>NC_092859.1:27967584-27972896 GCF_032062135.1 Pyxicephalus adspersus
GCTACAAATATATTTTGACCTTTGCCACATGAAACCCCAGCTCTCCTCGTTCTTTTAGTTTTTGCTTATAATTTGGGGTCGGCAACTTTGAAACACATTAGTTAAGAAGGGTGTCATGATTCTTCATTTGCTTTTCATTTATTTTTAAATTGAAAAGTGATTTGTAGCTAAGCCTAGAAATTTGTTGGTAAGCCCACATAGGTAAAAAAAAAGCAATAGTTGGTAAAGAATTGAGCTAAGAATGGTTAAAAAAAGAGTTAGCAATTCCATGCAAAATAATTATGAATTTCATAGTGAGAAATCACTTTAAAGAATGAAAAAAAGGAGGATCACTACAAATAAATCACCCGTATGACATGACCCCAGAGGGGAGCTGTTTAGTGCTTGCCGGTAAAGGTTAGCAATTGTCAATCAAACTTTACAATATGACAGATTTATAAAGAATGACAGTTAGGTATACATTTGCCATGTTCTGTATAATTTTAAAGACATTAGGCATGCTTTTTATTTTATGTTCATAAAGTGACAAATGATTAAAGTAAAATGAGTTTCAGAAGTGACCTACAAAACCATTTCTAATAGAAAATATCAAACTATGAATTAAATAATATATAAAACAAATGACTCTGTGCTACCATCTCTCTCTTTGTTTCAAATATATAAATGATATTCCTAGTTCACGATTTGATGACTCTCCTACTCACCACACAGCACCTTTCAGTAGCCACTTGGCTGTTATCAGACATTTGCTTAGGTAAAGTTGTTACAATACAATGATTATACTTATATAATTACTATTACTTGCAATAGGTGATTACAATATTTCAAAACATGGGAAAACTGGGTCTTAAATTGGGCAGTGGACAGTTGGAGCATAATAGGAAGACAATGGAAAAACGATGCATACTAGGGTGGCTGGCATTACAAAGTTGGAACAAAGTATTGGTGGGCAGTAGAAAGTGGTAAAATTATAGGGGTTACTGGACACCTACAACACAAACAACTGGGAGCTTTTCTTTTTTAGTGTTGCCCCGCCCACTTTTTGACCACCAAACTACAGTTTCCCTCCACCTAGCTGAAAAAAAATTCTGGGGAGAACACACAGTTTTAAACAATGCTCCATATCTTCTATAAATTTCTCGATCTTTGTGAATTATAGAAGGAGTAAGAAGCCATGTATATTACACATAACACTTACAACATTATTAAAAAGATGCAGTCATTTTGCCCGTTCAGAGTAAAGTGAAATAAAAAAATATATTTTTGGCTGTGTCCCCCTAGGGGAAATTTCACAAAGACAATTTTTTTCTTAGCTGCCACTGGAAAACTTGACCCCTATTAAATATTACCTCCAATCTGCTGTTCAGGTGACATTTTGGATTTCCCATTACCTTATTTCTTAGGTACGGTTGTCATAACAATCAATAGAAATGGTAAATCAACCTAACAGGGACACAGACAGTATTAAAAACTGTGGAGGTGGCATGGGAGAGATCTAATCATTTCCTTCTTCATTAATAAAAACCCTCTACAGATTTTTTTATTATTATTAAAAATAATATTATAATAATAATATTAATAATAAACAGTATTTACATAGCACCAACATATTACGCAGTGCTGTAAATTAAATAGGGGTTGCAAATGACAGACAGATACAGACAGTGACACAGGAGGAGTAGTGGACCCTGCCCGAAGAGCCTACAATCTAAGAAATGGGGAAAGCAGCACACAATAAGGGGGAAGGGGAGGGCTTTACGCACACAAGAGAAATTTAGGGATATGGGAGCTTTTGTTTTCTGTCTCCTTTAAAACACAGCTTAAGTAATTGATGTGGAACAAGCATGCAACAAGTTACACCGATCAGAAAGTATTAAAGTCAAAGCAACAGCACGAGAGCCAGGAAAGGAAAATGTTCACAAGTAAAGGTCAGCAAGGATCACAAGATAATGTGATTTGGCTATACCTTGTTTGCTCCTTGCTAGGCTCCCACAGGAGTTCCTCTAGGAATAGACAGCTGGAATAGGATCCATTCAGCTACATAACACTCAGCAGGGGTTGTGAAGAAGTAATTGAGAAATCTATGGCCTAAGCAGGAAGAAGTTCTATCAGGAACTAGTAGAGACGTTACTTTTCAACATTGTCCTCTTGGGAGACAAAACATTTTTCTGAGATCCTAATAATGTCTCAGCTTTGTCTAGCAGCTATGGAAGAGATGATTCAAAACAGTTCATCTGCTTTGATTTCTCCTTACCTGCTAAAACTGTTGAACTCAGGTCCTTTTTTTATCACAAACCTGGCAGGAAATTTGCAGGATCTTTTTAAAACTGAAAAGAATTTTTTTGGTCGACATCAATGCTTCTTTGCTCACTTGGCAACAGTTTGGGTAGAAAACATAGACAGACATAAATAAAAGAAGAATAATCCGACTTTTATAAAATGTCATTAGCAACTATGTCAAGGCCTACATGCTACACACAAAGGTACAACAACCAATGTATTGATATTTTCAATCCACCCCTTGTATAAAATTTATATAAAAGCACCTAGTAATCCAAGATAAAACCTTTTTTTGTCTTTTAAAGAGAGTTAGTCTAACTTGCTTGTTAAGGCCCATTTTTGTAGAGGGAGACACCTATATATTAAGCTTGAGGGTCTGAAGTACGAGGGTCATGAAATAAGGGGGGGGGGGGGGTTTAGGTTGCACTATAAGCCAGAATCTCCAGGATGCATCATGTAGAATCATGTGGATTCTCTCATGAAAGGTTTCTTATATTCTCCTCAGTTTTCCAATATATTCTGACTAAGAAACACAGGGCACCAGACCTTGAAGGCTACTGCATTTTTCGGTGTAGCTACTTCTCAACGATTCCTAGAGGTGCAAACTGTGCTGCTGCATGAGGTCCTTTGACACTCCTTAGCGAACAGGGGCCCGGACAGCAGCCCTGTTTCTGCCTTATTTCTGCCTATGTTGTGTCTTAGACCAGCTTACTGGGCTCACTGAGTCGGGAGATGAACCAGAAGCTCTGTCGAAGAAAATGTGCCATCAAGGAGTATGACACTGCCCTGCTTGCCGTGACAGAGTACCAGAATAAAGGCACAGGATGGGAGCCTGTGTGTGCCTGAGGCTGTAAAAGTATGCCATGGAGTAACTGGGGCAGGAGGGTCCTAGGACAGTTCTGCACAGGTGCCCACTGTTGGCTATGTCTGCAACTGATGGCTGCCATACACTATTCTTCTGGCTCATCTTCCAACCCGCAGCTGACATTTATTTTATTTGGCACAGTACTGATTCCCTTAAAGTACCATTGGAGATCAAGGGCATTTAATGCCAAAATTTATGCCAAATTTAGCTAGTAAAGAACAAAACATCTTGATCTTTAAATCAAAAACTCATTTGAACAGCAATAACATTACCAAACTTTGGTTGATGCATCTTCCATCAGTAAGAGCCTGTGAAAGTATCCCATAAAATAGGGAATACCTTGGGAAACATTGTCCCATGATTATCCTTGGAAACCTACTAGCTTTTAATCTAAAACTGGAGCACTAAGGCAGAGAGATTAATAACTGCTGTTGGCTGTCCTTATACCATTTTGGGCTCCAAAAATGCCGAACGGTTGGGGTATTGCTATTGCTGAAATTACTAGATGTGGTGATAGAACAACTGGAATGGAGATGCAATTAGTGAATAGGGTATGCCCATGATAATCTAAATATGGTCATGTTCCCTAAAGGAAGAGGTTCTGTCAAGTGATTATGTGGCAGGCTTGGGTGACTTCATTGGAAAAGTATGTTACTTTGCCTCCAAAGAATGACCTTCACCACCAACCCACTTTGAAAATACCCTCACCATGCTAACCCTTTGACTTCAACTACAACTAGACAGGTGAAAATTAATGATGAAGCCAACAGACAATGCTGAACATATAGCATACTGTTTTACAATCGATTGTTCTTTGTACAACTTTTATCAGCAAGTATATGAAGATATCTGTCAACAAAACTCTTAAGTCACAGCATGTTTTTTTCATTGTAAATAGCCTGCTTCATTTCCTAAATAAATTAGATGCTGAAGACAGCTCTCAGTGTGATCATAATTGTTCTTGAAGGGGCTCTTAGCTCCTGCCGGGGGCACCAATTATTTGGAGACACTTTTCCAGAACAGAAACCGAGATGCTTTGATATTTTCTTCCCTTATCTTCTCCTGCGTTGATAATAAATCATTGTGAGCAAAGCGTAACAAACATCAAAGTTGCCTGTAAATTGTCTATTCTCACAAAGAGCAACACATTGTCGAGTGTGTTGGGTATGTTATGGTTTTACAGTAATTTCTGTGAAGACAAAAAAAGTCTTTATTGTAGGATTTATTTAGGTTAACAGATAAGATTATGTGTTGCATTATTGTCTTCTTGCCTGCAGGAGGTGCTGTCTGTTACTGTTGTTTGATTTTAAGTAACTGCATAATAATAATTAGATCTATCATTTTTATACATGGTAACTCTCCATGAAACTATTTTTTGGTAAATATTTATAAAAGCTGCTGTTGGCTGTCCTTGTGCCATTCTGGACTTGTTGCTAGAACTGAAAAACTGAATGGTGGGCCATTGCCATTTCTGGACCTACCAGATGGGGCAATAGAACATCTGGAATGGGGCTAGAGTGCTTAAATTAATAGTTGCTGGCTGGAATTGCAATTTACAATTTATTCTCATGGGGTTCTGTCAAGCGATCACATGGCAGGCCTGGGTGACTTCAGAGGAGAAATATGGGTGCTACTATAATGTGATTCCTACCACTATAGTGCTCTACTATTGTGTGATTCATACTATAGTGTGTCTATAGTGAATGGTGTACCATTCAGCTTTCCTCTCCTATCGACAGATACTATTTCGGAGCAGACTTTCCAACAGTAATTGAACCAGTCAACCACAGTATTTGTGGAAGCTTTGGCACGTCTTCCATTGGCATTCAGATGCTGCAAAGGTAAACTAGCTCTAAAATTTCACAGAGCCTCAAATTACAGTGGAGTCTTCCATTAAAATCAGTGTAATGGAAGAATTTGTTCCCCTTTCTTACTGATTGAACGGACTGGCAAACCCTTTCTTTTGTACCTCCATACTGGCATATTATGTCCACAGACCTTCTTGTTCGTCAACATCACTGGGCCATCGCACTTGCAGCAAGAATTTTCCTCAACCAGGAGACCGTGTTGAAGGAGATATCGTGACAACGTTTCTTCACTTTGCACCACTCCAGTATAAAACTCTTGTAACAACATTTTTTGTAAGGGTATGCTTGTTTCTACTGGT
>NC_092859.1:27973787-27975560 GCF_032062135.1 Pyxicephalus adspersus
AGGTGAGGTATTTTTTTTTAAATAGGAATCTTCATGAAATAGAAGGTGAGGTCGTTTTTTTAGTAGGGGCGGTACTATGATGCTATAATGGTTACTAGTAGTAGTAGTAGTAGGGTATAAATAGAATGTGAGGTAGGAACAAAAAATGATGCTAGAAATCACACTATAGTAGCACCGAAATATGTTACTTTGCCACCAAAGATTGACCTTTATCACCTAGATACTTCCAGTCCTTCTGTTATATCTTCGGTATGTTATCTTATTATCTTGGGTCATTTTTAATTATAGATGAATCACTTATGTCTTCATTTCTTATGGCAATGCATAGTAGCACTCCACTAAGAGCACTGCTCAACTCAACTTTTGTACTGTGTGTAAATGCATTCCTTTAGGGTTTACATGTATTATTTCTGATATATATATATATATATATATATATATATATAAATATATATCATATACCTAGCTGGTTTATGATTTACTGGTTTATGATTATGTTTCAGGGTCTTATGTCTGTAGCCAAGGTCACTAGTATGTTGAAAAGGTCTTTAGAGAGCTCTTTGTTTTTAACCATCATGAGATGCTTCTTGTGTGATACCTTGGTAATGAGAAAACCTTTTATAGGCCCTTGTTGAGGACTAATCTAGCTGATAATAATTTGCACTGATTAAAGGCAGGATTGTTTTCCAAATACTGACAGATTTCAGCAGATTTCTTGGCTTTCCATGACTTTTTGCACCTCCTTTTTTTTCATGTGTTCAATATTTTTTCACTGTGCAATTCCACTTTATTACACATAGCTCAATTTATGGACATATTTGTTATATATATAAATCTATATGCAAATTATTACATATGAACGTCGGCTACATGGTTAAATATATTATATAGTCATAAAACATGTAAACATAAATGCTGAATGGAATATTTGTAACTCTACCCAGCTATTCTTGTTGATCATATAGCCCTCCCATGCTGCATAGCCAATATAATGACTTTAATTTTTTCAGCGACCTAAAAACAGGGGATTTTGGTCTCCTCTCAACCCTCAGTCTGCTGACTGTACATGGAAGGAGAAAAAGATTTGGCTTGGCTTCTCAACTCCAAGTACCGATACCTATTTGCATACCAGAGCCACCCAACTTACAGGAGAGTCCAAAAAACTCACACCAATTATCCGAGAACACTATTGTGTGATAATGGATTTGCAGAACAGACCTCCCTTCCTTCAGAAATGTGGCTTACCTATATGGGGTTGCTTTGCTATTCATGGATTTGTACCAAGTACCTACAATAGTCAATGGAGGTTTATTGTTCACTCAATAAAAAGTTTAATAAAAAGGAAAAGAAAGAAAAGATAAGCCAATGGAGAACAATGATTTTCCTTGAGTACTTCTGATTGTATATCACCATATCAGACTTTAATACAGAAGGAATGGGGGTTTTGTTCCTTGTGCAGGAGTGCTTTCTTTTCTCTGATTTTTAAAGATACACAGGTTTCCATGGCAACATCAGATATGTTTGAATTGAGACGCAAGACGCCTCTGCACTCCTAGCAAAATGCATAGTGGTAGGCTGCACTCTATGATTAAAATGGCAGGATTGGACCTGTGCTGCTCAGTAGGTGGTAGTTATGGAAAATAGGTGAAAAGTATGTTCAGGAATTTTGAAAGGTAATGATAAGAGAAGTTATTAAAAGAACTCCAATGAGGGAGTTGTTTTGTTCATGTGATCCCAGAACTAGCCAAAAGAATGGAATGACCTTGGTGCAAT
>NC_092859.1:27977569-28065547 GCF_032062135.1 Pyxicephalus adspersus
CATTTTTATGCAGCAGTGACTACAGCAGTGGTCCCCAACCTGTGGTGCCTCTGGCTGGTGCACCCCCCAGCAGGATCAGAGCCGCGGACCATGTCTCCCGTTTGCATCGCAGGCTCAGGGTAGTGGGTGTGTTGTGTCTCTGGTCAATGGGAGAGCAGGCGGGTCGTGGCATCATGACGTCACTCTGGGGGACGTTTCTTCCGCCTTTGAGTGACACACGGCTTCCCGCACATGCACGATCCTGAGTTCGTAAATTTAGTGGTCTGTGATGGTTTGGGACCACTGGACTACAGAACTTTACCTATCACCTCTCCTCTTTGTTCCGCAACATAAAAAAAAAAAATTTGAGGGCAGAATACAGTTTAATAGTGGAACAGACTTGGCTGGATACAGGCTGATAGTAACCCAGCCTTGGCTGCATATAAGCTGTTGAAGGCAAAGACTTGGCTGGACGCAGGCTGAAAGTGGCACAGGCTTGGTTGGATATAGTCTGATAATGGGAAAGACTTGGCCAGGGGCAAGCCGAAGCAGGCAAACATAGGGCTGGAGGCAGAAGGCAGGCCAAAATTTGGCAGGCTGGCTGATAGTGGCATAATTTTGGCTGGATACTGTCTGATACAGCAAAGACTTGGCTAGATACCATCTGATAGTGGCAAAGACTTGGCTAGATACCATCTGATAGTGGCAAAGACTTGGCTGGATACCATCTGATGGTGGCAAAGACTTGGCTGATTACCGTCTGATAGTGAAAAAGTCTTGGCTGGACACAGGCTGATAAGGTTGTGCCTGAAGCCTACAAGGTGTACTATAAACACAACACTCAGTAATAAACACTGCTGACTTGTAGCAGAAAGCAGACATTATATCAAAATGATATGTGACATATTAAGATTAACGGCAATAAAATGCATTGCACCAAGAGGACTCTTGAAGACAATCTTAGCTTAAGCCAGTTACATTTTCCTGCTGAAAAACATAATGATAGTTAAATAAAATGACACGCACTGCAGGAAAGGCTGGTTACACTGCACAGCATTAAGGATGAACTACTTAAAATTATGGCCATAGCTGGTAAGACAGCAAATTGCTAAAGAAATTTCACTTGCAGACATTTTCAATTTAAGTTGGTAAGTCAAAGGACATTTCTAAAATAAAGCAGATTTGGGTTCTGCATTATTTATACAATAGTTACATATATGAAGAATTTCTTGGCTTTCAACAAGCACATGGCTTGGATGCAGGTAACACAATTTTGTATTTTCTTGCAGATCACATGCAGAAACACATACATGGGACAGTGTTAATGCACACGAGTGCCTCCAATCAGCTGTGACTGCAGGCAAACTCCAGATGAACTCTCAATGGAGTTTCTCTATTGAGAGTTCATCTGAGTTCACTTCCCAAGGTCACCGGGCGGTACTTGTCATTGATAAGTACAGCCCAGTGACCGTGCCAACCTGCGGTCACAGCTGTTTGGAGGCACCCGGGTGCTTCCAATCAGCTGTGACTGCAGGCGAACTCCAGATGAACTCTCAAAAGAGATTATCCATTGAGAGAACATCTGAGTTCGGCGAGAACACGATCTCGTGGTGAATCACAAGGCCGTTCCCACTTACATGTTCTGTAAGTGTGAAAGGCCCGATTTGCCACGAGATCCAAATTAAAAATTTTGTTCATCCCTAATTGTTACCAAGCCTTTACAGGCTTCAGATCTTCAGCTATGATGTGCTTTATGAGTTTCAGCATGATTACTGTATGTACAGACAGAATGCCATCTTTTCAACTTCATTTTGCGGTTCTGAAATGCAAGTTTCACTGACAAAAATGTTTATTTTTTGTTTATCTGAGGAAAATGATATTGTAGAAAGCAATACACTGCATCTTCTGATTGAAAAAATTCAATCCACAAAAACTGTATACCAGTTTGAATGAAAACCTCTCCATTTTTGTCCATGTTTTGTTGGGAAAGCAAAAGTTTTGGTTGGACAGGCATGTTGTCCCTAATTTGGCTATCTGATGGTCCAGTATTCTACACCTGCATGTTTTAATAGTTTTCTGCTTTGTGTCAGCTTTTATTACCAATGCCTCACTATCAGGTTCTCCTGTTCTGATGCTATCATCTCTGCTGTTCCCATTCAGGAATGGCTGTTGAGTTTGCATTACTATGGGTGCTTGGAGTAATGTCACTTTATTTTGTATGTGGCAGCTGAGAAATATTTCATTCCCTTTTACTTTTTTTTCATTTTTTTCTGATATCCACAAATATCCATATCTGTAGTGACATAAGCTAGTTTAGGTGGGCTGTCATTTGCACTACTTAAAGTGTACCAGAACTTCGAATATCTTTAATATATAAATGGTATTTGCATGTTCTGCTGTGAAGCATGATTCACTACATATTTTTTCTTTGTGTCTCTTTGAAGTGTCATTCCTTAGATATTTCCATTTTCTGCCAGAAGACTAGCAGACAGTCTACCAGCAGGAAGTGAGAATATCTAAGGAATGACACTTCAAAGATTGCAAAGGAAAGATATGTAGTGAATCATGCTTTACAGTAGAACATGCAAACAACTTTTATGTAATAAAGATGTCCTAAGTTCTGATAAACTCCAAATGTAAATAGAGGTGGGTAGGTAGTATAGGGTTCCTTTAAGATAAGTAAAAGCTTTAGTACATGACAACCTTTATATAGGCAATATGTTAAAATAGAACTAGTTCCAAGTTACCATGAAGGTAAGCATTAGTAGAACCAGAGACAAAAGAGGGGTTTTTGTGGGCAAAAATATAAGGGGTGGTACATGCGTGCAGCGTACCAAGATGGCTTCATGTTGAATTGGCCCCCGCAAACCTGGGGCACACTGACCTCCCTTCCGTGGTGCTTACACTAGCTACCAGCGGTATACTTACCATACCCACCTCCGAACCTGTTGTGGATTCGGCAGGGACCATGGAACCGACCAGGAAATCAACAAAACAGCCTTCGAGACACCACCGCAGCCTGTATTCCAAAATGGCGCAGGTGACTTCTGGAGCTGATGACTCAGCTAGGGTTCCTCTGGACGATTTACTTCCATCTGACTGCAGCCAGCAACAGTTTCGCTCAGATCTCTCCTTTCCTGATCCTGAACCAGGAGAGATGGCTTGGCAAGATTAGGGAAATCATGAGGGATGAGATTTCACATGCCAATAAAAAGCTCTCCTCTGCATTGGTTAAAGAACTTAAGGAACTGGGAGGCTGCAATGCTTTCCTGGAAGATAGGTTAGATGATGTGACGACTGTATATTTAGGTTTCACTCCTACCGCACAAAGAAACTGATTGTACAAGCGTCATGTTCCCGGGACACTCTTACTTACCAGGATTTTTCCTATCAGGTATTGACTGATTTGTCCCAATCCACTATCCAAAAACGGAGGGCTTTCAAACCATACTTGAAGATCCTTCAAGAAAACAATCTGTGATATTGATGGGATTTCCTGTTTAAATTATCCTTTACATACCACAATTGTCTGTATTCTGTGGTTACTGCACCTGATTTGCAGCAATGTCTCACAGACTTATCCTTATACCCTATGGCGAATGATTCTCAAGCATCACGCGGATCACAAGCAGGATTTGTACATGCGGCTCCTCAGGATCTTCCTGCTAAGAAACACTGTTCTCATGAAAAGGCTTGTTCCAAGGCTTTGTGACATCTCCAATCACAATCTTTTCGGAAAGTGGTTGATGGTTGATTTTTGATTCAGCTCAACTTACTTTATTGAGAGTCTTATTTTGAATATATGTTCCTCTCCCCTCCTTTTTTAATATATTTTTACTGAGCTATGTATACAATTTTGCGTTATAAGTATGTGTTCACTGTATCCTTTGCGCTGGAAATTTTTTGTGAATATTTCAATTCCCACAGTGGCATGGTCATTGCCTTAATCTACCTTTGCCCCAGGTGACACCTGCTTCTCCTATTTTTCTTGACCTTGGCTGTATTGGTTTCCACCCTTTTTTTTAGGAACCAAGGGTCAACCATGATGCACTACAGTGCTTCCCCTTCCATGGTTTTTTAACGTTTTTTGTTTGAGATCTGGAGTTTTAGGGTCTCATTGATTTTGTTGTTGTGTATTTTCTTTTTTATTGCTTTTTTTTTCTTTTTTGTTCCCTATTGTATGTTTTTTTCTACTGTGTCCTGATTTATTTTTTGAATGGGTATTTCTCTTTGTCCATTGAGAGTTTTGGATGGCATTGAAAGTCCTAACATTGAATGTAAAGGGAATGAATTCCCCTCAGAAGTGGTCTGCTATATTTAATTACCTTAAATTATTTAAAGAATGTGGTGTTCTGGTAGCAATACACAGGACAACACCTTTTATTTGTCATAAGCAAATTTCTGATACCCAAGGATGTAATTTTTTACTGGTTGTCTCTATTCTTGACACTATGGGGACAATCTGTACTTACTACGCACCTAATACAAAACAGACGCCCTTTTCCGCCCATCTGATTAATATTGTGCTTGAACATCAGTAAGGTACTGTCATTTTGTGTGGTGACTCCAATATGGTTCTGAACCCAAAACTGGATAAATCCAAGCCGGATGGTTCTGTTTCCAAACTGGATATACCTAATTGCCATTCAATTTTGAATAATTTAAATAAAGTCGATGTTTGGAGAGAGTGTCATCCTTTGGTGAGAGACTTTACATTTTTTTACCATCCACATAATTCACATTCCCGTATAGACCATATTTTTGTTTCAAGGACCCTGTTAACACAAGTAACAGATTCGAGTATTTTAACGGTAGCATGGACAGATCATGATCCTGTACTCTTAGTGTGCAATTCATTTTTTCTGGTCCCTTCTTCTAAAAATTGGTGTCTTAATGATTCATTATTATCATATTCTCTGATTATGGACGATTTATTAGCGCAAACCATTGAATATTTTAAAATTAATGTAGGTATGTGATGCCTATATCAGGGGTCAGGCACGACTTACTTGGCCGGTTGGTGATGAATTATTACTGCTAGAAGAGCTGGTACTGTAGTCACTACTGCCACTACTACTGCTGCTGCTACTACTACTGGAGCTCCTTGATTTTCTAGCAGGCCTTTTCTTTACTTCCTTTTTAGGTTCAAGCACAGATATAGCCTAAAAACTTTTCCTTATCACTTTCAATCTCACTATTCTCTTCCTGTGGAGCTGGGGGAGGACTGCAGCTAACTTTCAAACCAACTCTGTCCTCTTCATTCTCAGTCTCTTACGCGGACTCATCTAGGTCTCCTGCCATAACAGAAAATGTAAAAGGAGGGGAGCTATCTGCTCCCCTCCCCTAATGAGGAATCCTCTAATGGTTCTGGGCCTATATCAGAGGCTGTCAATATCTGCAGTGCACCTCTTTTTAGTACCAACTTGGACTCCCATAATTTCACAAAATGTGGAAAATCTCTCCCAATAATAACCTCATGCGTTAGTGCTGGAACTAATCAAACTTTATGAAGCACTGACCCATAGGGAGTTGTAACATAAGCAAGGGTTGTCTGGTATTCACATTTATCCCCATGCACACAAGTCACAGTGAACATGTCTGATTTACTGTCAGAGGGGCCTATGAGGCCTGCTTCCACCAGTTACTACACTCCCTGAGTCTAGGCAGTCACACTTTGATCATTTACATTTAATTCACACAAATGTTTTTCTGCGCTGTCTGAACCTGCCGCAGTACACACCACCTGCGCAGACATAGACATGCGGTTTTCCAGAAAGGCAACATCACATTGCTTAGGTTCAGTAGTCATAGGACAGTTCACTGCAATGTGTTCCAACTCCTTACAGCGAAAACATCTTCTAAGCCCTTTGTTTAGTCCAAAATTATACACCTTGTCATGCACCTTGGGCTTTCCTGTGCCCACTGTCTCATTATCTTCATTACTTAAAGTCTTCACATTTCTCCCAGCTCCCTTAAGCCCCAGAACAGTCTTACCAGGACCTCTTGGAATCCATGGGGTTGAGGGTTGAGAGTTATTTAGCAAATACTCAGCTGCAGAGTATCGCTCCACCAGCTGCACCACTTCTTGCAAGACTTGGCGTTTTTTATTCGTGGCTTCTCTCAGGGTGGCCAGCTGTGCAGACAGCAAGCGGTTGGCCTCTTGCTGGATTGCATTTGTGCGCCGTTGTTCTCTGGTTGCCTCCTGCCGCAGACTGTATCAGGGCCTTTACCACGTCATTTATTTTCAGACTTTAATGTGCTGCCCGCATCCTCCACCACTTGTGAGGGGTTAAGTTCAGGATCGCCTTTGCTGGGGTCAAAGGACACTTGTCTGGTTCATCCAACTCAGATTACACACCTAGGTTTAAGTGTTAAGCTGACTTGTAGTCAGGTTTATTTGAAGGTTGCAGATAAAATACCAAAAATAGCAAAGGAAAGAAAAGCTAGCCTGTCCGGCATTTACCATACATCCGATGTTCCTGTCTATCAGCTGGAGGGCTTCTCCCTGTCAGCTCCAAACAAAGCTTTCAGCAACCTTTTACTCAGGTTTCCGTTCATTCACACAGACCAACTTTCTGTGTCCCTATGCAGAGAGCTCCTCACCGACTGTCTGCGCCTCCAAACAGAGCTCTTCCACACAGTCCACAGTCTCTCTAAACAGAGCGGCACTGACACAAACCCCTGTCTGTGTCTCTCCAAGCCAAGCTGAGCCCACACAGACCCCTGTCTGTGTCTTTCCAAGTTAAGCTGAGCCTGCACAGACCCCTGTCTGTGTCTCTCCAAGTTAGGCTCCTGACTGAGCTCCTGGCTCTTTGTTATATCCCCAACCTCAGTGTTTCTTCATTAATTATCTCACAGGTGAGAGTCTTCCACCTGCTACTTCACACAGGAGGGGAATCTTGGGCAAATATACCTCACACAAAAGAGGAATCCTGGGCAAATATACCTCACACAAAAGAGGAATCCTGGGCAAATATATCGCCCTTCCACCTCCAATCCTGCCTTGGTGTCATAATATATATATATTGGATGTTTTCTTTACCATGGTTGTATATGGTATTTTACTTTTTATATACCTCATCATTGTATTTTTTATTAAGTTTTGAAGGGGTATTTGTTGTATTGTTTTATGTTGATTTATAATTTCTGCTGTGCAGTAACAGCTTTATGATCTTTTTTTTGTAAATGGTTGACGGAACTTTTTTTATGCGTGAAGTATTTTTTTTATTATGTGCTCCTTATTGTTTGTATTTGTTTATGTGTTAACAATAAAACTCTTTTGTACCAGAAAAATACAGTACGATCAATAGGAAACATGATGTTGCATGTTCTTAGAGACAGATACAATATCAGGTTTTAAAGATGAGGAGTTAAAATAACAAAAAATAAATAATAAATAAATAAATAATATATAAATAAAAATTAAAATAACAAGTAACCCCTATCAGAACAGGTTCAATGCATTTTTTCTTGGAATTGGACTTTTTAGGTACTTTGTGCAATAATATACCTAATGAAAAGAAAGTACTAATTATGTTTCTTTTAAAAAATTCACTGTGATCATGATCAAATTAATCCGATTCATATGATAAAATACTTATTTATTTAAATGTATGTTTATCATGATTCATTATCTGAAGATCAATGGCTTAGAGGTTAGCACTCTAGCCTTTGCAGCATTGGTCCAAGGTTTGAATTTTGGCCAGGACACTTTCTACATGGAGTTTGCAGGATTTCCCTGTATCTGCATGGGTTTCCTCCGGGTACTCCAGTTTCCAAAAACATGCAGTTAAGGTAATTGTCTTCCCCCAAAAAATTGACCTTAGACTACATTAATGACATATGAATATGGTAGGGACATTAGATTGTGAGCCCCTTTGAGGGACAGTTAGTGACATGACTATTGACTTTGTACAGCCCTGTGTAATATGATGGTGCTTTATAAATACTGTGTAATAATTATAATTTATCAGAGGATTAATATATGATTAGTAACTAATCAGTCGGGGAGCTGCGGGTTGCTGACCCCTACCGCCCGGGACTAGGCCGGATTGACTATTAAAAACAAGGGACGTTAGGCTGGAATGAACTACTAGCTGGGCCATATCTAACCTAAAGATCAGAGTTTGCCGACCTCTGAACTAGACAATCAAGAAGAATATTAACTAGACAGAGCACTTAGCTAAAGAGAAAGAAACAAAGAATGATATGAAATCCAGACAGCATTAGGTAGCTAAGAAAGAGAGTAGGTCTCAGTGTCCAACACCTTTTTCAGCTTCTTCAGGGGAAAATGAGATGAAGGTAGCATATGCTGCTATTGATATATGCATATATACTATACTATCCATGGTAAATCAATATAGCATATGTTACATTCATCTAATTTTCCTCAGAAGAAGCTATATGGTAAAACATAGTAGTCTCTCCAACCCAAATTGAGTAATGGCTGACTGCCTGCCTGTTTCACATGTCAGTAATGGCTATAGGCTGCTGCTACCAGCATTGTCAAGTGCCTAATACAACAGGCCCTGTGAGTCTCAAACCTAGCGACTCAGTAGTAGTCTCCCACACAGACTCAGTAATGGCTGGCGGCCTGCCTGACTTACATTTTAGTAATGGTTGCAGGCTGCTATTAGTTATCAGCAGTGTTGTGTGCCTGTGTCAAACTAAGTCTTACGGCCTTGAGTCCTGGGTACAACTCCCTAGCATCAGAAAGGGAAGGAAAGTATGAACTCAAGGCTTCATACCAGTGACTAAGGATGCCAGACGGTTGTACCTGTTGCATTGCTGCATTGGTCATGTGGGGTGGGAGTGATAGAGTCTCTCTCCTTCCCACATGCTACTACTGATGATGGTGACTGCCTCAAAACTTCCTATCCCACTCCCTGCGCACTGATGACTGATTTCTGTCACAATGGCTCTGGTACTCCCTAGGCTGAGACTGTGTCTGGGGTGTGCATTTAGGTGGGCACAGTACCCATAAAGTGGGGGTATGAGCCCAGTGGTAGCACTGCCCATAGCTGGAATTGTATTGTCCCTTAATGGGACACTACCTAGGGTGGCAGACTTATATGGGCTGTGTATATAACATGAAAATGCATATAGATTGACTCTTTGCTTGGTTTACATATATTTTCTTTCAAATATGCCTACTCATTTTTTCCTGCTACCCCCTGTGCAGAAAATGTAAATTCCCAACCACAGAGACATGTTTCCAGTAACTCATTTCTGTCACATAAACCTACATCCACACTCCTGTTTGCAGTTCTAAAATTAGCTGGTATCATATCCTTGCATAGTGAAAAAAATGATATTAAATTCTGTATATTAATTTATCTGTCATACACGCTGCATACATGATTGACAGTCCCAGTCAATAAACAGTCCACGCATATCGAGCTGTAAGAATGACCTGGCGACGGGTAGAACGACCTCCCAGCTGGTTAACAGGGCTGAGAACTAATCAGCATATTGTACAGAGCTTGTACTGAACAAGGGAATTACACTGTGATTGGTGATTGGAACAATTCCGCTGTACTGCGAGGACAATTCCAATCTGCCTACAGCTGAGTTGATTGCACAGACAAGGCTCGCTCCTTGTGAAGGTGGTGTATAGAGAGGACGCTGTGTAAATTCCACATCTATATATAGATGCGCTGTGATTAATATTAACTCTGCTGGTGATGAGCTGCTCACACCAATTCTTTTTTATGCTGACATTTTTTGGCCAACTGATACAAAGAGCTGGATGGCATGGCCTCATTTTTTAATGTATCAAGGAAAAAAAATACAAATTTCAGCCAAGAATAGGAAATGTATTCAAATGATCTACAGTACCTAGCCTTTTTTATTTTCTTTTAGAATTCCCATTTTTGGCAAGGCATTCAGGGGGCAGCAACTGCCCCTGTAGCTAGAAAGCTTTTTAAGCAGCTGTTTCAAATAGGTTTTAAAAAGAATTTTGATATTTTTATATCGTAAGAGACCTTATCACTAACTTAAATATACTGTTAAAATCACAAAAAACAAGTATTTTAAATGCCTATTAGCAGTATTTTGTCTTTCCGTTAACATTTTTTTTTTTTAATGACTTGCAATGTAATTGCAATTTTGACTTCTTTTGCAGAATTGGTTCACTTGCAGAAGCCCCTCCCTCCTTGCACATCACCCATGTCCTCTCTTTCTTTAGGAGCATCTAATTACTGTCTATAACTGGCCCAACAACTACCCCTACCTATACCCCTCTACATGAGTTTTTTAGCACCTGGAGAAGGAACATTGGACAATGCTATATTGCCAATTGAGTGGCATTTATAATTGGAGTGAGGCTTTTACAGGTAAATACAATGCATAAAATACAAAAGTGCACATATAATCTTATGGGAATACGTCTGAATTGTCTGGTGATAGGGCCTTTAGGGGGCTTTAAAGGCTAAAGCTACATGTAGATCAGCAGTCGCCAACCTGTGGTCAGTGAGAAAATTTTGGTGGTCTGTGGTTCTGTGGTGCACCAGTAAGAGCCACGGACCATGTCCCCCGTATGGATCACAGGCTAAGGGTGGTCGGCAGGTTGTGTCTTTGGTCTGAGCCTGCGATGGGAGAGTGGACGGGTTCTGGCATCATGACATCACTCAGGAGAAAGTTTCTTCCCCTTTGAGTGACACGCGGCTCCCCCACATGTGCAGTCCGTAAATTTAGTGGTATGTGAGGTCCAAAAGGTTGGCGACCACTGTACTAGATAATAGCTGAGATGAACAATTGTGTTAGGTGAGATACCACCTGGAGATAACCACTGTCATTACCTATGGAAGAGAACACAGCAGTTCATCGTCTCCTCTCTTCTCGAAACAGCACTGTGGGTAGGGCACTTGTTCCATCAACTGTCAGAGGAAAGGATCACAAGTAATGGAAATGTATGTCTGTATGCAGCTTTACTGCACTTTAGGAATAGGTGCAATTATCCTATTTGCTTTGTTCCCTGAGCTAAACTAACTCACCTTCCCCATTCACAGCTGAGATCTGACACCTGTGGCTCCTTTTTTTTTTTATCATTTAGCACGACAACCCTCAGTGTACAGTTCTTGCCCCATAGACTTCTATAAGATTGCCTCTGGCCTCCAGATACAGCCACATGGAAGTCTATGCAAAATGATTCATTTTACACCTATGACACATTTACTCTAGATATGTATTTATTTTAAATAAATTATATCACTCTTCCTGACAATGCAGTTATCTACTAATATTCTTAAATACTGTATCCTATACTATATACATAATATTGCTTTAGATTCATTCTTTTTAAAATGAAAGTGAACCAAGTGAATCCATGGGTTAAATTAAACTCAACAGGCACACTCAAAACATGACATAGGAAACCTTCCCCACACTATTCAAATAAGGGATTTGTCTGGAGCTAAAAGCCATGCTTATTACAGTATCTGTACCAATTGGGAGAGAGATAAAGAGCATAACTAACCAATCAGATCATGAGCTGACAAGAAGCACGATGATAGGAATGTCAAAGTGATTAGTTAATCACTGCAACACTTGTTTTTTCACCATCCAATCACAAGCTTTGGCACATCCCTGACAGCCTATGCTTAGATAAATAGGACTGAATGATGCTGGGCGTCAATCAACTGGGGAAACTGAGGACATCTTTTGATGGAAACAAGTACTATAGGCGATAGCTCCAATTTGGGCAGTATGGCACCAAAGGCTGCTGTTTTATCTATAGCAGCAAAATAATCAATTTGATATTCATTATATTTTCAATGGAGTTCAAAAAATAAATCAGCATTGTATGATTGGTTCATGTGGGTCATGTTTTTTTTGTTTTTAAAAAACTAAAAAGAGGGGTATGATTTAGTACCAGGTGGAGGTGCAGGGCTGTGTGTTTAACCTTTTTGCAGTTTTAATGCTGCGACTCTGCCTGTAAATGCTTTCGTCTTCCCATAATCAGCATTAATATTCTACTCTGAAACCCGTAGCAAATGAGATTTTAAATGTCTTGTCACCTCATTCAGCCTTCTTCATCATTCCATGCTCCATTTAAACGAAGGGCCTGCGGCTACAGCAGACAAAAAAAAAAAAGAGGAGGGGGGGAATTAAGACGGAAGAATTAAGTATGAAAAGGATAAAAGGTGAGGAAATGAGCCTGAGGTAGGTGGACACCTCGGATTAGATGCATTAGTACCTGGCATGTGAATGAGAGGAACTCCCAAGCAACAGTAAAGCTTAACTCTGGCTACAAAAAATAAAAAAGTTGCAAAGGATTGCATGAAAGGCAATGGATAGGGAAAGGGGGTATTGTCTGATGGATCTGCACTTACTGCACTACTATGGCACGTGCCTGGGGCAGGCTTTTTCTACCTCTACAGACTGGGAACTTTTTGTTTTTTCTCCTGATGAATGACATTGAAACTAGAAACTATGGGAGTGCTGTGTAGCCATCTGTAATGGTATGTCAATATTCTGAGTTATCGGAAGACTGGAAAGGAGCACCAACACCCATAGATCTAATCTTTTCCATCTATCTGGTATATTCCATAAAAGTTTCCAAGAGTGATTCAGAAAAAACTCCTTGTATCAGGCTTAGAATATTAATGGAAATAGAGAACAGAGATTCAGGGAAAGGAGAAGAGTAAATCTGGAAAAATTGTTACAGCACGCACCATAGCAGCTAATTTATTTTTATTTAGTGTCCTCCAGCAAGAAACAGAGCCTGGAAAGTAGTTTTTCAAGTTACATTATTATTATAATAATTTATACATGATGACATTTAACTTTCATTTTTTTTTTTTTACATTGAACCACATTTTTTCCATGACATTTTTTTCCATTGTTTTACCCCTTTTTTGTAAATTAATTTCAATTGTTTTTGCTTTTATTTTATTTGATATATGTTTTTTTTTACTCTTCATGCTTACCTGATGATTCTTTATTTCATTACCCCTATGGCTAACTACTTTAACAAAAATTCTCTTGTTTGGCAATTGATGGTATATATTTTGATATATTTTGGTAATTGATTATATTTATCTACTTTAGGCACCACCAACATAACATCAGAGTTTAAATAAAAATAAAGATATAAAACTATGAATGATATATAGTTATATACTAACATTCTTACTAGGATACTTTTTAAAAGAAGGTCAGCACTATGAGACTCTGTATTTCAGGTTACTTATATCATTTTCAACAAAGTGGGGACCTACTCACTGTATCTTTTTCAGGACCCTGGACAGCTTCAGTGGCTACAGTAACCAACATACCAGTGAGCAAATCTGTACAATTTTATATATTATTAAACATTGTAAAGTGAAACTCCAGATTTGCTTATTTAAGTCCTCTACAAGTTATCTATGTAGAATAGTTATACAGATGGCAATGAATGCCCAACAGAGGTTTTCACTTTTTGTATTCTACTTTTTTTAAAAAAAGCTTTTTTCAATGTCTGTGACCATTGAATAGATTTGTTCACTTTGTGATTCCACCACACAGGAATTAAAAGAACATTTGCTAAATAGATGATTAGGAGTCAGTAAACCCAAAAAAGGTTCTAACTCCTAATCACACTGCCCAAAAGTATAGGTTTTATCTGGTAGAAAGCCCCTTGATGCCCCAAATAAAGAAACCAAATGGAAGAAACCCTACCTCCTGTCAGATACTGCTTTTATACTGCTAAGTTTTATTAGGTAAACATTTGCTTTGCTCACTATTGCTTTCATTTACACTTGATTGTCATTGATTGATTGTCATTGTGGAATCCAGTAGGGCAGGGTAAGCTAGCATTTTTGTTTGTTGTTGGGTAATACCATTTTTGTGCTGTTGTTTTTGCTTTAGGGTATGTCAGAGTTTTAGAAATACTTCTCCAATATGAGCAGTTTGCATCCCCTAGTTTTCCATGCATATTGTGGTGAACAAACAACTGTTGAATGGCATCTTATAATGTATGTGCCACTTGTATTTTGGGCGCATCTGAAACACTTGTATGCATTCAGGATTTCACAGAGGAATGCTTTTGCTTGCGTCAGCGTCCTTCGTCCATGTAAAATAAGAGCCGAGAGATTTGCCTGCCCAGCTATAGACGTAGAAAGTAGTGCACTGGAGCAGACAACCGTAATGTAAACAGCTAGGAGAATGTTTTTACATGCAGGGGAGAGGCAACAGTATAATGGAAGAGTAATATTAACAGGATTTCAGAAATAGGGACGGATTTATCGCCTGAGGTGAGATCTAGGCTGCTGCACAGTGTACAGTTTACACAGCGTGCACACAGAGCTTTACCTATGTGATGGGGCCCCATAGGAAAAATAATTAAGGTGCCCCCATATCACTGGTCGCCATCACAATATCCGTTCCTTTGTTTTTACAGTACAGAAACCGCTTTCATGGCTATCGTATAGAGGTTCTGAATATCACTTTTAATTTTATTTATTTTTTTCTCACAATTTTAACACTCTATACTGCATTATATGTTCTTGGGAACAGAACCTCTGTGTGGTTACTAATTCAACACTGCAGTTGAGCTCTGCAGGCAGCATCTGGACCTATGGAGAAGTGATGGGACAGATAGGGGCATTTGATGAAAGCTTGTCAGCCACCTATTGAATGGTTGGGTGATGTCAATGGCCGATTGGTGGCTGGTATACTGTGATTTGCTGAGTAACTGCACTGGAAACACCATTGAGCTACCCGCAAACCACCAGTGAAAACAAGTCTGAATAGTCATAAGCTGTAGCTACTTCCCTTTCTTCTCCTGAGCTTCTAGTACGATGTTGGCATGTAAAGGAAAATTGAAAAGCTGATGGCTGGCCACTAGGAATGAGCAAGCAAGAATATTAAGTTTAATCTCGTGGAGAATTGGGCCTTTCTTGCTTACCAAAAATGTAAGTGAGAACGGCCTTTTGATTCGCTGAGTGGTGCAGCCGAAGCAGCCCTGGAAATCCTCTGTGATACATGGACACTAAAGGTTAATTAACCTCTAGTGCTCCGGGGATCGCACACTCTTCTCAATTAATGCAGCCACAGCTGCAATCATTGAGAAGATGCCCAGCGCAGGAGAACTTCCTGACATTCTAATATAAGTATCTCTTACAAATGATACATTTGTATCTATAAAAAATGTATCATTTGTAAGTGATACTCATATTACATTGTCAGGAGGTTCTCCTTTGCTGGGCACCTTCTCGATGATTGCAGCTGTGGCTGCATTCATTGAGAAAAGTGTGCAATTCCCGGGGCACTAGAGGTTAATTAACCTCTAGTGCCCCAGGGATCGCAAACAGGAGGATTCCCAGGGTTCAGTCCAGCTCTGGGAATCCACCTGTTTTAATTTCCTCTTCCGATGGTTTCCCGAAACCGGTTCGGCGAAAATGCGCGGAACCATTGGCAGTTCAAGGAAATTTTTGCGAGAATGCCAGAGACATTATCACTTCTGTTAAAATGAATGAAATGTAGATTTTCATGTCCATGCATGGTGTATAATTCATAAGTGTTCCATGTATTTCCCCCCGAGACAATGCCTTAAAATGAAGGTAAACCTGCCCAGGGTGTTGCCATAATGTGCAAACATGATCAGCATAATTGTACAGAGTGCCCCTATCCAGTTATGCAAAAGCTACAATGTCCTGCAACTCCCCATCACTGTTGCTGTCATCTTGGTTTAGTCTTCTTCTAGGTTTGAAGTTTTCTATTATCCTCATTGGCTAGGGGTGGATGATGTAAGTCCCAAGCATGTGCACAGGAGCTACTTCATGTCTGTACCGAGCACTGCCCATGTGTAGCTCAGTGCATAGAAATATTCCTAACAAGCTGGAAGAATGATCTCTAGCAGACACAACTACTTAGATGACATTATGCTGCAGCCTGATCACTGGGGAAAGTCTCTTAAATGTATGTGAAGATGAAAAATGTCATTACCCCAGCATCTACTGTAAACAAAAAAGAACGCTGGGTAAAAGTTTCCTTTAACGAGCCCTGAAAATGGCTGCCTGAATTTTACTGTCAGGTCCACTTTAAGCCATGTTTTCCCATCTGTACGTCGGCTAGGATGTTTACTCTTGGAATAAACTATTCCTCTAGCAGAATACGACAATCAATCCCTCTTCATTATGCACAGTAAGTGAAATACACACAGCCGGGAACAGAATCACATTTTTTCCCTGACACAAAGCGTCCTCTCTGTCTTTCTTCATCTTCCCGCACATAATTCTCTCCCTTTTCATTTCGTGCCATGGGCAGGATTAATCAGGCAGGCACACTCTGCAGACTTCTTGTTGGTTGGCATTGTACGTTCTTGCGGCTCCGGCACGTGTCAAAAATAACTACGCCGCTAGAGTTTTATGGCAGTGCTTAGCCAGAGAGCTTTTAGCGCCTGTGCTGTTATTGTACTTTGCATTAATACACAAGGCTGTCAGTATTCATCAATGTGTCTATGCCATCTACACGTTTTGGAGAAACTGGATATCGTCAGTCTAGGCACTGAGAAAATTAACGTCCTAAATAGAATCAATTACAAGAGATGAGAGGTTTGAGCCGCCCTAGACCAAGAGTTAATATATGTGAAAAACAGTCCACCAGGTAAATCAATTTGCAGACTTTTCCTTCCTGTAGTTAGTTGGTACCATAGGCCTGGAAACTGCAGCATGGCATAATTAAAGTTGCGTGGAGTGGTTTAGGCCTAATTGATTCTGCAACTAAAATTTCTTAAAGCCAAACTGAGCTTCAGTTTTAATTAGCTAAATACATTCCAGGTGTATTGTATAAAAACTGTGCAAACTTTTAATATTTTTTATTATTTTAATATTCATTAAAATGTCACACCTTGAGAAGGAAAGCCTGCTAGCATGCTGCAGAGAAGGACCCTTCCTCTCAGTGTGAAAGCAGTGGTGTCTCTGCAGAGATCTAACACTCTATCTGATGACCTAAAGTTCCACAATTATCAAAGTTCACGCTCTCTGCTGATTGTAGAGTTATAACTCAGCAAGTGGTGCATTTAGCCTTTTAATAAAAAAACAAATAGACTTGTATATTGATAGAACCACTGTCAGGCTTTTACTGCTGTCTGTGTCCCCTTTAGAGAGATTCATCTTCTGCAGTTGTCTTGTTCACCATCAACAGGAATAAAAAAGAAGGCTGACTTTCTGTTGAATTGACAACACAGAATATAAAAGGAAACCTCAATAATACATGCACAGGCATTACAGAACCCCAGGAATGCTGGCCAGTCCCTTGCTCAACCAACAAGACAACCAACTAGCAGACCCAAAGTGAAACTTTAGCTAAAATTGAAAAAGTGCAATCAGCCAGGTCCTTTATTGCAATATGGAAAATAAAACAACCTTACCTACCCAATCGCAATTTTTTATTTAACACACTCATGTTAATGGCTGCCATCTTCTTCTTCTCTTCCGTTTTATGTTCTTCAGGAATCTTAAGTGGCCAGGCTGGGATGACATTACTCCTGCGGGAGTTCAGTCTCAGCAGCCCTAGAGGATTTCTGGATATCTGGCACATTCCAGAATTGTATGCAGAGCTGCATATGCAATGTTCTGCCTTTAAAAAAAAAAAAAAGAAGAAAACAGGACACAGGTAGGTAAGTATGTTTTTTTGCTGAAAGGACACAGCCTGGCCTTTTATGCAATAAATACTTGCTGATTGAACTATAGTTCCACTTTAAGAGACAGCACTGATCTATGGTGTATAATATATATAATGGTAATCCCTGCGTCACATACGAGATATGGACTGTAGGTTTGTTCCTAAGTTGAATATCTATGTAACTCGGAACAGGTACATTTTTGTAATACATGCAATTAGGACACATGTTTATCTCAACATATTATTAGGCAGTGTGGTGTCAGTAACTGTATAAAATCCTCACTGTGAGTTAATCACAAACAAAGCAAAAAAAAAAAAAAACTTTATGGAGCCTAGACATTCATTACCCTCTGGAGCAAGCTGTGCTTTGATATGCAAAAAGAAAGAGCTGCAGATCAGTTCCACTCTTAAGATCACCCACAACCTCAGCTGTGTTTAGCAAAAGATTTCTTCTGCAAGTCATGCAAACCACCCCCTCCCCCCATCAAGCCTCCATCCTGCATACGGCGAGCAGGGAAGTCCGTATGTCAGATGTTCTTAATTCGGGGACTACCTTTATAGGATAAACAGACATAGCAATTATAATATACATATAATTGATTTTAAAACCATTTTCTGGATGCCAGTAAACTGGGAATGTGTATGATTTACAGTGTTCCTCCCTGACCTATTTAATGCTACTTTCCTGTTTAGAGTACAGATTATAGGTGAGAGCTAGGACTAAAAGCAGGTCTAGGATTGGGTAGGAGCTGTCCAGTGCTGAACCTGCTTAAAGAACCATTGCAAGATCTGTGCTAAACCCTTTTAAACACACATTTTCATATCGGTGAGATGCACGGTGAATGTTTACTCATTAAATAGATTTATGAATAAAGTATTAATGCAACTGAGGATACAGATCCCTAAATCTTCTCCCAAGAGATGCGTCAGCAGCACCTAATAAAAAATCTAGCTTCAATGTGGTGCTAAAAATGATGATATTTCACTTCTGATTACTCTGCAATGACACAGTAAATAAATGTTGGCTACATACTTGTGCAAACCAATGCATTGTTCCTGGATTACATGTGACATATAGTTTCATAACACCACTCCAACTTTTACCACCTCACCTTCCTGAAGCTCCTACCCACCCCAAATACACAGATATGTACAAGGAATCTGACTGTGGTCCAGTTGGACATATGTTTTGGTATGTAATGCCAAAGGTCTTTCTTTCTTTTGTTTGGTGTCAGTGGTGATCGGCCCCATGTTGGTGCAGATAATGGCACCCATGTACTGACATGTGAGAACCATTCCCTTAGTAGTAGGTTAGCATGATATAGACATACCACCAGGGAGTATGTCTGTGACTGGGCTCATGGGAAATGGGCTGAATGATGCTAAGTGTTATTCATCCTGAAAGTAGAGTGCTCTTTGAAAGTAATAACCACAGTAATAACCACAGTAATAAATGTGATATGACAATGGACTTTGGAAAGGAATGTGTAATGTTGGGGCTATATAAATACTGGTTATTAATATAATGAATAATAGCTGCATATTTAATTTAAACCTGCTGGAAATAATATTGTCTCTTTCATAATGCAGACACCACAAGATGCCCACTAATAACATTATTAGCCATAAAAGCTTACTTGGCATGACTTAATGGCCAAGCAATGCCAACTGCCATCCTGTAGCAGGATGCCTCTGTGATCTGTAACAGCACAGGCAGATATTAGATGGTAGAACATGAAGTCATAAAGTCAACCAAACTCACACCATAAAACAAGGTAAAACTAAATCAGGGGGCACGCAAATGAGGTGTTTCTGGTTAATAAAAGCAATACCAGCCATTATGCACTGTATTGCCTTAGGCAGAACCTTTATAAAGTTTCAAACAGTATAGAAGTGAACTTTACCATTAAGGCATGTCTTGCAGTTATATGACAAGTCTTTTTCAGAAATATTTCTATCCCTAAAAGGAATATATTGCAGGCTGTATGAAAGATGAAGGCATTTGTTATTTTTACTTCTTCTTCTGCGTTAGTTAAACACTGGGGATTGTAGAGCCCTAGTTTAGCGTCCCATCAACGCATCTCAGTAACACATCTCCTTTGATCACAGACAATGTAGACACCACAATCCATCTACACAGTGTATCGCTGCAGCAGAATTAATCCTGCTGATGCCACACTTGTCAGCTACACCATGAAGATACTTTTAATAAAGCGAAATACAGAAGGATTAGCTCCTTCAATGGAAATGTACAGAGTGAGTGCCCTAACTTTTCTTGAAATTCTCTCTCAGTTACTCCTACTCTTTATGTCCTAAAGCCCAACTTACCTCCCTAGGGTCCAAAATCCCTCCCCATCTGACACCCAACACCATATAACCTATTTGTTGTGAGCCTAGGATGTCAAAGGCCACCCCCTAGGGATGTGTAATCACTCCAGTCTGGGTGAATGCTGCAGAAATAGCACCATGTTGTTGAAATATAGCTGTGAAGAATGGTATGTAAACAAAGATATTAAAAAATGCCAGGGTGGGGGAAGCTAGAATTGGATTTGAAGTAGAATATCAAATATTTAAAACTTTTTTAAAAATACATGGTTGCTAGAAGTGCCTCTCAGGCAGAGGTGTAGTGGGGCGGGCATGTGTGGGAATGCCGTGCCTTTACTTTTTTCGGGAATGGGCGCGCGTGCCCAGTCCTATTTGGCAAAGATCTCTTTGGTGGTCCATGACTCTGGCCGGTCCCCTGCGGGGTCAGGAGAAGGACCTCACTGGGGGGGCGCACCGGCTAGAGCGGCGAACTATGTCTCCTGTATGGCATTGCAGGCTCAGGGCATTAAGGTGGGTGGGTTGTCTCTCTGAACACAACCCGCCACAGGTCTGAGCCTGCGATATGAGAGTGGGGGGTTCTGGTATCATGACGTCACTCTGGGGGAAGTTTCTTCCCCTTTGAGTGACACATTGGCAGGGGTGTAGTGGGGCGGGTATCCTCTCTTCTTTTTTACGACTACACCCCTGCTCTCAGGTCAATTTAAGTGACACTAATGATGTTTTTGGCTATCTGTAATGGTGATATTCTTCCCACTATCCAGCAAGGTCAAAGCATTCTTCCTATTGACCACCACACTAATGTATTGTGAGCTGTGGATATAGTAACTATAACATGGGCTCCCTGAAAACTTGTACTTTAAGGGTTCCCCATGTTAAAATAGTCAAGAAGCACTGCATTAGACTGTCGCCACTGCTTCATAGTCTAATCACAGGTTTAGCACATGGAGGTGACCAAGCTGTATTCCGCAGTATATAAAAGTCAGGTCCCCCACCTGTCTGTGGTGTGTAGGACGATTGTGTAAATCTCAGGATATGATGATAAGCAAATTTACAAATCCCTCTGCAGGTAAAACTGTTCAGCTATATATAAATCATCTGTGTAATTAGCTGATTGCCATCAACTCAGCTTGATATATATCTGAGAAAAAAGAAAACAGCAAATGTGTCATAAAGAAAAAGAACACAGAAAAGTTCAACTTGCTGAAAGCGTGTAATTTTATCAGTTTATTCCTGCATGTGATCTGTAAGGAACCCGCAGGTTCCCCGTAAATCTTCTCCGGTCAGCAGTTCCGTTCAGTCCTCTTCCATTATCACAGGAGAGGGCATACATGCTGGTTTTATATTAAAGAGAAGACAAATTTGGAGTCATCTTCACAAGCTGATGACTCCAGAGTGCTGCTGGTGGTGCATGTAAAAGAAAAACAGGAGCTGGGCGGCCCAGTCACTGACTGCTGGGATGAGAATCGGCCATTTGTCTCTGTCCTTATCTTTAGCTTAACTCTTGCCAGGCTGAGAATACAAAAAATCCTGTAATTTCTGAGTCAATTCGTGTTAAAGCTGAACACCAGGCAAAAAGCTAAAAAAGTCTTTGAAATATAAGTATGGCAGCTGCTGGAAAATTTGTATTTCTGTCTATCCAGTCCTGAAATTTACACAGTTGGTGACCTGTCTTTTGTCTGGCGCAGATATGCAGAACAGCTCTTTGTGTAACCGCCTGGGTGCACACATTATGCAGATACTAACAGGGTCCTTTAAACTGGCTGATGAACAACTTACAATGCAATATGGGGGGAACGTGTGCATGGGCTTCATCAAAGTACTAAGGGTTACCGGCTGTTTGTGCTTCCCCTCCAAGATGCATTTCTAGCATTTTTGTATAGGCTCAGGAATGTGGTGTTTGAAAATGAAATGTATTCACTATGTTTGTTGTTGCTTTTGTCAAGCATCATTTTTATTCTTTTATATTAGTTGATGGGAATGCAGAGAAAATGCGTGGTAAAAGCATCTCAAAATGAAGCCATTTTTTGTTACAGCATCCTGCCTTTGAATTTTCTTTAAAATGCAACATTCATGTAACCTGACCGCAAATCAGAGTAAAAGTGTTCCCAAAATAGTTTCTTGATCACTCTAGGTGATGTTGACTCTCATGGAGTCATGCTAGAGCAGTGATTTTCAAGTGTACTATGGGAAATTATCCAATTACCATTGCCGAGTGTCTGTGCTGTAGTGACTGGCAGAGTAATGTAATACTCTTCCATGTCAGTGGGTGGCAGTAGGTAGCTTAATTGCCTTGTTTATTCTTAGATATAAGAGAATTAGCTACAGAGTGTCATTTTGTAACATTTTTGATATGTGGCGTGCCGCAGGATTTTTTCAAAGTAAAAAATGTGCTGTGGCTTAAAAAAAGTTGAAAAACACTGTGCTAGACAGACAACTTTTTGTGTGTAACAGGTAACACTAAAGTAAACTTTTCAATTCAAAGCAATTTACTTACAACTGGGAAAAGCCTTCTTTATTTTAGCACAATAAAGCTCTCACGTATTTTGTGCTGCTCCTGGCGCTTTCTCAAATAGAAGCTCCTAGAGTCCATTCAGATTATTGTATTCCAGTAAAGCATGTTAAAATGCACTTTTTTGTTATCACTGTACCTAGTAGTGTTAATGGACTCTTAAACTTAACACAACTTGTATCACTCGTGCTTAAGCACAATGCATCCAATAGATGCCAGCCATTTTTGTGTTGTGGGTAAATAACTTGTATAAAAATAATGTGTTGTAGTGGGTTGGAGGCCCATTCAAAGAGAATGAGTTATCTACAATGCATTTACAAAATAACCTGCAGTAATGCACTACAATGCATTGTAAGAAATAAAATGGGTTCTAACCATTTGAGGAAGCACTGGGAGTAGCACAAAATGATTAAGAGCTTGTTTTTGTGTGTCTCACTAAAATAATGACTTTTTGGCATAGTTATTTCATGGTAACCTTTTCTGGGAGTTCAGAATGGCAAAAAATGTGCCTGACCTGGGAGACACGGAGGAGCTGCATTATTAAAGTTTGGAAAATCTGATTGTAAAGAATAAACCTAATGTAAAAAAACAGTAGAGTGTGGTTATCAAACTGGGATTCATGACCTCCTGTTTTTCAGCTATCGTCACAGACTGTGAAAGTTGCAGAGTTTAATTCTAGGATTACAGTGATTGTTATGAATTAGATAAAATTTATGACAAATATTTTTGCACAACTTACCCCAGATAGCCAAAAGCACATGGACACCTATTCAAATGACTTAGTTTAGGTGTTTCTAGCAAATGGTACAGTTAATAATTGTACACAGTCAGACACAGACAAAGACATTAGGCTGGTAAAGACATTAAGACATAGTAAATTATCACTCGACACAGGATAAATATTTAGCTGAGTGAATGAGGTGAAGCTCTTCTGATTTCTGCCCTCCAATTCTGTTTTCTTGCAAGTTATTCGGAAATTATTGCAAAGTGAATGTCTCCCATGTTGACTAAGCTATGCAAAATATCCGTTGCACAGGGCCAGTTTTAGGGCACGGAAACTGGGGCCCCTACCATCTCCAGAGCCCAATTTGACAAAAAGGCTGAGGGTAAAAGAAATTGCAATGTAATTTGGGGCCTTTGCTTCAAATTTTCCTTTGTTCTAAAACTGTGCCTGTGCTTGCTAGTTATTTTGATCACATGCTTAGTCCGTATTTCATTTTGTTCTAGGTTACATGCTTGTTAATAGTTCCAAGTACCATGAGGGGTGCTGATAATTAGGATAAGGTAGTATAAAAACAGGTAGGAGAGTAATATTGAACCTACCTGTCAACAGATTGACCTGAGCTTGATGTTACCCAGTGACTGTCTGTTCTGTATTACCCACTATGTCTGGTTTTCCCTTTTTTTTTTAGAAAATATTTTTAGAAGCAGCTACCAGGAAATCCAGCTGAGACATTTAAAAATAAATACATAAAATCAGTAATTATTCGTGGGTGATTTTAATGTACTCTATAAAGCTGTGTTATGGATACCGATAAAAACAAGGCTTATAAATTCATAGCTGTGCTAGCATTTCATATAAAATCATGTACTATAAAACGATAAAATATAAGCAAGAACTTGTCAGTACCAGGGTTGGGAAAAAGGTCAGAGAGACCACTATGGGTCATGAATGCCCACCACAGGATCAGAAAAAAAAAATTACATTATCTACTAAAGTACCATTTCTTGTGAATTAATACTAATGATGAAATGAGCTGTTTTTTGTTTTGTTAGGGGAAGATTTGTAAAGGAAAAGGGGATCCTTTGTTTGATTACCTGACCAAAGTGAACATGCTGCACCAGGGGACATAAATTAAAGGAAGATCCATAGTCGCTGCCACATATCATTATTATTACACAGTATTTATAAAGTGCCGAAATATTACGCAGTGATTTACAAAGTCCATAGTCATGTCACTAGCTGTCCCTCAAAGGGGCTCACAATCTAATGTCCCTCCCATAGTCATATGTTTTTAATGGAGTCTAAGGTTAAATTTGGGGGGAAGCTAATTACCTAACTGCATGTTTTTGCAATGTGGGAGGAAACAAGGGGAGAACTTGCAAACTTCATGCAGATAGTGTCCTGAGTATTGAACCTGGGACACAGCACTGCAAAAGCCACCGAGTGCTAACTACTGAACCACCGTGCTGCCTATGACAAATGACATATTGGGTGTTATATGTCTACCTGATCTCTATCCAGACCTGAAATCACAGAAAATGGCAGGGAAGTCCTCCCACACCAACTTTTTTTTTGGCTCTAAAATGTTAGCCACAATGTCAAGAGCTGCAAAGAAATCTGACGCTGGAAAATAGAAAGGTTATTTATATTAACCTCCCTAGCGGTTCATTTCTTTCTGGTTTTATATGTCTAAAAGCGGTACATTGTTTTTCATGAAAATGTATTTTACAGTATTTTATAATAGTATGAGTATAATAAAGTTTGAAACACAAAATCATGTAAAAATAATAAATTAAATGAATTAAAAAATCTATATATTAAAAAAAAAAATTAAAATTTTTTAAATTTTTTTTTAAATACACATTATACTCATACTAATATATATACTGTAAAATAAATGTTCTTGAAAACAATGTACTGCTTTTACACATAAAAATCCATAGAATTGCCTTCAATACAGTTATATTTTATTGAATGCAATACAAATAGATTTTGAATTTCCCGCCCCGCCGGCAACATACACACGCACCGACTTTCCGGTGACTCATCGGATGCAGAAGCCGGCCAGAAGAGAGAAGAAGACGGATTTCACGACGATGGACAACGCGGGACGCTGACGGATCAGGTAAGGCTCTTTTTACTGTTACCTACCATAGGATTACCTACCCCAACTGTGACTCGGGGTTACCGCTTTTAGCAACTTCTAGGGAGGTTAAAAATCTTTTAGGAACCCCCACCGTTTATTGAGTCCACTAGTCCAACTCCGGACTGAGAGCTAAATGTTTAGAAATGTATCTGTGTGGATTGATCTTATTATTTTATGAACAGACAGCTCAATAGGATTATTGCTAAAGTTACATTTGGAAATACCCAACAAGCTGATTGGGTCCCATGGGTGAGTTTAATGCACAAGCTTCTTTTCTTACCGGTGTGTTCTTTTTAATGTGTACATCAGATAACAGAAATCCAATCTACATTTTTAGGGATGGTGGACAGCTCTCTATCTAACAATTCATCAACTCTGACACCCCCCGAGACCCATCATCTTTACAGCACCGGAAAACGCTGCTTGAAATCTGGCCAGCAAGAAGCTTGGTCAGCGTTAAGTGAAGGTCTCTGTGACCTCCTGTGTTTAATTACCTACCTTTTATAGCCGCTTCTTCTATCCTGCTGTATACTTCCCACTGTCTCCTTTGCTTCCTCTTTCTGCAGCGGTAACACTACCTTCACCCTAGCTTTTGGCATTCCCTCCTCTTATTTATATGCCCATAACAATAAACTGAGCTGGAACATGAACTTTTCTTTTTTTTTTTTTTTTTTTGCAGAGAACTAAAGCTAAGGGCAAATGTGCTAAAGGATGTCCACCGCCTAGAAACTTGATGATTATAGTTCTGCAAAGCTCTTAGCTGCAAAATTATGTTTTCAAGGTACATCTGGTTGGTTTATTTTCTGACATTGCTCAGATGGGGATAAATTAGGTAAAATAAATTATGGTAAAGGAACCTGTACCTTCTCTTTGGACCTGAACAATTTTTACAATTTTTACATTTTAACCATGGGTTTGTTAATTCGGCAATAGTTTTGTCAATACTTAAAGTAACAAAGTTATACATATATTATATTTTTTTTAAATTGTTTTGCAAAAATAAAATTAAAATCTGTAAATCAACCTTCACTGAAAGATAATTCATTTTTCTAACTTGTGGGTAAACCTAATTAATATGTTTTTATTTAATAAAAAAAAAATACCAAAAAAGATGCAAATAATGAAAAAAGTATAAATAATAAAGGGTAAAAGAAGAAGTTCATTCACCATTAAATAAATTAACCATTCAAGTAATTAACAAATATCCAATAATAAATGACAAATAAATAAATAAATTTACACTTTTGATATGCAAGCATACATTAACATAACATAACACTCCATTATTATTAATAATACTTAACCGGGATTATATTAAGCAAACATATTACATTGAATATAACCCATCTAACCAACAACCTAATTTCTCCCTTTTATTAATACATAACCATAACAACAATATCCATATCCATGTTATCAAACTCCATACTCCCGGTTATACACCCAAACAACTAGGCTGCAGGTCTCAGAAGGCAAAATCAGCACCCAACAGAAATTAACTCTTCCAACATCTTCACCATGGCCCCTAGCTGCCCAGCACCGCCTCAGGAACCATAATCATCCATTCACCATAAAGAGGGAGACCCCACCAAGGAGGATCCCCCCTGCCACATTCCACCACTTTACCAATGCACTGGATCCTTGCCTTCCATGACGTCAACCGCCACAGCGCTCCCGTGTGAAACCTCAACCTTCTGCATTTCATGAACTTTTCCTTGGGCCCGTAGCTTGACAAGCTCCTCAAGGGCCTGCAGCACTTATTCTTTGGAGGCATCATTCTCAGCTTGTAGGCGGTTTAATTCAACTTGCAAGTTATCCTGATCTCATCTTGTAGAGGCGAGTACCTCTACTTGATCCAACACTTGTTGCTTGAGTTTCCCATCCAGTTTACTCTGCTGATTGATCTCCTCATCCTTATCATCCAGCTGTTTGTACAGTTTAGCAACCTCGCCCTCACGCTGTCTCATATCAGCATTCTAGGTTTCTAATCATTTTGGGCATTCCTTGGTTTGCTGCCCATAATCCCTCTATCAACTGGGGAGCACGGACAATACCTTTTGCAATACCTTTTCTATAAAAAACATTGCCTACAGGGTTCTTCCTTTAACCAGGACACCCAAGTTAAAGTAGCACATCCTTTACAATATACCAAGCAGCCTTTACAATCCTGTCAATTTCAGGTTGTCAGTGACGAGAAAAATGCTGACCAATTGCTTCCACGTTGCCCTATGACTGCCCCAAAGAGTTGCTACCTGTGGCTGAAATACCTTTTGGTCTCATTTATTCCCTGTCCGAGCCAGAATTGAAGGTTCTTAAGGAGTAACTGGAAGAGAATTTAGAAAAAGGTTTTATCAGGCCCTCCACCACTCCAGCACGGGCAGTCTTGTTCTTCGTTGAAAAGAAAGACTTTACACTACGTCCATGTATTCACTACAGGGAATTAAATAAGATTACAGTTAAGAACTGGTATCCTCTACCCTTAATCCCTGAACTACTTGAAAGACTACATTCAGCTAAAATATTTACCAAATTAGACCTAAGAGGAGCCTACAACCTCTTTAGGATTCGTGAAAGGTTTGAATGGAAGACTGCTTTCCGAACCAGATATGGACACTACGAATCCTTAGTCATGCTCTTTGGCCTGTGCAATGCTCCTGCTACCTTTTAGCATTTTATAAATGATGTCTTCAGAGATGTATTGGATGTGTTTGTCGTTGCCTATTTGGATGACATCCTTATCTTTTCAAATGATCTGGAGGAGCACCGTAAACATGTTTGTATTGTCCTTGAACAACTGAGAAACAATCAGCTTTACATCAAATTAGAGAAGTGTGAGCTTGAACAGACGCAGATCCAACTCTTGGGTTACATCATTTCTCCAGAAGGGGTGAGTATGGACCCTACTAAGATCAAAGCATTAGTGGAATGTCCAGCACCAACAAAAATCAGAGAAATTCAAAGATTAGTCGGATTTGCAAACTTTTACAGAAAATTCATAAGGGATTTCTCCAAAGTTATTGCACCAATTACTGAGCTTATAAGGAAAGGTCAACCCTTTTTATGGTTGCCGGAGGCACAGGCTGCATTCACCAAATTAAAGACTCTGTTTACTTCTGCACCCATCCTGGTACATCCAGACCCCAAACGACCTTTTGTTGTGGAAGTAGATACCTCAGATTATGATGTGGGAGCTATTCTCTTTCAACGGACAGGAGATAAGATGCAGCTTCACCCTTGCCCCTGTTATTCTCGTCTAATTTCTTCAGTCTTTCTGAATGGGGACACCTCCTTGAAGGGGCCAATCATCCTGTGACTGTTCTCACTGATCACAAGAATCTGAAATTCCTCCGCCCTGCCAAAAGGTTGTCAGCCCAACAAGCACGATGGGCTTTGTTTTTTACCAGGTTCAACTTCATTATATCGTACAGACTTGGATCAAGGAATGGCTAAGCTGATGCTTTATCTAGAAACTTGTCCAATCCCCTTCAAGAAAGCAACCCAGAACATACTATTTTGTCTCAAAAGAACTTTCTAGGGGCCACTACAACCAAAAAGCTCCATGCGCTTATTAAAGATGGTTACAGTGATGATTCACTCCTCTGCCATCCAGCAACAGATATTCATTTAACCTTTCAGAACAAGTTCTGGACTCAATCCAGTCATGTATATGTTCCTGAATCTGCTAGAGTGGAAGTTCTCAGGCTGGTTCATGACTCTTTTGGGGCCACAAAGACAGGAGAACTTTTATCACGTTCCTTTTGGTGGCCTAGTTATAAAGGGACGTTAAGAACTATGTTGGCTCTTGCCCCACCTGTGCCCGAAGCAAGATTTGCCGATCTTCTCCTCTGGGGTTACTTCAGCCACTTCCAGTTCCATCTCGACCTTGGGGGTTCATTTCTATGGATTTTATAGTGGACCTACCTCCTTCTAATGACATGACCACTATATTAGTGGTTGTAGATCGTCTCACTAAGATGGCTCATTTCATCCCAACAAGAGGAGTACCCACAGCTGATCAGACTGCTAAACTGATGGTGCCCCCTAATGTGTTTTTTTACTTACATTTTTCTGAAGCTTACAGTGTGCTCATGTTGAGTTAGGGTGCCTTGATGATGCCCCTACAAGGGTGGGTCCCGGACACCCTGCACTTACAGTATCTGCTCAGACTTTGGGTTTATTATACTGGATGTCATTCAACTTAGAAGACTGAAAACATATTGTGGCAGAGAAGAGGTATTGCAGGGAACCACTGGTGGGCACTGGTGGGCTTCCAAACAGCTTTGAATCCAGTGGAGAGAGTACCTCTTCCCTCAGCCCCCTGAGATATAATGCACCCAATAGGGGGATCTAGAACGGAAGAGGAAGGTTTAGGGGTAAATTTGAGTAATGACTGGAATAACCAGCCATGTGTTTGGTTTTGGACAGTCCAGCGAAGTGTTAGATCCGCTGCCAGGTTCAAGTGCTGCCTAAGTCCCCTTTTTAGAGATCACAACCTTCATGGAGTCACTTTTATCTCTTCCCTAAAGCTAAATCCAGGGATAATCAGAGACTTCTACAGCACAAAAAAGATTAAAATCCTCACTTTCAATGATGCATTGCATACACTCATTTCTATCAATTACATTCCGTCTGCATGAATCATTACTGGGAGTCTTTACAGAGCGGCGCAGTGTGAGAAGAGTAATTTCTCGAGTGCATTTTAATAATAGAAGTCAGGGGTTTAATGTTTTGCAGATGTCTACTATATTACACTGACATATTTAAGCTGGAGAGAATATTATCTGCCACAGGATATGGGACTTTCCAAAATTCAGAATAATAGCATCTTCTAGCGTCTTCATCATTCTTGTGATCCAGGTTGGAACAGGAGTCTTGGTTTTACGATATTACATTTTTCTGATCTAATATATTTTCCATTTATTTCCTGTGGGTGTGAGTGGCCATGGTAATATTGACTACCAGTGATGTTTGCTTTACCAAAATTTTTTGGTTGTACCACCCCTAACAACCACCAACCAATGATTCCCCTATTCACAATAAACAGGCCTCCAGTCAGAGCCGATTCTAAAGTTCAAATAGTTAGATTCATAGAAAAGTATTTGGGCAAATTTTGAAGATCCTTCTCCAAACCCTTAGCAAATCACCCCAAGAAAAGTTCTTCCATCATTGCTTCCTCTTCTTGTGGTTCTTCACTTTGCTGGGTCCTTTTATTCAACGAATGAGATTCTATGAATGTAAACAACCTGGCAAGGGCTGTCCAGACTTTTTTTGATACATTCTAGCATGTCTTAATTTCTAGGTCTTTTTTACCCCTGTACTTTTTAAGGGTGAAGGGATTGATATCTGGGCTTTCCAGATTCCAATTACCCTACAACTTTTATGCATTCCAAGCAGCATGGTATTTGATTTTTGTATTAACTTATTATAATGTTGGCCCCAAGCTTCAGCCAGCTGTACTATCTAAAAGCTTTTTCTGGTTCAAATTTGTGAATGAAGTAAAATGTCACATTTAAAGAAATAGCATTAGTTTACTTGGGACAAAACCTCCAGTTGATGGAAGCATTGGGGTGTTAATGAACTGGTGTTTGATGTAAGCTGTTTGATGTAGCAGCTTCTTAAAAAAAGTCTTTATGCCTCTCTCTGCTTTAACGTTCTGAGAACTGCAAAAGAACTTCATCAATTTACCCGTCCATATTGGGCACAAGGGAGGACACAGGCTGGCACACAGGGAGACTTGCTGCAGTCTAGTGGATGTGATTGGCAGCCATTCGCTGGCAGATCACATGTGCTGATCATGTCCATTTAATCTGTATCACACTGTATCTACAAACACACAGAGTTGGTTATCTTTAAAAACAAAATACAGGATTTATTTAGGTATTGCATGTAACATATCACAATGCTCCATGCTGGCTATTGTACTCTTGTCAGCACTTTGTAGAAAAAAAGTGATTATTATGAAAAGGTGGAAAGCCGGGAAGGAAAAATAATATGTCGAGCAAAAAGTGATTTTCTCTCCGCCGTGTGTAAACTAATGCAGCATAAAAAGAAATTACTAGAGGTAAAAAATCGCAGTTCTTAGCTCTTAATGGAAAGCAATCAAGCAATCAGAAGTGCGGAGGGAGGGTTGAGGACAGGATATGGAACGGACTGCCATGTATTCAAAATGCAATACAAGATGTAAAGCTAAAAATAAAATGCTTTAAGACTGAAAATCAGGAGATGCAAAAAGATTGAAGGATTGACAGAGAAAACACATGTATTACCTGAAGAACATCATCAATTGGCCTCAATTTTCAAGGCTAGTTCTAAGTAGATTTTGGACATTGGACAAGCCTTTAATAGCAAAGCAACAAGTTTACTTTGAAGTGTATGGAAAACCAATTACTAAAATTAATAAAATGCAAATGTAATTTCAAAAGTTAGTATTAATATTTACAAATCTGCAGCATTCATTAAATGAATACCTTATATTACATATATGGTGACTGTGGATAATAGCAGCACCATTGGGATTCACTCACAGCCTTGTATCTCTGCTGGCTTGAGCAGAGGTTTCAATAGTGAGCCATGTTAGAAGAGAGTTGTACAGGCAAATTTGTTGGATAAGTGTTCCAAAGGAAAATAATGTTTAAAGAAAGCTTTAAAGGTTCCAGTTATTAACAAGAAGGCATGGGGTGCAGATGTAACAGTGTTGGAAAAAGATTGCAGGGGGGTACAGAAAAGAGCAGTGCTGGAACCCTGAGGTGTGTACGGATGGAGTTCAACCCCATTATGATTTTGTTCAGTGTTCAATATATTTACATGAACTTATGCAAAAATTTGAGTGGATGAACTTTAAAGTATCGAAAATGCCTTGCCTGACCTTTCAACAGTGGTTAAGAAGAAACATAATGGTCACTAGAAGGGATGGCATGTGCCAGCTTCCTTAAAATGCTTACATTCTCTGCATGTTTTGGTAAGGGTTCTCCTTAAATTATATTTAGACTCTTATCCTGACATGCAGTCTAGCTGGCCAGGAAAAAGCCCCAGTGTTGCCTCAACAGGTTCTTAGTGTTCCAGGGACAGGGCCTTTTTGCAACATCCTATCCCCAAAAAAGCATGAAGGAGTTTGTTGGGTTATTTATGTTTGTGTTTCAGTCTTAAAATGTTGTCAGCAGGACAGGAAGTGTGTGAGAGTCTTAGCTCCAGATAGAAGTAAAAGAAGAATAGGATCTAACTCCACACTACTCTATCCAAAACAAAACACAAATGACTGAGTTTATATGTGGCTAAGTCACCTGTCCTTGTGGCACAGTAATGGGAAGGCAATGGGGGATAGCACCAGAGGAAAGGTTGTTTGAGACATGATTATGCTGATTTTTAAACAAGACCAAAAAAGTGGAGGTTTTATGGAAAGTTTTCTTATTTGCTCATGCAGGCTTGAAAATGTCCATATCATAGAACTAATTCCCTAATAGGTGTTCTTTCTTTGTTAGCTGTCTTCAAACTTTTTCCATCTGCCTTCTTATTTTTATGTTCCCTTTGTCCACCCCTCTAATAGGCACTGATCTCCTACAATTTCCCAACAAGAAAGCCTTTCATTGACACCGTGTTATTATAGCTTGTGGAAAGAGCATTATGATAGAGAGGGAACGTAAGAATGGATATTTAGTAAAGTACTATAATGGCAATTCATGTACAAGCCAGCACTATGAGAATTCTGCCTTCGGAATAAAATATCCAGTAACATAGATACGTGCAGTAATATAAAATGTAGCCAGCTGTAATGAAATATTCTAAATGATACAAAGGTTTGTTTGTCCTTAGAATCAAGGTAGAGTCTCTCTTCAATCCCAAAAAGAACCTGCTTGTTATGGGAATCAAAGATGAGTCCCTTAAATAATGACAGCTAAAGGACCTATAAAGCATCCTAAAGCAACACTTGTCATTGACCAAGTAATCAACCAAGTCCTCAACTGAATTGTGAAAACATCCTGTAAATGATGACTTGCTGCTGTGGGCAATGAAGACTCAAGATGTGTGAACTATCATTAATTCCACCCCCAAAGAACAGCCAATAGGACTTTTCCTTTTGTGTTTCTAGAAAAACATGGGTGAATGAATAGTATAAATTGTTTGCTTTCAAAAGTAAACAAAAAATGGTCTTACCTGGGTGTTCTTGGTATGGTGGTGGAGAAATGCCTTACACAACAACTCACAAAATTGGAGTACATAATCAAATTTTACATTTATTTTGTGGGATAAATGCGCCTTCCAACTTTTTTTAGCTCATAAAAGCATCCCCCAAGGCTTATATGGATTGACCTTTCAAAAATGTATTTTATTACTCTAAGAAAACCAGACCAAGCCCTACATTTTCTAAGCTGTCTAATCTCAAGGTCAGATCTAATAATCCAAACTCTACCCACATAAGGCATTAAAAAGAGAATGTTTTACAACCCCTGAAACTTGACTGTGCTTTTACCTGGCAAATACAAAAAAATATTTTTGTTGTCTAAGATGCTTCTTAAGCATGGTACCCTGGCATTAAATTATTGAAGGATGACCACCTGTGCTGGTTCCATCAGGGTTAAGCAGCCAGGAGCCAAAAGTTCTTTACTCCCACCAACTGTATACACCTAATTTCGACCCACTAATTCATCATGCACTGCCTTGGTTCATGCACTTCAATACCTATTGCTAGCTTTAACAGGATATATTCAAGCCAGACAATTACCAGGAAAGCTAGCCAGCTACAATTTTCTTATGTGCAGGACAAAGGCTTGATGGGGGAGGGGGGTGGTTTGCATGACTTGCAGAAAAAATCTTTTGCTAAACACAATTGAGGTTGTGGGTGATCTTAAGGACTGACCTAATCTGTAACATCATGTAACTCTTTAATGACCAAAACAAACTCTCCAGTTGTTTCTTTTTGCATATCAAAGCGCAGCTTTCTCCAGAAGTTAATGAATGTCCAGGCTCCATAAAATGATTAATTCACAGTGGAGATTTTATACAGTAACTGACACCACGCTGGCTAATAATATGTTGAGACAAACATCTGTCCTAATTGCGTTTAATAAAATAATGTACTTGTTCCGACCTACATACAAATTTAACTTAAGAATAAACCTACAGTCCCTATCTCGTATGTATCCCAGGGACTACCGGTACAACCAAAGACAGTGGGATGTATTGTGTTGTTGGCACAGTATCACAATTGAGAAACACCAGCAACTCAGTTTTCTAGCCATGCCGCTATATATACCCTTTCCACATATATATAATTGATTACAGCTGTAAAGTAAGCATGGAGATAATAAGACAACATATACAGCATGTAGTTTAACCCATACATTGGACTATTTCACTTTTACTGCACCTTCCAATTAGAGTTTAATTTCCCTTTACAGCCATTTTCTTTATGAATGCTGTTCGCTGCCTATTGATCGCATCTTGCAGCTTGAAAATATAAAGATCCCCAGTTACCGCATAACCTTGTTTGTTATTAAGGTATATTCTTCTTTATTGCCTGACCTCTCATGAATCTGAACCAATAGGCTTTGATCTGTCGATACAAATATCTAGTGGGAAACCATATGCCCTTTCTTTTTCTTTATGTATTGGCTGTCTTTATTCCCACTAACTTTTTGAAAGTGTTGAAAGTGAAAAAAAAATTGGAAGATTCAGTAAAAATGACCATACGGAACACAAAGGAAGCGTGAAGGAGTCTGGAACAGCTGTGAAGTTATATTGTACAAAATCCAGAGTTCCAAAATAGAATCTTTAGTTCTTCTTTGACTTTACTATATTTTTACTGGACTCATGTGGGAGATTATACCTATTAATAAGAGAAAAAGCACCAGACTTTATAAAAGTATATTGTTTTATAAATATACTTCCAAAGATATTATTTCGCCAGCATTTTTTTTATTATTCTGATATAAGTAATATATATATTGTGTCAGTGCCTCCTTTGACAAAGATTTGTATGGTGGGGATAGGTGTGGATTGAATATTAAAGACATCAGAAATATGTGATATCCACAAAAGGTGTCTGCACTGCTCTCAGATTACTACTATACTACTTTTAAACTGTGTGCTGGTTTATTTTACATTTCCAGCACGAAAAACATTCCTGTCATTACCAAACTCAAAACTGAAATAGCTTATTTCCTAGATGTTTCCTTGAACCAAATACTTTTCTGTCTCACTGAGATCTGTTTTGCTTTGACTTCACAAGATGTATTAAAGTTGAGCCCTGCATTTTACGAACCTACTTCCCCTGAATGATGAATGATCATTTTATACATTTTTACAAAAAATACTCATCCATACCTAGCTCCAGTCATGGCCTTCCTGGTCGTTTTCTCTTTCTCGACATTCTGTACTGTGAAGTAGTTGGTCTTCAAGCAACATGTTTGCTCTCCAGCCATGTGTCAGGAGGACTATATTCTGTGCTGCGCTTGATTCCGCCACCAAGGTCCAATTAGAAACTTCTGTTCAGTTGATGGAATAATGGTTTGGGCCCACAATCACTCTTTTCTCTTAGGCATTTCTGTAATGGATGTGCAGCATTGTTCTAATGAAGGCCAACGGGCTCAGGCAACACTTACACTTACATGACATGACAACCTGGGGGGGGGACTTAATAATGGGGATCTCTTAAGTTGCTTTAACCTTAATCTGCCCCTGGAACCTTAATATGCAGTAATCCCATTTTGAATGGGCTGCCATGACATGCACCTATACCAAATCATTCCACGACACTACTATCTTACTTTTTTACTAAATTAGCAAAGTGACAGACTCTGCTGTGATGGGGGTGTCAAACACAGCAACTAAAATCCTGAATGTGTTTGATTGTTGGAGCAATTTTTACTATGTTTGGGTCCTGTTCAGTAGCAAGAGTTCTCCTTTAAGACAGTGAGCCATGCTTCACACAGTCAAACCCTGGCATTATCGTTGTCAAGATGATGAAAACTCAATCCTTCAAGGACGCTAGCAAAATCTTTTCTCCTCCACAGCAAATGGACTTCTTTGTCAGCTCAACAAATTTGAGACTCGGGACTATAATTTATCAGACTTATATTTAGTGACCAAGCAGCGTTGGCAGGATGTGGGGGCTTTAGTGTCATCTAGGCAAAGAGTAAATAGAAATTTCAATGGATTGTGAAGGAAATGCATAAATGCTGTAGGATAATAATATATTTGGGAAAGAGGCAGGTTTATGTAATGCACACCAATGGAGGGGAGGATGGCTGGTGAGTTTGTGACCTGCCAGTGGGACTCTATTTCTACAGAAAAATCTAGTGCTGTTGCTGCACTAAAGTGCAAATATATCACTTGGCCTTGGCTGAACTGGCTTTAAAGCCAATTATATTTACCCCTCCCAGAACACATTGGATGCAATTGTTACTGTTGGACTCTTTCATAAACTGGTTTGTCACTTCAGTTTAGTTGACAGCTGTAAAATGTCGGATTTCCCCTTACTTTTTGTATCGACGATAATGATCCCTACAACAAATAGTAGGGTTAATCTTCTCATTGAGATGCAGAAAATGTAAATTGCACTATCAACGTAAACCAGGTTTGTGTTCATTAAAAGTCAACTCTGGGTTGCTGTAAAATGTAATTGTGTTGTGCCCACCCTCCAAATTGCTTATCTATATGGAAAGAAAAAACATTACCTTAATGACTTACCATAACCTAACTTACCATACCATAACTCACCATTTTTTAAAGCCACCTCTCTTCACCACTCCAGTTGTTGCAGATTATTTAGCATCATCACATATAACCCAAGACCAGCAGAATGTATCTTGTACATGGTATTTACCTGTAAAAGTCTCTCTTATATGGATATCCATAAACTCTGAGATTGATGCTGGGTGCCACTATCTTGGATGTGATGTAAGCAGCCCCAGCAGACTCATTGGGCCTAATTTATTACAGATTTCCAGGGCTGGAGAGGGTACACTTTTATCAGTGAACCTGGGTGATCCAGCAAACCTGGAATGGATCTAGCACAGGATTCAAAACATTTGCTAGCAAATATCAAATGACGTTTAGGAAATCCAGCTTCACTGATGAAAGTGGATCCTTTCCAGCCCTGGAGAGCTTTAAAAAAATCACACTTATTCCTTCCTAGATGAGTCTATTTTTTTATTACGTAGCACAGCCATATTGAAATAAGCATTTGAAAAAGTCTTGATATTTCCTGATCTCACTCCTCTTTAAGCTAAAGGAATGTTTTTGAACACTTGTAATGAGCTTTGAGTTTGCCAGCAAAGGTAATAAAGGCTGGGGGTTTTTGCAGCTCAAATGTTTGTATTGATGATATAAAAAATAAAGGAAAATTTGTCATAACTCAAAGTACAAACACTGTATAATCATTTGGGGGGTATTTCTCATGCAATAGCATAGGATACCAGACCAATTAGCTAGACATAGTATTCTCAAAATCATATAAGAGAGAGATCAATAACATTGTCTCATACCTGACGCGTTTTGCCATTAAGGCTTCCTCAGGGGATGCGTAGGGAGCACTATACGAAATGTACGCTCATACAGAAGTTGCTGTGTCTCTACCTTCACTCACACTGATGCACACTATGCAGTTTGCTTCTAGGAGTTTGGTCCCAGTAATCAACTACATTGAATTTACCAGTAAGATTCGGATACTTACATCCTCTGATATAACCTGCTATCCATGGTACAGTGATTTTTACACAAGAAATATGGCTCACCAGTTGGGCATCTGTAAACCATATTTACGTTGGATGAATGGACCAGTCTCCTCAAACCACCAGGATCAGAACACTTAACATCTGTACTAATTCCTTTTGTGCTTATAGCATAAGTATAGAACACCTTCAGCTGTGATTCTTCAAATACCCTATATAAACCTTTACTGGTCATCTTTAATACCATAACAATTCGTACAGTATTGCACCTCTGAATAAGCCATACTGTGGCAAAATGCGTGGTATGGCATACGGTCATCGTTTTACCATTGTTAGCATATCTTTGTATAGAACTAATTATCCCAACTCTGTGAAGGTTATCATAGATAGGGATATGACTTATCGAAATGTATTGAATAATTATGTATGAATCTGAAGCATATGAATACATAATTACCTTTCTACAACCCTGAGCCTCAAACCTCTTTCTTTCCTCTTCAAAACACTCAAGTATCTTGCAGCAGAAGTTTGCCAGGCTTATGCTGGATCCAGGATATTTGTGAGTTTGGTTGCTTGGAATACCACCGACAGATATTTTCAAATTGGCGTTGGATCCAAAGGCAACAAAAGAAAGAGAATACAGTGCAGAGTTGTTTCCTGTAGGGAGCAGCAAGGAGTGCTGTGTTCACCTAGCCTGAGATTTTGGCACATGCCCATTGGATGTGTGTGTTTCCTTTATTTTGTTGTACCATCAATACATACATTTTGTGCGGTAAAAAAAAACCCAGTCTTTGTTTTCTTTGCTTTTGAATTATATATAATGGTGGGCGGCTCCACTGAAACATTACAAGACATAGGAATAGAACCATTTTTGTGTTTTCCTATATCTGAGTTGGCCAGCCTCGCATCAGACACAGGAGGACTTTGGAAAGTTTGCCATGGAACTGATCTTTCTGGCCTTCCTACAGTTGCTGTATATTTGTCTCTCTTACACCAGAGAGTATGTTTAATTCATCTGACAAGCACCCAGATAAGAATACATAAATAAACATATTTGTGGGGGCTGAGCAGAAAAAGATCCTTTGCAAAGCTGAAGTGTGAATTCATAACATTAAATCACAAACGAAGAACCATCACTGCCAGTCCTTTGTGCTCCCTTTTCCTTCCATTAAACTATGGAGCCATTTAAAATATTTCTGCTTCTAGTGAGGCACGCTACTTTTTCTGTTCTCTTCTCAACACCCCAAGGAATTTATATACATTTTGCTTTTACCGCATGATGTTTTACCTATTTAGTATTGTGTTACTATTATCGGTCATTTTCCAGTGTAAACGTTCAGCTTTAAATAAAAAAGTACATTCTGAAGAGACAGGTAATCGTATTGTATATAGAGACAACTAGCTTTTTTACTTTGGGAAGAATCTGCAAAGGTTAGAACTAAGATTTTAATATATTCGGTGGTCCTACTGTTAAAATCCATCATTTCTGTTGGTCCTGGTGGTTGTAGTGGTGCCAATAAGAAAAAAGCAAAAAAAAATGAAAATTTTACGCTAGTTTGGTAGAATGATGGGTGTTCTAGAAGACAAATTATTCACCTGAGCACACTATTCATCCGTGCTACAGAAATCAACTCCAGGCAGTGTCATGTATATGAAATAATTACTGGTGCTTTGAAATCCCCTCTTTTGCTTGCCCTGTAATCCAAACCAATGCCTCCAATCCAATCACTGTAGTGCAGCTCTGCCCACTAACTGCATTGCCATGTGGCAAATATCCATTGTTTAATGTTGTATTTTGAACCACCTCCCCAATCTGGTGAGGGTTTCATCACTGTTAGGGTATAGTTATCCTCAGAAAAAAAACCTGAAAACAATCCATAGGGAACAGGAAACAGCTGTAAGAGAGATTAGCTTTCATTTCCTTTGGTCTCCATGATGGAAAGTAAAGGAAAATCTCCCTAATAGGACACAGACCAAAAAAATAAGGTACATTTATACAGGTGGGGAATTCATTTTCAGGAATAGTCTCAATGTTGGGATTAGAGTAAATAGGTTGAATTGACATTGGGTATAGATTATGATTACATTTTAGGGCTGAGGGTAACACCAAAATGGAACTGTTGTATTTTATTACTAACCTTTTCCAAAGTCTTTAGGCTGATCACATGATATCACAGGGTTTTTCAACTTTTCTCTAGTCCAGGTGGTCCTAACTAATTCAATGCACTTGTACACATAGGCCCTGAATGGATCCAGTCCAGGATTAAAAACATTTGCTAACAAATACCTTATCGCTTTTAGGAAATCCATTCCAGGTTTGCTGGATTACCCAGCTTCACTGATGAAAGTGTATTCTCTCCAGCCTTGGACAACTTTAATAAATCAGGGCCAATGAATAAAGCATGCCATCCTGATGCCTTCTCAGGGGGTGGAATCATGGGACCCTATACCTGCAGTAAGTTTAAGCTGTCCTGGCTTCTCTCTTCTTTCAGACGGGACCATCTTCTTTCTTCTTTTTCTGTTATGCTCATGTCACACCATCCTGTACTGCAGAGGTGCAAGATTGGATGACATGTCTTCCCAAAAAAAATGCCTCACTGCAAATCTCACTGCACATGCGTAGGAAAGCCCCTTATGACGTGATCGGGCATGCTTAGAAGGAGCAGCTCAATACCTCCTGGGATATGTTATATATGTATCCCATATGTATTTCTGTTTAGAAAGGGATGTGTTCTCCCCGAAGAATGGTAAAAAGATCAATTTTAGGGTTAGCCACCCTTTTCTATAATGCTAAAACTGTAGTGATAGGTCTGGTTTAAGTGGTGCTTGATGTCATTCAGCAAGGAAGACCAAGGACATCTTGTTTGGTGGGAAAAGTACTGGGGAATTGGCTCCAGGATTTTACCCTTAGCTGTTTTTTATATATATTTTTCCCTACTTGGGAGACTTTAGTAGGCTTTAGTATTAGAGCCAGGTCAGGGTAATGTTTTTCTGGGGGAGGGGGGGTGACTAAGTCTAACTCCAAATTCAGCAGTGTCAATATCTATCCGCTAACATGACAATATCATTATGAATTGAATTTTCATAGCCATAAAGAGCTTTCTTTAGTCCACTGTTATATTAAATACTTTTCTTTGTATATTTTTTAAATTATTTAATAATAATAAATCATGACAGTCTTACACTATAATGCCTACTTCAAATATGGTGCTTGGACGGTGCACAGACCTAGTTATAGTCATATAAAAGAAGAAATGTAAGAATTGCAGCCTGTTAATTCACACTAGTGATAGCACTAAATATTGAGACATGAAAATATATTTCTGTACTGTCCTACACCTAATCTGGCTGTGAATCCTGCACCCACTTTATCACTGGAAATGATACAGAATGACATTTTTCAAAGAAATACAGTGGGTGATATAAAATAACGCCAGGGCCGGTGAGGTACATAAATCTCCAGCATCCGAGGCACCAGTATAGCACTGCTTCTATGTAAAATACAAAAAAAATGATGGGTTCATTTAGAAAAAGAACAGCTGAAAAGTGCAATGATGGATTTCGATGAAGATGGGATGCAAAATGCAGTTACTCAGAACCACCAATCAGATATCTTATTGCAACTAGGTCAGTCAATGCAGATCTTACCTGGTCATTGCTATGGACTATTAAAGCGTACCTAAACTCAGAAATTTCACTTTACATAAAAGGATAGACAACCAGATAACAAAGGTAAAAATTCTGTTGTTTGTTTTTTTTTTAAAGTGCAACACCCTTTTTTTAAAAGAAAATCGAGAATAAATGGCAGTGCAGAGCCTCCTGGGATACCTACGCCACGCATCCTGGGAGGCTCTTGGCTGCTCCTTCTGCGCATGCCCGAGTATCCTGCCTTTTTGGGCAAAGGGAAAAATTTGCTGATTTAACACATGCGCAGTGAGATTGGCAATTTTTTTTTCATCCTACGTCACCTGATCTAGCGCCTGGATCAGGTGATGTAAAATGGAAGAAGAGGAGAAGATGGCGGCACCCAGAATGTCGGCTCCGGGACAGGTGCCGGGACAACGCAGGACCCTATGCAGGACATCTCTGGATGGATCAGACTGCCCTGCAGGATTGAAGGTAAATGTATTTTTTGGGGGGGCACTTTTCAGTTTAGTTCCTCTATAAAGAACAGGAGGAACGGGTGGCTTCTGTGGGGTATTGGGATTGGCTTGTTTTTTGGATGCACAGTTGTCTGAATGATTGTTTCCACACCCCTCCATGAACAGTGACAGTGTGCAAGAAGTGGTAATTACTTTGTTTGTCATAACTGGACTGGTCTGATAGAAAGCAACAGACTGGAAAAGCTACAATACTGCTGTCAGCAAAAGACCAAAGGATGCAGGCTGTCTTGGGTTTTGGTCACATTAGGCTGAACAGCAACCATTTACTTTTTTGGATCACTTGTAAATGAAAATGCTCCCGGTTCTCTTCTTACTTTTTTCCTATCTTGTGTCCAGCAATAGACTATTCTTGTATTATTGTTCTGAGTGCACCCTGCAGGGCTGGGTCTATAACTCCTGAGAAATAGGTTTAATGCACACTGAACATTATTCAGCTTGGAACAGTTGCTGCATCAGACCATTGGTCGGTGGGCCTTTGGGGTAAACTTAGCAGCAAAATCTGCTTTTATTATTCTGAAAAAAGATAGGCAATGTATTTTTAAAATGAAATAACAAAGTGGAATTGTGCTTTTAATATATTCAACTACTATAATAATATTTACGGTAAGATTCTATTTTGCACACTGAAATATTAAATCAGGTTTGTAGCAGCCATGCCTGCAGTAGCACAGCAAAGGGAATGGCGATTTTCAGAAGCAGCTGTTACCTGACAGAGTTAACAAACCGGTGAGTGTGCAAGCAGTTAGCTGCAAGCTTGCAGTCATTAATAATGCATCTAGCAGGTTATAGGATTTCCATGCTGGTTATAATAGAATCATTTCTTTTTTTGCTAATGTGCATGTAACATTAAACAGCTCAGCAGGCTGGGGGGACGGGGCAGCGAGGCCGCTTATTGAGGTCTCTGCATCTAATGCTGAACGTCAGGAGCAACACAGCAACTGCTCTCGCTTGCTTACAAACAAAATCAAAAATACAGGTTCATGTTGCAAGTTCATCATTTTACAGTAGCTCTAAGACGTCAATGGGTTTTTTTCCCTTTCTTTCCTCTCTCTACAGCTTACATCAAAATGAACATGGTGGCTGTGGCATCCCATCTGAAAACATTTTGTTTCCTTTATTTTCTTCTCAGTAATTCCTTTTTTTCTCTCCAGTGAACACAAAAATCAACAGTGACTCTTAAAGTGAGAAACTAATAAAGTGTTTTCAGCTGTACATGTAATTTATGAAATTACACGCATTAAACGCAAGCTATTAGGCAGAAGAAAAAACTTTGATCATTGGGCATTGAAGACATTTTTTTTTAGGTCTTTAATATATTTTATGTCTTCAAAACAAGCATTAAATAGGGATTTCATAAGGAGCAAATGTTGTTAGTTGAGCAATCTTTGTGCTGTTTGATCATTTAGGGTTTAAATTTACACTAAGCGCTCACATTGTAACCTGCAATTTAAATGGATAAAGATCACAAGATCAACCCACCACCCCCTTGCTTTGCTTTGGTGCCCTTCTTGGCGCATAAATAGGCCTTGTATGTTTGGAAGAAGCTTTCCCAATTTGCATTGGCAATTTCAACCCCCTGTATAATGAATAACCACCAGAATTTATGATCCTCATTGACCAAAATGTGTTTGGATATGTTGGTGAAGCAAAAATTGTCAAATTTACTCTTCATTACTCAACATCTTGGTTGCATCAGACATTTTAGAAGGTCAGAAATGGTAGCTTACATATTTTTTAGGTTTTTAATATTATCATTATTATATTATTATTATTCTTTGCTTACAGCCCAACTCTGGAATACATTTGTTTTCTAAATGTCCTCATGGAGTTGTGTTCTATTGGAAAGAATTAGATTCCTGTCCTATAGCTATGATGGGAAATTGAAAAAAAATCTTAAAAAAATAAGTTAAATTCTCCTATAGAGAGTTGTTACTAAAGCTGTCATGGTATGATTAATTTTTTACTGTTTTGGTAAAAGATAACATTTTAGAATCCTAGTTGTTCATAAAAAAATAGCTTATTTGCTTTTGATATTTGCAGGTTTGGTAAATGCCCAGTCCCTTACCTTGCCCAGTCCCTTACCCTGCCCTGTCAGACTTACAGAAGTGGCAAATGTTCCAAGTCAACAGGAGAGTTTAAGTTTTGAACATGGCAAAGTTTAGAACTATGGCGGCAGCTGAAATGTTTAGAACTGTTTAGTGAGTGAGTCAGCATGAACTTTGTGTAGAGAAATTGATGTGAACATGAACATGACGAGATCATTTGGTAGCCAAAGCTGAACACCAGTATATATAAAAGACATATAACACATCATTTCTTTTTTTAAATAAATGATTTTTAACTTAACTTAACAGCCAATCAGAGAGAAAGCAATGTGACAGATGGATCAGTCCATCAGGCTCCTGCTACTCATTTCATTGTCCCATCACAGGCCTGAGGACAGACAAGACCTGTTGCTGTTACATAATCTCAGCTCTCAAACCTTTTTCGTTTTTTTTTTCTTAAACACAATTTCTATGCATTGGTTAGGTTGCCCTTAACGTTTATCTACCTCACATAGAAAGCCGGGAGTGAATGGAACCATGATATATGGCAATACAGTGAAGGGCTGGAGGCTTACCTATAATTCAGAGTCTGATTCTTCCCTATAAATCTTTGGCCCCACTTGTAAAATGCCGAAAAATGAAGGATGAATGGAGAAAAGGCGTATGTATTGGCATCTGTATCTTATTTACTGCAAATCTTGCGGCTAGTCCAAAGCGTCAGTCATCCTGAATGCAGAAACCTATTAACTCACAGCTCCGAGCACTTTTATGGAATATATAGGTGTTATCTTTTTTTTTTTATATACCAAGTGATTTATGGTTTAAAGCGTGTTAGCTTCCTTCAATTATTGAACCACGTGTGGTATTTTATTGGACCACGCTGTTTGCAATAATAATGAGCTCGCATTGAGTTAGGCTTAGTAAAAAAAAGATAAAATTTCTGAGGGAACTGTTTTGTAATTAAATGCTTTTAAAGTAGAATTATGCTCATATATTACATATAAGATTCAGTCGCCAATAACATTGCCATGGCAGTTTTTGTTCTGAGTCCTCCTATAATATAGCCTAGCTACAGGTGACCCTACCAGTAAATGTTCTTTTTTTCATTTACTGAAATATGGTGACAGCAGTGTTAGTTCTAAAACTGTAAAGCAGCTCCTCCTCAAGTGTCATTGTTTGTATCTGTCTGTCATATGCCCTTCTTTTAAATATACAGCGCTGTGTAATATGTTGGCGCTATATAAATTTAGTTTATTATTATTAATTATGAAGGTTTAAACAGACTATATGTAAACAGCAAACAAATTAAAGTTCCCATACACCCAAAATCTGTTGTGAATGTTTAGCATTATGTCATAATCATTTGAAAATACATTGCAACATTTTTTTATCCTGAGAACCTACTTATTGCAGCCTGACAATGCTAAACTGTTGTGGTGCAATTAGTAGCAGCAACCTGCTGTGAAAGCTCCTTTAATGGCTATTGGCTGCCATTCTGAATTGTTTTCAGAAAACAGGGAGAATGAACTTTGTTTTTAGTTCCTATAGGTGTGGCTCAGCAGGTGGCATATTGGACCTCTGCACAGAGACCACTGCATCCACACAGAGAGTTAGTCTATATTGAGACTGATGTTTCAGGGCAGTTAGAGCTTCCTGATGTCAGTGAATCACTGCCTCGCAGGATATGCTACAAGTAGCGTTTACCTGTGGCATCCCATAGAGAGTGAATAGGGGCAGCATTGAGTGGGACAGCAGAGCTCATCGGCGCCGGCTGTCAAATTTGCTGCACTGTAAATGTTCAAGCTGATGGCAAGGTACCAACTACGGGAGCCATGCGGGATTGGCAGGTCTGACCTAGGCAAAGGATCCTTTTCTGTAGCATGCTAGCATGGTATAGTCTGTTCCAGTCCCTAAGGAAATCAAACTGTAAGACTTGCACACCATTTGCTTTGATGCACCTGGAATATTTTAAGCTTATTGACACTAAAAGTTTTTTTGGGCTTTTAATCAACTACATAAATGAGATGCCTTTTTGTTCTTATCCCAACTTTTAGCACTCCACAGATGCCTAGTTAAGAAACAATAATAAACAGTAACTGCATTGTATCCATCAGTGTGCTATATGTGGAGTAATAAAGTCAGGTCTTTGTGAATCTCCTTAAAGATGGCTGTCATTAGTAGATGAGAGACCGGTAATTACTGAAGATAATTAAACTTGGAAACAGTACAGGGTAATGAATTTTACTGACGTGGAGCGAGGGAGGGATGGTAGGAAGGAATACGGGATATATTAGAGGAAGTCGGCTTTGCCAGGTAGTGAAGTGCCCCATAAGTGGTTCCCTTACAAGTACTCGTTATATAAAATGTAAGACTGGCGCAGTACAATTGATTGGAGAAAATAATGGAAACCGTGAATCACTTAGAGTGAATCAGCCAAGCAGTTGTAAACACAACAAGGCTATATAGTCATATTTTGAGAGAATGATACTAAAGAACACTCAGATCAGGGGCTTTATGATTAGCCATTTAGCAAATATAACGATATTTGATCCCTAGTTGTTTATTTTGTAAAATTCACGGAAGATTCTGTTTGCTATATTGTCCTTAAAGCTAACCAACCTTCAATATAAAGTTGTAGGTCATTATGCATTCAAAAATTTTACCCTTTAAAATTTAAACTATATTGATTTGTAGGTGCCTGACATAAACTTATTGGACATCTCATGCAAAACCAATGCATAAAATCAAGCAAATAGCTCTGCAATTTCCACTTTCCATATTCTAATTTCCATGGTATTTTATATTGTGCACATCCAACCTTGTGACAACATTTCGAAAGAAGGTCCTTTTCTGTTCCAACATAACTCCACCCTTGTGCACAATGCCAGCTCTCTTGGCTTGACTAATCTGATGAAGAGAACTTGAGTTGCCTGCACTGAACACAGATATAAACCCAACAGAACATATGTGAGATTTTGTACAACACCAATTGCCACCTCTTCTCATCTCATCCATTACTACATATGGCCTTGGGGTTAAATGGGCAGATATTCCGACAGACACAATCCATTATTTTTTGGAAAGTCTGTTAGTCATATTGTTCTGTCACATTATAAGTGCTAGGTAGGCAGGTACAGATGGGTACCTCTGCTGGATGCTAGAAAGGGTAGCTATGTCTAATATTTCACTGTTCTGCATATAGAGGGAGGAAAGGGGAAACAACAACTTTTGTTGACAGGAGGCAGGCAGGATGGTGGGCACACAGGGAGATGGAAAGGGTGCCCCTGGCATGAGACTGCAGTCTAGACATTTGCTTACATCGCCTATGCCTAGAAACCACTGTAAATAGGATGTCACAATATTCAGCAACCATGATTTTTCAAAAACTTCTACCTTTTAAAAAAACATCCCTGGGCTCCAGTCCTATGACTTTCTGGGATAATAATATTAAATGTGATGAAGCATTTCCTCGGTAGGTGCACATGCATGCTTCACCTCTGAGCCAGCATCTTAATCCAAGAAAAGATGATGACCTGGATTATGGCTGAATAAAAATGGCTCTTACTTTTTAGAGAGAAAAGTAGATTAAGTTATTGCCGGGTGAGTACTGTGATCTCTGTGACATGTAATAAATACCTGGGAGAGGTATATTATTTAGCATCCATGTACTTTAATTTGTATATTAGAAGCCCCTTCCAGCATTGGAAACGGTTTGGGAAATTGGAAAGGTTTTATTTAGCAGCTCTTCCATTGGAATCTAGAGAAAGTGTCCAGTTTAGAATAGCGCGCTATGCACAATAGTCAGTAAACCGGATGACTCATTGTTTTTTTTTTCCAACAGACTAAAGTCTTTTAAAATGGGGTGAATATATTAAGAGCATTTCTTGGAAGAGAACAACACTTGTACTTTCCAGTGGCCATTCTTTTAGACTCTCATACTCAGGCTTGGGGAGTTGAGTTATTGAGCAAGTCAGCTCAACGCTGTCTGAAAACAGATACCGTCCAGATTGCTGGCACTGCATCTCTCGACGGTTCCCAACAGGATCCGGTAAAATGAGTCTATAGGAAAAAAAATGAAAGGTAACCTAATTAAGCAGAAACCGCTGCTCGTCTCCTTCCCATCAGCAGCTATCATTGGATGGATTTTATCAGCGTCTTTCCGCTCCTCCTGGGAAGGCTGCATTAATCCTCCCGTAAGACCCAACTAATACGATTTATTTGGCAGCACTGCAGCCGGTTTTAATTGCTTCAGACTTTTGAAGTTAACGCTTTAAATGCTCTACAGGAAGCCGCCAAAACGTTGAAGACTTTGAGCTCTCTTTCCTTAAAAGCCTTTTTTACAGCAGTATGTTCTTTTAAATGAAAGTGGAACCAAACACCTTGTACACTCACCTGTTCGCATTACGTCATGGGCGCTGCCAAGTTCTTCCTTCTTTTCTTCCTTGTTTAGATCTTTAGCTGTCTTGATTGGCTGGGGTGAGATGACATCATGAAATCCGCAGTTGCTCGGGAGTTGATTTAGTCCTGGTAGCCATAGGGAAAGCCAGGATGTGCAAAACTCAGTGATTTAGGCAGCTAAGGAAGCAATCAGGCAGGTATGTTTTATTACAGAAGACACATTGCCTTCCCTTTCTGCAATAAAAGCCTGCCTGATTCCAAATTTTTAAATTGAAACTTTAGATGACTTGAAGCACAACTCCAGACAGAACTCTTGCCCATGTTTTGGATGCAGTGGGTATGGATCGAGCCTATTGTCTAGTTTGTCTCGATTACTTTTTTATATCCTTTCAAGTCTTTAGTATAGGAACAAACAAAAAATCTCTCCAATGACAATACGAGTAAAAAAACACACTAGGCTTTCCTAAACATGGAAAACTAAGAACAACAGAGAGAGGCACCACCATCTTCATCATTGAGAAACATAAAAACATGCCATAATTCACAGGTTTAGCTCAAAAACATAACTTAAAGCTTTAAAAAAAGGGGAAAATATAAAAAATTCAAATAGGAGGAACTCAAACTGGGTGGGGGTCAAGCATTACACTTAAAAGTAAAACCGTACTTTGCCCATGCAGATCCAAGTGGCAAGTTGACTTCAAATGGACCCTGTCGGAAACTTAGAAAACTGCAGTGTGAAATCACATCAAATTCAAGTAATTTAAAAGCTTACAGCTTACTCACCATATTTTTCATTTTGTTTTTAGTTATTTTTCTGTTTGAACTTGCATTCTTTTTAAATATTTTAATTGAAAGTAGGTAAATCTCCAGCACAGCCCCCTTCATATATGTCAAATGTCAAATCTCTCCTATTCAAGGAAGGTCAAAGCCTTGTTTTAAAATATAGCTTACTGGCTGTTATGCTCGATTCAACACTTCTCTTGATCAACAATAAGCATGCTTACCTGACAGTGGGCCTGATTTATTAAAGCTCTCCAAGACTGGAGAGGATACACTTTCATCAGTGAAGCTGGGTGACACAGCAAACCTGGAATGCAATTGGTCCAGGACTGAAAACATTTGCAATCAAATAGCAAATGACATTTAAGAAATCCAATCCATTTCTAGATCATCCAGATTTACCTATGAAAGTGTATCCTCTTCAGTCTTTGAGAGCTTTTATAAATCAGGCCCAATGTTCTAAAATGAACAATGTGTTTTCCATGTTTCTCTCATAACAGGCTTCATTTAAAAAAAAACCTCAGCAAGTTGTCAACAGCTAAGTATGGGAAATTAAATAAACATTTTCTTTCGATTTGGTTCTTGTTAAAAACAGCCTAAAATGAAGCACATCTGAAGAGCTGGAACTAACTAATTTTGTTTCTAAATATAAATTTAGCCTCACCGGCATATAAAATGCATTGCGCCTCGTTTCCTTGGCAAAGATAGCAGTAGAGGCACCCCGCAGGACAGAGGTCACTCGGCAGTCATGAAGTTGTTCAGTCCTCTGGTGCATATTTCAGCAATTACCGACTCACTATACTGGACAGGAAGCGATAGCTTTGTTTCCTCATTACCACAAACAGAAAGCATAAGTCACGTTTTTAATATTCAGCAGCTAATAGTGTCACTTGGTTGGTAATCCAATAACACGCTCTGGATAATTGTGCAGTGAGTGTAATTTGGTGCTGGGGAGACAAGACACAGAGTCATCCACAGCTAGCTATTCCCTTATTACCGGAGCTACAGATTGCTTGAGCACACTTCACCCTTGTTGCCTACTTTTTGCTGTTTTTTTAATTTATTTTTTTGCGCTAACATGTAATTAGCATAATGTTTATGCTCATTTACCATTTTAGAGAACCAGAGGTCTGTACTTTTTTTCTGCACAACACAGATCGTCTTACTTCTTATGCTCTGGTCACTTCTTCATTCTCACACCTCTTAATCTTCACTTGTGCTGCCCATTTTGTTTTGAACATCATTATGGAAGACACCGGATGCTTGTTAAGACTGCAAACCTTTATACTACATGGCCAAAAGCATGTGTGACCCTTTCAAATAAATGAGTTCAGTTGTTTTCAGCGAAGAGTATTGCACTGCCATGCTTTCTGTCTTTTTTCCAGGGCTCCCTGTTATATCCTACTCTGCTGTCTTCTTCCATGCTTTTGGTGATGTGGCCCTATCTCATAGTGATTCTCATAAACATGATTGGGTGATGTGACTTTTGACAGGTAAACAAAGAACCACCAATCTCACTCGGCATGCTTGTGATTGAGCACTTGTTCATTTATATTTAGGAAGGGGATATGTTGGGCCTCTTGAGATATTTGATGTAAGTGAGAAAGTGGTATGTGAGTTCCCCCTTCAGTCTTAAGCCTTATGGCAGTAAAATGTTGAAAGGAAAGTAATTAAAAAAAAATAAAAAAAACTTTTTTTTATTATAGAAAAGGAAAGTGACCCTTTTACTTAATGTATGAATGTTGATGATAAGTCTGCTCTAATGCCAAAGCATACTAAGACAACTGTCCACATTCAACAGTTTTGGGATAGAACTTTTGTGTTCTAGCATGCCACTACACACAAAGCCAGCTCCATAAAGACATGGTCCAAAGAGTTTCATGGAAAGGAACTCGAATCTTGACCCGACTGAACATCTTTCTCATGCTACGATATTGTTAATAAAGACACTTGACAGCTGTAATTGTGTTCCAGATTACATCGTGTAACATTAGTAAAAGTTAGATGGTGGATGTTGGGTGCCTTGCACACACCATATGGCCAAACATTTGTAGAAACCTGACAATCACACCTTGTTGGGTAATGAGATGTAATGCCCCCCACCTCCTTTCCACAAGAATTCAGAGTGTGTTGTTACTTGTTGCTTCTTCTGCAGCATGTAGGAATCACCTACTGCCTGAAAAAGAAAAGAGTAAAAAAGATCTACGTCAACAGAACTGAAGACAGTTGAAAAAAAGGGAAGTATATAGATTTTCTGTTTATTTTAGAAGTGGGGTGCTCAAAAAGAAAAGAAAGGTGAAGGGAGGAGGAGGACCCAAATCTAGTATTTGGTTTTGAACACAGTTTAAGTGACTAGAAGTCCACATAGGTCCACTTTAAAGCACTATTTGTTCATTAAAAAAAAAAAAAACTACTGTAAGCCGTATTGCAAAATCCAAACTTTCTGACCTATTGGCATTAGAGAAAGATATACGCACCTCATAAACATCCGTTATCTTTATCGTTTAATGAGAAATTCGTAATGTCGCAATGTTATATAATATAATGTTCCATTACCGAGAGCTGCCTTGACCAAATGTCTGGTAATTAAAATTATGGCTGAAGAAGAAACATTTCTCTGTTTAGCGGCTGGCTTTATTTTATGGCTTTGTGTTTGTTCTGCATACCTCAGAACAGGCTCATTACTTTTTGCAGCCGTTAAAAAGACCAAATGAAAATGATACCGCTTGAAGGAAATTTTGATATTTTTAACTACTTAATGGGGCAATCAGTTGGCTTTGAATCTCTTACAGGAATCATACACGTAAAGAAATTACACAGCATAATGTTTACAGCTACTTTCATCTACACATGAATATTTGGGAAAAGTTTTTTTTTTATATCTATTTGATTTTTTTTTTTTATTCAGAATACCTCTGTTTTCAACTATATTGTTAGAAACTTAAGTTCTTGCTGTGCATCATTCAGAGAATTCTGGCCATGCTGAGCTATTGGCAAAGATATCAGCAACTATGAACATTCCAGGGAAAATAATTCTTTAGGCATGTCCAATGCTGCCACATGAGGGGCACTTTTTTATAGAAGATGTAAACCCGTATATTAAAATGTCAAATAAGCTTATATAATTTTAAAAGCATTTGCTACATATTTCACAGGTAAGTTTCCCAATGATGACAATGGTGGACCATGCCTGCATAGGGTAACAACACAGGAGCACAATTTGGAGGCAGGGACATAACATAAAGTGTCTGAACAGTTACCGTCATGGCAGGCTCACCAGGGATTACCGTACTGTCTTACAGTCTGGTATAACATGGAATATGTGTCTCTTCTTGCTTGTCCAGAGTGCTTGCAAAGTTTTTTATTTTAAATCAGTCTTTCATCAACTGTTGTAGAGGAACATGGATAGCATCCCCAACAAGCATTAAAAGACTGCGGTCTAAATGAATATTAATTACCTCCTTAGCCATAGAGATTTCTCAGTGTTACACAACAATACTGCTATATGGATTTATCTCAGGCACCTTCCACAACCATTAACCAGGGAGTCACTGACACTCTGCCAGCATATAAGTCATTTATACTAAAGCATGCAACTATAAAAGGAGGTCATGTATCCTTGCTAGCATAAAAAGTCATCTTGTCAACCATTTAACAGATATTATAAATAGTTGTGATATTTATTCCCCTAGTGAAGTCATTGCAACAAATCTAATGCTCAACGACAGATTGCCAGAGTTCCTGAAAGTTATTGGCACCATAAGGAAACATGGGAAAGGCGCCGATACCTTTGGACAATTTACTATGGGAATATAGGCTGGTCACATATCTAAGTGAATTATTAACTTTCAAGGGAAGTTTCCCTTTGATAAGTGAATGAGATGAAGTTCTGCTAACTTTAACCATTCAATTATGTGCATGTAAAAATCCTGCATTTTTAGATTTCTTGGCACATGATTGGGTATTTTTTCACAGTGAACGATCATTGCACTTACTATTTTGAATGTATTATCCATTTCAAAGTGATAATTCTTTGTGGTAAGTAAACAGACCAAATTTGTTTAGTAGATCAACCCCAATGCGTTCTGCAGAATTTAATATTCAGTAATTCTTCCTACCATCCCCATGCACAAAATATGTAGAACAGGGGTGCCCAATACGTTGATCGAAAACTACTGGTCGATCGCAAAGGCAACGCGAGTTGATCCCGGAGCCCTGCCACAGGGATGTCTTCCTGTGTGAGAAGGCTCCTGTAACAGTGGGGAGTGGGGAGGGAGGCAGAGAGGGCAGTCTCAGGTAGTCAGTTCAGGCTCGGGGTCGGGGTTCAATTACTGAGATACCTATGTACAGATTAGCAGTTCTTTTTCTTGTGCCGCACGTCATTCTCCTATGACAGGTGAGCTGTAGCTTTCCTTTCACTATAGTAGTGTAGTGCAATGTTTGTGCAATGTTCTGCCATTCAATGCCCCTGATTCATCAAGCAATATCGGATTATCGCTCGCGCATTCGTATTAGCGATCCGGAATCGTACGCGGTCGAGCGCGGATTTCATTGATGAATCAGGGGCAATGTCTCATTAGCTTCAGTCACTTCTGTATCATACTCGGTATATATATAAATACATTTTATAAATGGTTAGCATTTTTATTGCTGGTAGATCATTTTAACTTAGTCATTTAAGTAGCTCACAAGCCAAAAAAGCTTGGGCACACCTGAGGTAGAATATAACCTTCATCGATCTAGCTGAAGTAGTTTTTCAAAAACTGGAGGGCTTAATTTAATAACGCTCCTCAAGACTGGAGAAGATAGAGTATCATGGGAGAACCTAGGTGATAGCCCAGTGGGTCTTGCCGGCGCGGCTGGTCCTAATTGCAGCCACAGGCGCCGGGTCCTATCTTTCAGGTAGAGTAACCCCACTACCTGTATTCCATGCCAGAGTTTCCTCCCTGCTGGAGACTTGCTCTGGTGTTTTAGCTGGCGTGGGTGTGTCTCTCTTAATCTATGAGGTAATACATACACGCCCTCTGTTTACTACAGCCTATTGCTGGATTTCTGCAGGTATTAAAAGGCACCTCCTACTAGAGGAAGTTGACTGATCAATCTCAAGGTGTTAGCCTGTCTAACTCCCAGTGCAAAGGTGTTTCCCCTGTTTGCTTTGCTGTGTACCAGACCTTGTTTACCTACCCTTGGACTTTGCCTGATTGCCGCCTGACCCTGACCTCGGATTACGTTTATGGACTTTTGCCTGATTGCCGCCTGACCCTGACCTCGGATTACGTTTATGGACTTTTGCCTGATTGCCGCCTGGTCCTGACCTCGGATTACGTTTATGGACTTTTGCCTGATTGCTGCCTGACCCTGACCTCGGATCTTGTTTTTGGACTTTGTTTGGTTGCCATCACCCTCTTGGCCACGCAAGCCCCTCGGTGCTTGCACTGAGTACCCTGACCCCTCTGGTCAGCTGCCACTTACCTGGGGGTTGCTCTGGAGTGGCACCTGGCAGCTACCCTGCGGCCCAAGCCTATCCTCCCCATCAGAGGCTCTAGTGAAGACCAGGTAGCGGCTTAGTTACGCCCCTCCTGAGCATGCCCAGTCAGTGGCACAGTGGGTCCACACCCGCATGCATAACAGTGATCCAGCAAACCTAGTAGTCTAAGTAGAACACCATGCAAAAAGAAACTTATTTAGGCAAAATGCAGAGGAGTTTGAGGAAATAAAGCAGTGACAGAGAGTAGAAGATGCTGACTGGTTCTTCTTCTGTCATCAAGAGAGGAAGTAAAAGAAAGCCAGGCAGCAATACAATCATAACAAAGGTAACCCCACCAACACGAAAAAAGTTTTGGTTTTCAGTTGTATTAAGTCTACATTTTTATATAAAAGTGTACAGTTCTATAAAGCTGTGTCATCTAATTATTTGTGTGAAGGGCCAAATTGTTTTGCCAATTTGCTGCTGTCTATGAAATCTGAATTTATGTAAACACGTAAAATACCCATGACAGATAGAAATAAACCGAAATCTCTCTGCATCCGCACCCCCCACCTTCCCTGGCCTCTTCCTGGCTTCAGCCACCTCTTACAGATAATTGTAGCAGTAAATTATCTTTTGATCGATGTGTTTTTCTGTTTTTAGATGAGATTCCTCCCAGCTGACAGAGGCCCGCTGGAATTTATCAATCAGGTGTTGAAATGTTCTACCCCAGGCAGGTGTTTTTGGATTGTCACTCTATCCGTGGATATGCGCGGGGGATTATTACTCAGATCATTCTTCCGGAAAAATGTTAACTAGTTTCTTTTCTTGTCTGAGGCTTTGGAGGTGGCTGCACAACTGTTATTTATTCTGCTTGTGTTCTGATAATAGCCAGACCATGACGCTGTTTTGGGGCCCCTGTGCCTTGAGAGGGCCCTGAGCATAAAGAAAACACTTTTCCTGGCCATCTATCTGGCCAGATATTTCTATCTGCAAGCAACAAAACAGGACCAACCATAAGACACCTAAACAGAAGCCAAGAGCCTAGAACATAGGGATCCAGGGGGCAGCTGCAATTTCTATGGTCCTTCTGTAAACCTGTCACTTCCCATGCACCTGTAGGCATTTGATGTCTAATAGGGCCAATACTGACAATGGAATTGGGGTTTTTTTTGCCAACTGCAATCCTTATCATTGTCAGTCCAAGTAATAGGTCGGAAAGGTGGCTACTTGACCAAGGGCCTCATTCAGCAAAAAAATGTAGAAGCAACAAGTGTAAGGTCAAAAGGCTGTGCTATAACAGATACAATAGAGGCAGTGAGCATTGTCATTCTATGATAGGAAGTGTGTTACTGGCAGAATAAACAGAAACACATAAAACAAAAAAGTGAAGCCTAACAAAATAACTTATGCAGCCACCATATCTAAAGGTTGGTAAGTCGTGATATACTACATGAATATATTATAATGTATTGCATTGTTACTTTGTCATTTAAATACACTTTAAAAATATAAATGGCTATTAGAGGTCTGAGAATATAACGGTATTAGTGAACTAGAGCCCTACAGATCGGAGTGGATAGGGCAATTTTTTTGTCTATTTTTACATTCAGAGTAGCCCCAATTCAAGTAGTTGCTCAAAGACTGTCAATGATCTTCCGTCTCTTGCAGCAAGACTCCAGGCGGTTCCGGTGGGTGATTCCAGTTATTAAACACTCAGCTCTTAAAAAAGAGGATGTTCAGTACATTTGAGGATGTGGCTGATTACAGCAATTTCTTCGGGAAAAAAAGGCTGAGTGAATTGAGCAGCGTAGCTTTATCACTTGACAAAGCAAGCCGCAAATATCTTTTTTTCTGTTTTTGTTTTATTCTCCTACAACACCTCAAATGGAGAAACACAGAAAAGTTATAAATAAGAGAGTCAGACACAGAGAATGATGATGTTTGTGTATCGCTCTAGTTCCAACTTGCAGATCTCTCCCTGAAGGCACTTTTCCATTTTCAGGAACATCTTCCATCGTGATTGTGAGATGCCTCAGTAGTTTCCCATTACTAGAAAAACGCACGATAAAATATGATGGTGTACATGTGTGTTTTGCCAGAGCAGTTAGGTGTGCAACATTTTCTGTGCTTTTTAGTTGTTGAAGTCTTGAAACTTACGTACAGAACAAAATCTCACAGCTGAAATGTAGGAAATTTAGGAATTTATAATTTACCTTATCAGTGATTTTAATGGGGTCTAAATGGTGGAGGGTTGCTTGTGGAGAATGGCCAGCATGTGCAATCTTCAACAGGAAAAGTCACAGTGTCTCTTTAAAGTCAATCTAACCCCATTCCTTAAAATCCCAGATAGGCTGTCTAATCTTAATTTAAATGTAAACCTGCCATTGGGGTTCTTGTTCAAGTGCTTCTGGTATTAACCTCCAATTACCCTCCTACATTGCCCATCGTGGAGAATACAAAGGGCCACGTCATCTGACATTGACCACCATTGTAACTATTAGGAAGCTTGTTCAGAGCAATGATGTGCAGCCAATGCTGGAGTGAGTGCATGCAGACAAGAAGAAGCTAAAATAATTTGTGGAAAACAATCAGCACTGGAAAACAAAGGTCAACAAATGGTAAAAGACAGTTTAATTGCATGTTTGTCAGTATCATACATTGGGATGCCATTAAAAATTGATTGGCACTACATTGTGCCAAAACATGTAAGGGGCTCCTTCCAACCATTCCAGTTTTGGTGGTATTGTCCTGCAACAGGAGGGAAATGAAAGACTATGTCAATAGGGTTTTATCTGGGATATGTTTATTTCTCTAGTGGTTGAACTTGATGGACATCTTTTTTTTTAACCTGACTAACTATGTAACTATGTCCTAATTCTCGGTCTAACTACCCATCACTGCCTCATCTGTGAGGGGACCTCGTGCTGCCTTTCAAGCCATCTCAACATCTGGCACAGTAGAAAAAGGCATTGACTGGTTACACTGGGTGATGAGCATTAGTGATGTGTGCTGCTCCCCAACCCATACAAAAGTGATTCATGTTCTGGCACTGGTATAGCACCCCCTTCCCGGGTATGCTAATGCATTGGAAATATCAGACAAAGATAGTTTTTTGGCATTGTCCTTTGGGTTGCTCCTCTTCATCCTCATTGCTGACACCAGAGAGTACAACAGAAGCTCAGCTTCTTGTAAATATTCTGATTCACACACAGTTGTAACACTTTATTTCACACTTTCTGCAACCTTCATTTCCCTTTTTTTCAAGATTTATTGTTTGATCAATCAGAGTTTGCCCATGGATGGGCTTTCAAAATGTATTTACTATTTAATTCTATTCTATTACTATTTATGTCCATAGCCAGGCCACTTGTTTACTTTTACACTTTTCTTCCTTCTTGTGAATAAGAAATATTTCAAATGTTATTACCACCTTAGGGTCGTATAAAAGGTCATGAAGAAGTCAGATCAGGACTAAATTGTGCCATTTATGACTGAAATTAAAAGACCAACACGGCTTTTGTTTTTACAGATTCTGCAGGAGGCCCTTGTGAACTTTAGTTATGACATTGGTGCTGGGGACTTGTAACAGTTAAAATGCCTATAGTCAAAGTGGATGAGGAGGTTTTTTTATGAGTGAATGTTTTTTTTTTTATTAGTGCATCAATGCAACTTCCTAAACTTCCAAGCCAGGTCGGTGCTAAAGCATATAATAAAGCTGGCATTTCATGTAGCAAGTTAATGAGACGTACTATAGAATCCTTCATCTTGCCATCCACAGGGGATGCTCCGCTAGCCGCTGACTAGGCTGTACAATTCTGGAGGAGATCAAAATAAAGCATCTCTTGGAGACTCCCGCCTGTAAATCCGACCCGGCATTTGCCGCTTTCTCCCCCAGGAGCCCACCGTAAAATCGGGCCTGTCTGGCTGAGTTATAAAGACTGTCATTTTTAAATATACACATGCAATTCAAAATTGGAACAGGAGCTCCCTCGCTGACTACAAAGTTGTATAAATTGATTCTGGTTTCTGCCCTTTTCTCCTCTGATCAAAAAAAATTCAGATCATCTTGATGGCCTTTATCTTTAAAGGAAAGGAGATGCCATTATTAGGCCTTTTATGAATAAAGATTTTTTTTATTTAAAAATGCAGAATCATTGGTTTTATTTTTTTAAAAAAGTTTAATCAAAGCCAAGTGGCTAAATACACAGCTGGAAATCAACTTATCTGGCAAAATGATTTTTAATACTGATCAGACTCAGTCTTGTGATCCCCTACAGATCCATATGTTTTAGCACTTGGATCTTGGGGAGTTTTGGATTTGTTGCAGAACCTGCAGGTTCCTGATGCAGGATGAGGGGAATATTCAGAAAAGGGGTTAGTTAGTGTTAAGGCTTTGTATAAAGTATATTCTTGGGGAAAAGGTGTTTGGCAGCAGTAGTTAAAATGTAACTTACAGTGTAACTACTCAGATTTGCCTTGATATCAGCTTCTTACATCTGCCACTTTAGATGTTTGTTCATCTTTAAAAGTTTAAGTGAACCTGTGCTGTCTATACCTGCCACTAGATATTCACCCAAGGGGGCAATATAACTGGGAAGACAAGGGATGTAATTAAAGTGCTTGTCAAACCGGACACCCAACATCTCCTATATGTTCTCTTTTGAAAGTTTACCATATCACTGAAAGCATGTTGTCCTGTTCATAGCCTGTTCATTCAGCTAAAAGTCCAATTGGCTCATACGTTCCTTTGCACTGTTCTGCTACTGCATTAAATTTTCTAGAAATATTATTAGACCAGCCCAGTTCACTTTGAATGGCAACACTGCTTCTCTAGAAATGCAATTGTCTACATAAATACTTTAAGGGAGGCTACACATCCTAATCCCAAACTTGGATGCTGTCTTTTGATGGGCAAAAGGGAGGCATTGACCACAGGTATCAAAAAGTCCAAATCCAGTCTTATCTTTATCTTTTAATAATGGTATTCAGCAAGGTTTCCTAACCTAATTGCTTTGAAGTTGGCCAGACTTGTCTGTCTGTGGATGTCAAACACATAAAAACAAACTGTCCAAAATCAGCAAGATCGTTCAGGGTTCAGTTCATGTTTATGATGACCTAGTGTTCAAATCAAGAGAAAAGATTTTGGTGCTCCAGGTTTAGCTGTAGATAGAAGATCAATAAACCATTTAACCTTCCAAAATGAGATGCTCGACAGTACACATAATATGACCTCTTTCACCTCTTCCCTCTACGGAGGTGGTGAGACTTCATCTGTGAATTGTGGGTTACTATCTGCAAACACATAAACACGAATGGCTTGGTGCCCCCAGGCTGCCCGTTCTTCTGGGATCAGCACGCTCTCAGACACTGAGCTTTGAAGACAACAAGTGCCTTGGGACAGGTTCTGAAAATAAGATATATGGCATCGAGTCGACAGCACTTTCACATAATGGTTTTCATGGTGTGATATATGTATTTATTAAATCCATGCCGAATGGCCAAGGGCAGCCGACTAAGCAGACGCTCAACACTTTCTGTTCATGCTGATCTCCTCCATGCTTCTCTTTGCTGGAAGTTTTGTATTACCAGCCTGTCTGATTGATTTTGTAAGGCAATTAGAGGGAGCATTCAGGGTGAGGCGGCGTTCAAAAACAATTACAGGTTGATCTCACGCTTGCCATTCCACATTACCGGGTCAGCCGTGATAGATGCGGTGTGACATGGTGAGAGGCCTTACAAAGGTTTTGTGGGGGTATCAGAAGTGACTTTTCTATGTCTTAGATGCTAAACTTTGTCACCTTGAGTCCACACTCACAATCCCTAACTCAACTGACTTTTTGGTTCCTTTTTTTCCAATCTTTCCTTTTTGTTACATTTTTTATTAGTTTAATAACTTAATTTTTATATTACGTAATTACAGCAATGTTCTGTGGCATGGGTTTCCATCATGTCACTATGTTCACAAGCCATTTGTCCCTTTTTACTAAGGCAGACTTTGACTTTTCCTCTCACTAATTGATATTTCACTTCTGTGAACCAGATCACATGACTTAATTAGCAGTTTTTGTGTATGGAATGGACCTGAAGAAATCATATTATAATCTATTCCCAATAACAGAATTCTAACAGAACACTAAAATTGAGAAGCTCAAATTAGAGTTTCTCAACTAAAGTTCCCCAAGAAGATGCTAGATTTCTTTTAACAATTACCTACTTTATATAAAAGGGTAGCTATCCCTTTTATATATAAAATTCACAGTTACTTATTCTATAGCTTCAAGTTTCTAAATTTACTATACTGCATATACAGTTTATTAGGTATAGCATAACAAGTTGGTAATATAATTGTAAACCATAGGATTATCCTTTGTACTCTCATTTATTTAAAATTATGTGATATATATTTCAGAGTGACATTGCTTTCTCTTGAGGAAATGGTGACATATTGAAATACCTCAAAATACATTGAAATCTCCAAGTAATATGCATCTGTGGCACGAAAGGTGATAAAAGTTATCATACCCAATATACAAATATGTGATGATCCAATGCATGTTCTTGAATAATGTAGATGTTCAAATCTGTTTATGTTAAAATAAATAAAATAAAAGGAAATTGTTTTAATATTAATATAGTGACCAATGCACCTTAAAAGTCTCATTGCTATTGTATGGTTTTGTTCTTCTGAGGGATGTGGTGCAGGTTTATTGCATCTACATGACAGTACTGTGCAATACAATAGATCCTGATCCTGCTACCGGTCCTTTTCCCTGCCAAAGTTCTGCTTTGCAGGGGAGTATGGGAAGTTGATCTGAATATCTCACTATCAAGGAATCATACCATGAACCAACAGAGGTTTTATAATTGGGCTACTTTTAAAAAAATATTGTTCGCCAACTTAAACAAACAAATCTGTCTGCAATCTTCGCCTTCATTAGAGCCATGTCCCCTAAAGATACCTTTTCTTCTCTAAAAGATGTTCTCCATCTTTCAGGTTTAATTGCAACCATTGAAAAGCAATGTCAAAGACTGATAGTGTTATGACCCAGTCCACCGGGGGCAATTTTTTCATCACTGAGGACCTCCAAGCCTGAAGAACAAGGAAAGCAGACTCTGCATAATAACTGTCCCCCCCTAATCACTGTAAAAATAACAAGTCTACAGACAGTATCAAAAGGTAACAATAGAAAGTCAGTGAAACAAAAACTGCTGTGTTGATGTTAATCCCAAACTATATCACATATGTCATTTTATATTGCTCTATATCTACTTGAACTGATCACATAAGAACGTATACACTCATATCATTCTGACAATGATAAAGTCAGCTAGCAGCTTATAACGTCACACCCAGTGGGAATAATTGCAGTTCTATTAATCCTAGCATAGCAAATGGATTTTCCATAATTTGGTTGACCCCTACATTCCCTGGGGGACAGTATCACTTACCAAGGGAAATTAATTGTTTATCTTACACTAGTTATGGGTAGCCAACATGTAGACAGAGCAATTAGCACCAACTATTAGACTAAATGGATTTAAAGATAATGATGTAGGAAATCTATTACATGTTCCTCCTTCGTCCCCAACACGTGGGTCAGCTACTTGGGCTAATCCATATTTGCAGAGTCAGTGTTCTTTATAATTACATCTTGGTTAATTATCTGTTAACTAGAGTGTCCTGAAAATAAGTGTATGATCAATTATCTGTAAGACACCAAACGAATTTAAAAAGAATGACTCCAGGGAAATTTTTAAAACGCCTTTAGCTCTCTAAAGTACTCCACAAAAAATCAAGAAATCATTTTTTAATTTGGCTAGCGCAATTACCTGAAATGTGTTTCGGAATATATTATGGAAAGTAAAAGGTGTAGGAGTAAAAGTAAAACCACCTCAATATTTTGGAGTCTAAAAAGAATCATCATACCAATTTGAAAAAAAACTAGCTGTTGAATCTTCAGGGTCTCCAATATCCCCATTTATTAGAGCTAGTGGTTTCTGCTGGTGGAATCCTCTATACATGTTCCTCAGACCTGTGTGATAAAATAAATACTTTTAGTATTTTCAGCCACAGGGGAAATAAACATACTGGAAACCATTCCATATTCTAGATATAACCACATATGCACATTTGATCCAGAGGAAGGCAAAAAAAACTCTTAAAAAGCACTGTTTAATTTGCTCCTACAGGGGAAAAAATCATTCCTGATCCCATGAGACATTGGTGAGGTGCTTCTTATTTTCTCGTACCTGTGGAATTTTTTCCAAAGCACATAGAACCAGGCCCCACTTTGTTTGAGAGTGATTGCATTCCCATACAGTCTACCCAACTGGAATTTGGATCCAGTGCTTTCAGCCCACTTCCTCCAAAACACCTATTAAACAAGACATTGGACAGGCAGAGGAAGCTCCTGACTTGGCAGGTCAATTAAAATGGGAGAGTGGCAATGTCATCCCTAGGCAGCCTAGGCCAGAGGTGGGAAAACATTTTTAGGAGCCACAATCTGAAATATAATCTGACAGAGGGGCCGGGCTGATGGGAGTGGGTGGGGTTATTCCATCATGATGCCACTGAACGTGACATCATGATGGAATCACCCCGCCCACTTTCCTGCACACAACCCGCCCACTCTCCCATCGCAGGCTCAGATCCGGGGGGACGTGTTCCGTGGCTCTGGCCGGTGCACCCCCCAGCGGGGTCCTTTTCCTGACCCTGCTTGGGGTGGCACCAGCCAAAGCCATGGACCACCCAAAGGGCCATAGAAACATCTCTATTGGGCTGTATATGTTTGCCCATGCCTGGCCTAGGCAGTACCCTCTTTGGTGCTCAAAGCTGTGACAAAATCAGACTTTTCTACTTTTGCCATATTTTAGCATGATTTTTCAAAGCAAGTCATGGCTGCCAGTAAAATCCTATGGAGTCCACACGAGTTCCATGAAGACACACTAGCATTTTTATCATGGCTTTGTTAGGCCTGTAAGATTAAGGAGCAGAAAAACATGCAGATGTGGTATTGTCCACAACTCCCAGATTTTATGGTTACACAGTCAAGCAGAGTTCTTACACAAACAGCTTTCACATTAAATTAAAACAAAAAAACAAAAGACTAAAACATGTCATTTTAGCACAACACCTATTAACCTGGTCTCTATACTTCACTTCCTAGCAGAGCTTGCACTTATGGTTCTTTCTCAAACAATACTTGAAACCTAGAGATATTCAGGTCACTTTCCTCCGGTTAGGTAACAGAACAATACATAGCTCACCCTACACAGCTAAAGGTCTAAAACAACCAGATAGTACCACTTTTTCATCTCCTAATTCACAAAGTGGTTCCAACTGGCACTGGATGGTTGATTTAAGGGATCCAATGCCCTTATCTGGGTTATAATTAGTAGCATTACCTGCTCAGCACAGAGATTCCTCAGGGGGTTCCCACAAACAACTTGCTCACATTTCAATCCACTTATAGGCTGAGGTCATGACTCATTGGACATATTCCATTTCATGGTTTGGGGTATCTTCTGGTGTAACACTCCATCATCACACCTCTGAAACAGTGGTCATGATTTATTAAAACTCTCCAAGGCTGGAGAGGATACACTTTCCTCAGTGAACCTGGGTGATCCAGCAAACCTGGAATAGATCCAGTCCAGGATTCAAAAAATGTGGTAGCAAATAGCAAATGACTTTGAAGAAATCCGTTCCAAGTTTGCTGGATCAGTCAGGTTCACTGATGAAAGTGTATCCTCTCCTGTCTTGGAGAGCTTTAATAAATTAGTACAGTGTATGGAGCAATTAAATTCCGTTTCTATCCTACATTAAAAGAAAAACAAGAATAGGGAAATTCACATTGTAGTTATCATGATGGTGAAACTGGGGTGAAAATGTTTTTGCTGTTCTAGTCACTAAATTGATTTTGCCAATTGCACCTTCTGATCCTTAGTAAATAGGAGCTCCACTATACTTAATATTTTTTATTTTAGTTTTTTTTATTGTAGGTTAAAAATTGAATAAAAAGAGAAGACCATACCTACCTAAGAGGTCCACCAATGACAGCCTGGAGTTCATGCTTTGTATTCACAAATAAGGTCCTGCAGTCTGAAGCAAGCTAGTCCAGGGTTCAAGGTATCTTCTAAACTATCACACCACTACAACTCCCAGACAGTGAAAGAAAGGATTTCTCCACACCAAGGGGTCCTCCTTCCTCAAATTCTTCCTATAATATTTTTCTTGTGCTGGTTAAAATAAACAAAAAGCTCAGACCCTTCCTACCTGGCAGTCTGTTCAGACTTTCTTTACACACATAGGGTCCAATTGGGCCAATAAAAAGTAAGCCTGGTCCAAGGTTTGGGTGTCTTTTGGACCCATTCATTGCCACACTTTTTCCCCCACCTCTAAGTAGTCCTCTTTCCAATAACTCAGATGCTCATTAACATTTTTTAATGCAGGTTAAAAAATGAATGAAAACATAGGACAGTTTTTCCTGTCTTTTATAAATGACAACCATTAATACCAATATATATGATTACAATAATGCCAAGTGCTTCTCTCTGCAGTGGAAACATTTTCCGAAACGTTACAGGAGGAGAATACGATGAGATACATTTTCTTAATAAGCTCGTATATTTCTTTAATGTCAGATAATAATGCAGACGGAAGGGATGAGGCAAGTAACGGTTGACAATATTACATAAAGTCTTGTTGGGTCTGGGACTTTATTAAGCTCTTAACTGTTACACATTGCTGGAACATTGTATTAATCACAGATTCCTCTGAGCCTGCATGACATGCATTAATCATGTACCAGGGGGCCAATACAAAATAGAAGAGGGTTCTGGGTAAGCAGAACTGAACTTTATAATAGTAAAGCTGCACCCTGATATGCTGTCAATGTTTGATGATTCCAGAGATATTCCCTGGTTTGTAGCATCGAACAACTTTACAACACAATTCATCTTTATGTATGCACTGAACCATCAATTGCCTTTGTTATTTGAAGTTAATGTATTGCCAAAACTTTTTCTTTTGTTTGAAAAGACCAGGAAATTTCCCAGTCAACTTTATTGCTAGGAATATATGTTCAAACTGTTATAAACAGCAAGTGATGGGAAATCTAAAATTTTAACATTGTCACTAGAATAGGAGGTGAGGGGAAATCTTGATGACACCTGTTTTGGTGGCAACTGTCTTAGAGGGGAAATTAAGCTGCCACTAAACGTGGTGTCCCCATTAAAAGATTTCCTCTTACTATTTGTACCTGGAACAACTTTGAACATTTGAACTTTGAACACTCTGAACAATTTGTTTTAGTGTACCATATGTTCTTTTGACAATTTTGGATTTCCCATCCATTTCTATTTTCTTTACCGGAGATAATGGTCATCAGGAAAGATATATACGGAAAAGGGGACATGACAGCAAAAAAAAACCCCTAAAGGTTTAACGTACCCCTTTTGGTTTAATGTACACTTATATTACGCTCGTTTATGTTAATTTTCCATCAGGGTGCCTCCATATCACTCATGGTATGTCCTCATTCTTTCAGGATCAGTTATTGGTATCATTCTGCAGGGCACAGAACAGTATTGCTATAAATAAATGCTTTCAATCTTTGAACATGAGCCCAGACTGTGAGATCAGCTTTAGATTGTAAGCTCTTTTGGGTACTAATGAAATTTGGAAGTATCTGTAAATTTTGTAAAGCACTATAAAAAAAAGGTTTCAGCACTGACAAGTAAATGAATGTAACCAAGAAAATGAAGAATACAAGTACATAAGAGGGAGAGATATAAAATGTTGAACTCGGTCATTAATGCATTGCCAGAGCCCCTTGCCAGGAATCCCGTTTACCTCCAAACACATTTTGCTGGTCCGAGCCTTTTGCAGAGACAACAAAAGAGACGAGACAGGGAGTGGGCTGGATGATTAAACGGCTTTCTTGCTTACATGGCTGAGATGTAATATCACAGATGGTCTCCTAAGAGCCATTCCATTCTCCAACTGGGCACTTTGACACAACATTATAATTAAAACAACCCACAGATTTTTTTTTCCTCCTTTTCCATGTCTGCTGCAGCTTGACAACCGATTCATCTATAATTGAACACTATCTAATTCTTTGTAAAATAAAGGTTAGTCGTACGAGCTTCTGAGAGATGATTTCACAGTTGCAGGATGGATGGACCCTGAGGGTGAAGGTTAGCCAAAGGTTCACTAGGTTAATGGTGGAACTCGCTTTCCCAACAAGACTTAATTACAGTTTTGTGTAATTAAATATAGGTCAAATATTTTACTTTTCATTTTCTACAAAATATATGTTTAAAGTTTTATCATTTTGACTAGTAAAAGCATTAAAGGTCAGTCCTTGCCAACACTATTTTGGTCAGAAGAGTGAAGAGGAGTTGGAACCGTTGAAGAAATCTCCATACATCCTATTTAATCACCAAATGTGGAAAGGTGCGCCAAAAGGGAAACAGGTAACAATGTAAATAGTTTGAACTTCTTACCTTCCCATTTTTAACCAAATATAGGTTTTGGTTGAACTTGGGGTTTTGAAGCCATGTTGCTATAAAAAAAAGATTTTCACCATGTAAAAAAAAAACAGCTGTGCCCGTGATCTTGGATTCTAATCCTGTGGAATACCTAAAAGACACATTTAGGCAACTTTCAGTTACTATTTATTTGCTGAATTTAAATAAATTAAGTGTCTAGCCAACATTTTACAGTATTTTGTGTAAATCAGGGAAATTTTTAAACTCCCTATCAGGTTATTTTTTGCTGTTTGCACTAGTAAGGTTTCTCTTCACTTTTTGTTCTTAGGATGGAACAAGAAATATTAGTCAATCTCTCCAAAGTAAACAACATTTTAATTCTAGATAGTTTCCCCAAAAACAAGTGTCCCCCAAAAGAAGATTTAGCTCCACCTATCGCTCTGATGCCAACTCGGTATGCTGGGTTTCTGCTAACTTTTTGTCTTAGTGTCAGTGCTCACCAGGACAAAAAAGAAAAAGGTTTGAATCTCACTAGAATTAATACAGATCACATGTCACAGGTGCCCACAGAACCTGAGGATCTGTGCCCTGTTCTGTGTCACCCACATTGCACTCCTCTCCAGCCAGCAGCAGCTCTGCAGGGATATCCCATTTACATTTTACTTCCTGGAATGAACTATGTGACTGCTTTAGAGATGCCACTTTACCCCAGAGGACCAGAATATTTGGCAGAAGAGCTCCATCTACTGGCATAACTGTAAACACCACCTGAGCTGCCTTCACTCCAGCACTCCCTCTGGTGGTGGGGTCTATCACCTGCTAGTCCCATGGTTCCCCCCTGTCACATGACTTCCTCCTATATAAGAAAGTGATTAACAACTGGTTGTTGCCTGAACATGGAATTCTTCAAGGCTCTGTTTCCAGGTTCCAGTTTGCATTTCTTGATCCTGATACTTTGGAATACCAACCCCAACTCTGACCTGATTACTGTCTGACCTGCCCTGACCTTGGCTTGTCCAACTACACTTCTGCCTTTAGCTCTTGTACCTACCCAGTTGGCAGTTACCAGCCCCTGCATGTATGGGGTCCGCAACCTGGGCACAGCCCCCAAAAGTCCATTACCCCTTGTGGAGTGTGCTGGTGAAGCTGGAGGATGGTGCTTTAGACTGGGCGCCCTATATATGTCCCTGCTAAGCATGCTGATGACACTGAACATCCACCACCTGTCTATAATTTCCAATCACAATAAAAGCCTTGAAAGGGGTTCTAACCCTTTCTTACTTTACTTATATCAGATTTGGAATGTCATACATCCACTGAGATTCAACAACTCTGGCAGCTCTTTCTGTTGGATTCGCCTTATCTTTTGTGCTTTACTGTCGTAGTTTTCTTTTCACCTACAGGTTCCCTCCCCAACCTATAACTAGACACTGGAAAGAGATACAGCACACTAATAAGCTGATCTTTCTGTAACTCTGCTGTCTCTACATACCGGCAGAGCTAGTTTTATGGTAGGGCAAACTAAGCAAATTTGCCCCCACCTTCTTCAGGGACCCAACTGTCAGAGATGCAGAGAACTGGAACACTGTGCATTTGGGACCACAACTTCATATTAGCCCAAGGCCCCATTTTATATAAAACCATCCTTGTATTTTAACATGGCTCCTTGCACTACAGCACATCTGATTAGCTCCTTGTGTTGCTTCTTTTCCTCTCGCAGCTCTGCTGTGCACACTATACATTAAGCTGCAGGCATGTGATACCAAGTACACTGCTTGCATTTAATTATTGATGAATCCATGATTACATTCATTTGTGATTTTTATATTTGCCTGAAGTTCAACAAACAAAAAAAAACGCATAAAATGCAGCCCACAGCTTTCTTTCCATGCCCCAATAATAACACACCATTTCATAATAACCTTTATTTTAAACCATATAAACCTCTCCATGTAACTTATTGACTTGCATGTTTTTTCCTCGGTTATTGAATTGTTTGAAATATATTTTTATAGATTTTTTTTTACAGCTCCCTACTAGGATAAACAAAATATTATTTTCTGGCTGGGGAGCCATAAGCCCGGGCATCAATCGGAGGTCACGCCTGTCAGAAGCTAACCAGTCCTCTCATATAAATTTGGCAACCCCTGGAGGTTTGGAAAAGTCAACCGAATAAAAGAAAATGAAATAGAAAAAAAAAGTCAAGCAAAAGAGAAGAGATAAAAAATGGAAAACTAATGGCGTGGAACCAGATCTGTCAGTTTCCTATCTGGTCTAGTAACTGTCAGAGAGGATTCTGGGATAAGAAGCCAGTACACAAGAAGTAAAGTACAAGATGGCAGGTGTCTATCATTGCGAACAAAGGCAAAAGAGAAATGCATTATTCAGCCTTGATCTCCAGATTTTCACAGGTTTTATTTTTCTTTTCTTCTGGCTAATGTTTAGCTTTTTTTTTTTTTTCATGTGATCTTTTACCTGAGAAAGCCGCCTGTAGGATACCTAAACTTATTTTATTTTTCCCCAGTATCTGATGCCGGTAATGGAGGTATTAGATTATTTCACGATAAGAGCTGATGGCATTGCAATAGGTTTTGTGCTGTGTACTGCTTTGCAGAGAAATCCATGTAGGTCATGAGTGACAGTAAAGAAATATATTTTTCGCACAAGAAACAATCTTATCGTTTTAAAATGTATTTATTATCTGCAGTGTCTGTAAGGATTGCGTAGGTGACTTAGTAACCATGGTCAAGACAAAATTATTTGTTTGCTGTATATGTAAAGCTGATGAGATGCAGGCAAGGGGAGTAGTTTAACTGCTAAGGGATTTGTATTTCTGCCTATGCGGTGCTGAGATTTTCACAGCCTTGCAGTGCAGCAGACCTGATTTTTTTCTGCTACAGTTCAGCAACATCTACAGGGGATTGCAAGCGATCTAAATCAAGTCAGATTCAAGAACACTGCTTTGTTTTTTAAAAAAAAAGTATGAATTAATACATTGATGTATTGATAAATGAGTGCTGTATTGATGCCTTTTATATCTGCCAAAAGATCAGCAGGAGTGTACCTTAAAGTGGACCCCTTCTGGTGTCAACCAATCTATAAGCTACTTTCCCATGTAAACAGATCTTGCTTTGACTTCCAGAAGTGGCCAAGGCAGTAATGCAGAACTACAGAAAACAAAAGTGAAGTTTTACACATCACTACTACAAATTGGACATTCTGTTCTTCAGCTAAAAATTAAATCCACCTGGATTTCATCTATCCAAGGAAATACTCCTAAGAAATCCCTGTCAACACATATCTGATTATTGTTCTCGGTACCACCCCTGAGGGGGCCTATAGAGGAAAAGTGTCGGGGTACGAGACGTTTTGTGCCACTACCTGATCAGGCTTTACTTTGTCAAGTCATTTAGTCACATACCCCATGACTCGGAATGAGAATGACCAAGCAAGCAATGTATGCTTAGTATAAATGAAAGTTGTTACTTTATGTGATTATTCACCCACAATATAATCTTGATTTGCCACACAAAACCCTAGCTTTCTCTGTCCTTCTTTTATTATCCATATGTAACATAGGGGAGCGGCTCTATTATATACTTATGTAAGTTAGGATTAGCTCTAATATTTACCTAAACAATAGTGAAGCCACCAACTTGGAAACCACCAACTGTGTTGTCTGAGCTTTGTAAATTTCAGGACTTATAGACTGAAATACTATATATCATAAAGGTTTTTGGACACCTGACCATCACACCTACTTGATATGTCAAAAATTAACTAATCACCCCTCCAAATAAATGAAGTGTTTTTAGTAAATGTTGCGGGTAATGCTACAGTATACAAAGACATTTTAAAAAATTGTGCACTTAGGAACTTGTGCCAGTGATTTGGGAAAGGCCTTCTTCTGTTCCAGCATGAATATGTCTCTGTATACAGAGGTGGAGGAACTTGACTAGCCTGAGCAGAGCCCTGACCTCAACACTTTTGAACTTCACTGAGATGAATTGTGAACTTGGTCTTCTCATTTAACATCTGTACCTGATCCCACACATTACTGAATGGGCACGCATTTCCACATGCACATTCAATAGCATGGTGGAAGTCTTCTCCGAAAACCATACGAACTCTTTAATAATGGCCATGGTTTTGGAAAGTCATTTCAAACAAGCTGATTTAGGAAAGACAGATGTCCTTAAACTTTTAAATAGATAAAATTCATGTAAAACTTTTTGGCTGCCTAAAAAATTCTTATATAGGTTTTTTTTCTTTGAATTTAGCTGTCTAACTGAAAAATGGAAGCTGAACATTTTCCCTACAAAATGCAGGTTAGTATTAAATATATGCATTTCAGCCTTCAAAATCATATATGAAAGAACAGGTTGAATGCTACAGGTAGCAAGTAGTGAAAGCAGGCTCTAGAAAGCATTTTATAAATGACTCGCCTACATTACTAGCGTCTGCAATGTGTTGATTTATCCTATTCATTACATAGGGAAGATGACAGTGTCTGGTACACTGCCAAGGGTCTGTGTGAGACAGTGATTCATTTGTGGCTATAGAAAGCTCTTGAGCTGGATACTTGAATAAGTCAGCTTTCGGTTCACACAGCTTGTTTTTAGCAGCAATGAAGTAAAAGCACAAAAGCTTTATATAAAAATATAAAAAATGTAGAGGTATTTCAATGAAACGGAGCTTTTTCTAACTTGCAGGCTTTGTGCTAAAAATAACTCCATGCTTGCTCCTTAGCCCTGGCGATTATTCCATATCCAGAGGCCTGGCACTGTGAAATAATCATTTTTTTTCGTACCGTCTGGAGCTTTTCTGTAGATTGCCGTAGGCACAAGTAAACACCTGAACAACTCTGAAGGCTAGGGAGAAGTGTCTATGGTACGGTTGGTTGGGGGTTCCTTTTCAGCCCTCGAGATGCAGCAGAGGTGATGATAAAATTGTATATCCATAAACCTACATGAGTTGCTGTATCATGTCTGGATATACTCTATATCAAGTATTTCCTTTTTTGGGTGGGGGTAGATAGAGTAGTGAAAGGTTGGGACTTTTATCAGGTATTTTTTCCTGTCTGTCCCAGCGATAGTTGGCAACAGGTGGACCCCAAAGAGGAGAAAGGAGGGGAAATATTTCTAACCACTATCTTTATTAGAGTATATATATTTCACTTTTGAAATATTTAAAGGTATTTCAACAGAGGTTGTTGGAGCTCTTATATCATGGTATATTTAATATAGAAAATTTATCATACCTACCATTAAATTTAACATATACCTACCATCGTGGACTGTAGTCTTTTATATTTGGAACAGCAGTTAAAGTGTACCTATACTCAGAATTTTCACTTTACGTAGAAGGGTACTGCAGCACTGCCCCCTAATTCTCGGCCGCCTAGGCGGTCCAGAATGAATTGGAGCGATAAGCCTCCCGGGATACCTACGCTAGGCATCCTGGGAGGCTCTTGGGGGCTCCTTCTACACATGCCCGAGCATCTCGGGCATGCCCAGAAGGAGCCTTTTTGCTCAAAGAGATTCTTTTTTTTTCATCCTACGTCACCCGATCTCGCGCCTGGGTCGGGTGACGTAGGATAAAGAACCAGGAAGAGAAGATGAAGATAGCAGCACCCAGAGCGCCGGGAAGAATGTTGGGACGACATGGGACCAGATGCCGGACATACCCGGAGTGATGAGTCTGCTCTGTAGGATTGAAGGTAAGTGTGTTTTTGTTTTTTTTGAGTATAGTACCTCTTTATTACAAATTATGGTAAAGTGCCATGGGTGACATTAGAGTTTCAAGACACCCATTCAACAGGGCTAACAAGGTAAAAAAGAGTTATTAGATTAGACCAGAGCAGGAACACTAGAGAACTGAAGTGTAAATGTAAAGCCTAAAATCTGTTGGTTTTATATTTCATGTTTGCTTAGATCAATAAAGTTTTTATGAACTTTTAATGCCCTTGTCACACTCTCTTCAAATGTATTCTTGTTGATATTCCATTGGTTTCACGAGAACTACTTCTGTCACAAAACTAAGACCACCTATTCGCATTGGGATCTACCAACTCTTATGTAGCCTTCAGTATTTTTATTGGAACACTGTATGATATAGTAATTTTCTGACCTAGATTAGGCATGAAGTCACTGAAGTCAGAACTCTTTGGTCTCTATGTTGTTGATCAGTGCCACTGAAACCCATGGATTCACATGATGGCCAAGCTAGGTGCATCTTCAGAACAGGAGGCCAGTTCTGGCAGCCCACATATTTTCGTAGTTCAAGTTTTCTTTAAGGAAGATCTAATGAAATCTGTGACAAACATAAAAAAGAATGTACTGTTTTGGTTCAATAAATCCATATCTGAAGGTGTAATTTTAAATATCTTTCATTTAGAACATATTTTCTCTCCTTAAGTGATTTGGGCATTCCTAGAAAAACTTCATCTCTCCATCAAATGAAATTCTGTATATATCGTTCTGTGATATTGCAATCTGTGCCAGTGTGAAAAAGCAGCAAATGAGTGTGCTGTTCTTTTTCAATATATGAACTGTACAAGAGCATTACTGAAAATAACATGAGCTAGGTACGTGCTTTGAAAAGAGCTTTTAAACCGACAAAATCGTAGACACAGACCTGTGAACAGGCTATGGGTAATAAAATATTTACGTATTCCTAACATAAAGAATATGTAATGAAACCCTCACTATTCTCTGTAGCTGCGGGCAGTGTGAAGTAATCTATCCTTTAATTCACAGCAAAAGCACTGAAGTTATTTTGGCCTACTACCGACAGTTCATCTCCCCCATTGCAGTGAATAAACAGATCAGACACCCCTCCCGACAGTCACTCTGCAGATCAGCTTCCCTATTTCCCCCTTCCTTGCTCATATTTAAAATCTCAGAATCTATTTTCATGAGAAAAATCTCTAACATAGCTTTATGTTAACATTTGGGTAGAAGTCTTTAAAATCCAGCTCAAGAAGCATAGAACCCTTAAATTCCAGCACCTAAATATTGTTAGCTCTGTGAATGGGAGTCACAATAGTATTTGAAGAGACAGCAATAAAAATCCTTTTTTAATCATTCCCCAAAAATAAAAAGAAAGTCTGCCTAGTGCATGATAACACTGCATTTTGCATATACTGTAGAAATCGATTTGAAAAGAGGTCACTTTTAGACCAGTTACCAGTTCACAAGTGATTCAGTCGGCCCTCAGTGAATTTTTGCTGCAGCAATTTGCTCTATTGAGCTAGTTTACTTGACTTGAAGGTAAGATGTTTTTTATAGTTTGTTACATATTATTGTATTTGTGTTTTATCCCTCTTTTTCCTGTATTTGATTTTTACTTATGTACTGTTGCTTTACTTTTTTCTTTTGTTCACAGTTTGTTTCATTCTGTGAATAAAACATATAATAATGAGTATAAAAAAAAACAAAAAACTTTTTTTTGGCATATGACCCAATCAAAAATCTTCAACAAACTTGAGAAACCATTTAAGACCCTGTTCAGCCTACAAAATACCCAAAACACTTTATTTTACCTGCGCCAGGTGCATTAAACTAATTTATTTAGACAAAAGTTGTAAATTTTATTTTTAAAAAGTTTTAGACTAAATTTTAGGATGGGAATTATATTTGAACAAATCAGTCCATTCTTTACCTCACTTGTTTCATTTTCTACCTGTAACTCATGACCATGGTCTAACAATCTAGATTGCCCTGTCAATTGCAAGCCTTTCCTTTCATACCAACAGCAAACAGGTACAATTAAATGTCCTTACAAAGTAACTAGTACTTGGCAATAAAGCCAAATCCCCTTAGTATCAGCCACCCCTGCCCCTATTACTGTTACTGATATTCTGCTAATGAGTAAGAAATATTTTTTTTCTTTGCTTTTCAAGTCTGCTAGATCTTGTTACCGTGGAGTGGTGAACTGCTGGTCACTGTCCCGGAAGAATAGCCTCACATTACGGGAATGATCTTCTCAGCAAGCTTCTGCCCTTTCCACAATAATCTCTTCTGAACGCATTCCTCATCATGATACTGGCTGTAGTCAAAAAGCTGGTTTGTCATCGTAAGGAGCGCAGTGTCAGGCTATAATGAACTCGCTCCAGGCAGCGAAACGAGCTATGTTAGTGGGTGCGCTTAATTCTTTCCGCTTGTTACACTTAATGGCAAAAAATACAATCCTTAAAACTTTATTTTTTTCGATTTTTTTTAAGCTCTTCCTGACTTTCATTTGCATTAAAATAGGAAATATGCAGGTTGTTATAAGTTCTAGAAGTGAAGAAAAACATTTCATTTACCAGTTATATTTACTAAAAAGTTGCCAAAAATAAAATATTTATTTAGAGTAAAATAAAATATTGTGCTAGCTTCTTCAAAAAACAATGCTGTTTATTTGATAGGAGAGGTAGGCACACATTATGACCAATACCTGTATCTAAACATTGATAGAGACAGAGAAATATTAAGTGCCACCGATTTTGTGTACTTCATTTGGAAGAGAGAAAGGGACCAATATATGATATTGAGTTCACACTGGAGATTGGACAAAGAAGTAACAAGAATAGTAAATGTAAAACGCAAAATTAAAGAAAAAGGGTTTACAACACTATACCCAAGGAAGGGTAAAAAGCAGATCATCAGCATATGCTACAACCCTCTAATAAACCCCTCCAATATGTGATGTCTGAATAAGCAGAAAGAGCATAATAAAGGCTTCAGGGTGAGAGAAAATATTGGGGTAACGGAGGGAACCCTGACAAGTACCATTCAAGTTTTGAGATTCGATGTTTTTAGGCAGAAGGATGGGAGTGAATATGTCTGATTCAGGATATCTCATTATGCCCCAGTCCTGAAAATTCCAGGGTTTATTCCATGAACATCCACAGCATTTGATCAATTATATTCTCTGTTTCTGTGGATAGTAACATCAGTGGAATACCTCACCATGGTGTCCTCCTTAGCCAAGTTAACCTCCAAGTCCGATTTGATGAGTAAGGCCTATGCTAAGGCCTGGAGGTCTGAGACCTAAAAATGAGAGCTTTGATGCTGAAATAAGTGTACATGGGGAAATGAAATTTTTTTTCTGTTGGCATGCCATGTTAGTAAGTCTGGTGCAGAGAAAGTTGTGTAGGCCTGGCTTGCAGGTAGACATAGAAATACCGCTTGGCTTGTCATAAGGCACTGGGACTGGCAGGGCAACTGACAGCACCAGGAGTGTCCTTAACTAATAGTCATCAGTCTATTATCCTACAGCGCTGCGTAATATGTTGGCACTATATAAATCCTGTTTATTATTATTAATTATTAATAATAATTAAGATGCCCTCATATGCTGCACGACTCCCACCCTGGCAAGGTCTGACCAGGTAGAATGATTTCTTTCCAAGGCTTGAACATCACTATCTTGTCACAAATTAATGTCTAGTGTTGCCTGCTCTCATTTAGATTTAGATGAATCTTGGGGGAGATGTTCAGACATTCCTCTGGTCATTTATGGCAAAATTGACAGATTCAGGTTCCGGGTGATTTATCATGAAGTCCACGTACACAGTGATATCTCCAGAAATGCTAGGAGGTCAGGGGAACCATTGAGAACATGCTCAAAAAGCATGTACATTTTCAAAAGTTAAAATTTAGAGTAGAAAGTAAAATAAAACTTACTGAAACCCCTATTGTTTACCTTTAACATGCTGCTTGGTAAACAAAAGCAGCTGTTGCTGCAATAATCACCTTATCCCTGATGCTGCCCTCTGCACACTGATCAGACTGATGAATGATGCTCCATGTCAACCAATGTATTTCTCTGGGATGTGTCCAGAGCAGTGTTTAGTCCAACAGAGAATAGAAGATTACTAAAGATACCAGATAATATTAGAGTGTTTAAAAAAATGATGTTAAATGTGTTTCAGAGAGTGTTATTTTGAATGTTTTAAAAAGCTCTTTAGATAGATGTACTTGTATTTACATTACTGATCCTTTAATCTTAAAACCTCTAACTACATAGGAAAGAGTAAAAAAAATGAGATAGTGGACATGCTAATGATATTTTAAAGCAACCAAGCTGAGCTTTGTTCCCTTTATATAATCTCTGAATGCGGCTTTGGAAGCTATCCAGGGAGATTTTGCTTGTTTGCTCTGAATTTCATTACAATAAGTACATAACATAAAGGACAGAGGCTCGGAGGATTACACATTAGCAGCACCAAAGGCCCTTAACAACGCAAAGCAGTCTATTGAAAGCACAATGCATAAACTGCGGAAATGGCATTAATAAGGAGTGATAGCATCTAGAAGACCAAGCACACTTACCATACTTTATAATTGAACCTATGCAATATGTTCTGCTTTCCTTTAGGAATACCACTGCCTTTACTAACGAGGATAAAAGGTATGGAGAGGACAGAATTATCTGCCTTGTTCCCACAAAGAGCCGTTCTTCCCTACATTCATCATGTGATATGCATAATGCAAGAAAGTATATCATACAAAATGTACTCTTCCCCAGTCTGTAAAGAATATATTGCCCTTTTTTCTAATAAATTAGATAATTTATCTTAACCCCGTGTCCCACAACAGGTTGGTCCTTTTCTATCCTGTGACAAAATGTGGGCGGGCACTCCTTTATCTTTCTGTACAATGCAGGATTGCACGGGATAAGAGGGGTGAAACCAACTGCAACAAGATCAGTTGCAGACCAATGGGTAATGGCTGTCATAAACCATTGGGAGAAAGTCTTCAGAACTGTGGATGGTTACTTAAGCCTTTTCCATTTCATTACCACACACTACACACACCCATGCAATGACTTACTTGACTGATCGCTGCATCTACTTACAGTAGTCATGTAACTATTTACACAGCAGGGTAACAGTCCAGTGCCCAAGAGCGCTGTACATATATAATAAACAGCCATTTCTAAAGTGGGAAGTCATAACCCCAAAAATATGGAAGGGTTTTGGAGTGTTTAGAGTTAAGAGCAGGTGTTTAGTGGGGCGGGCATGGGTGGTAACGCTGTGCCCTCACCTTTTTCAGGAATGGGCACGTGTGCCCACTCTTTTTATGCTCTTATTGGTCCCCGGCTCCGGCCGGTCCGCCCCATGTCTCCTGTATGGAATTGCAGGCTTAGGGCAGTGGGTGGTTGAACACAACCCGCTCACTCTTCCATCGCAGGTTCAGACCTGCGATGGGAGAGTGGGCAGGTTCTGGAATATTGACATCACTATGGGGGAAGTTTCTTCCCCTTTGAAGTGACACATAGGCAGGGGTGTAGTGGGGCAGGCATGTGCTGTGCCCCCTCCTCTATTTTATATAACTACACCCCTGGTAGAGAGCTGTAGAAAGGGGGTGATGGGTGCAGACCTAGGAGCTCCAGATAGATGTAAACTGTGGAAAAGGGGTGCTGTGAATAGAAATGATACCTGTGTAAGGGGTGATGGATGAATGCAGATGTGAGGGCTATTGATAGGGGAACTGGGTGGGTGGGTGAACACCACAGATTTAGGAGAGAAGGGATGAGTGCAGGTGTGGCTGTGAATAATGGGGGTCCTGAGTGTACAAGTTGGAGCTTTAAATACAGTAGGATGTCTGGCTACAGAGTTGATAGAGAAAAATAAGTTATAGATGCGGGGGGGGACAGGTAAACTGTATGCTTGGAGAGAAGAATGGATTCACATGGAGATAGTAATGCATTCAAAGTTCAGTGGTCAAGAGTATGTAATATATGGCATGGCATACAGGATGAAGTGGTCAGGATTTTGCAATCTACCATTACATTACTCCCGATTTCCATATTCTGCATGTCGTAGGAATATGATCTTGATAGATTGTTAGAGGCGGTGGCAAGTAATGGGCAAAACATCAAAATATGTGAACCTAGTTATAGCACTCCCAGTTACTTCCCCCTGTTATAGTGCCCAAAGTTTAGTTTTATGGTTTATCCTGTGTATATAGAAAATATGTACTAGAAGAATTTTAGTTTTTAAAAATGTACTGAGGTTTGGGAAACTTTCACTTTTGGCAAAATATTTAATGATGTTTTGTGATTATTAAAACGTGTGTCCATACTGCAAGTAGGACACAAGTCCTACACAAGTTTTTTTGCCCTTTTAAGCCCCTCTTACTGTCAGCACAGTGGTGCCACATCCAAAATGAATCATTGTAAGCCCATCCTTGACCTGGTTGCTGACATAGATTTGTTTAAGGTTACTATAGAATAGGGGGATATTTTTATTTAGCCCACAAACTGCCCTGCCATTGATTTGCTTTCTGTGCACGTATCCTTTAAATTTTGCAAAGCACTATTACTATAAAAAAACATAAAATTATACACAAATTTTTGCCTGGCAGCCTCCGATTTATTCCTTCCTCTAAAATCTTTGTATTTTTTTTAAATTGGACTTTGTAAACGGCTGATTTAAATAGAATAATAGATTTAAATTTAGTCAAAACTATCAACTGGAGAGCTGCATTCAATGGGAGTTAAAATTATCCTTTTAATTTAATCCATTTTGATCTTTCCAGAAACCCGCCGATTTCACTCTTTGTTTTGGCCAGCTGATAGTGGAAGTTGTTGTTTGCGAAGCTGGCTGCATCTTTGCAGATTGCTGCTAACTGCTTAATTAAATATTCATTGGTGGAAAATGTATTCAATTGAGCAAATATTGGCTTACTATAAGGTCATCAAAGTCTATGATTGCGGAGCAAAATTAAAAAAAACTTTTTTTCCTATTTATACACAGAAAAGTCACTGTAAAGGTCACCGTGTACATATATATATTTATTTATGTATATAGTTTATAGGTACGAAGTAAGTTGTTAATTGAACGTATGCAGGATGATGTACATAATGTATTCAACATTGTGCTGTTATTTCACATTAGTGGTTTAATCTTGTTCCTAATTGCTTACAATTGCAACATTCTATTCAATAACCATCTAAGCAGGATACCATTCCTGCACAGAGCAAAATTTACACTATTAACTAATATTTCTAGTACAAACACCTGGAAGTCCTGATATCCCATTGCTATTCTTTGCTATTGGATTATAACCAATAAAGCTCTACAAGGCTAAATGAGTGTGGTAGGGAGACCTGGGCTCCCAGCCTGTGTGAAAAGCTCCAACTGCAATACTCACCTTCTTTCTGAAACTGTGCAATGCATAATTCTTCTTCACCGCAGGTGACAACCAACACCATTAAAACCAGAATAGAGAAGACATACTGTGGGATTCATGGACTTGCTTCCCCAACAAGTGCACCACGACAGCACCATGCATTGACATTCAATAATGCACAGAGAACCCAAAAGAGAATCGGCACTGGGTCAGAGAGCAGGTAAGTGAGAAGAAGTGAGTATAGAAGCCTGACTTGCATTTTTTTAATGCCAGATCTGCTAAGCAATTGTTTTTTTAAATAGTTTTTAGAAATGTTGAGTTGAGCTTTAAAACAAATTAGTTCTTCAACCTTTACAAAATGGTTTTAAACCCAAACCTCCCCATCCCTCCCACTGTGTTGCTTTTGTAAAGCTCCTTACAATGCAGGTAATGTACCTAATGCACATTTTAAAGTCTAGATGCTCCATAATTGATGTACGTGTAATGGATGGTAAATATTTAATGGCCTGTTATCCTGTACATTCCCGCAGGGGACTGAGTCAGCCTGCTCTGTCAACAGCAGAAAGTTTTATTCTTCTAAGTATGTATATATTTATGTTACCTGACTAGGGACTCTGGTCCCTCAGCTCCTAAATAACGCTAATAATATTGATAACTTGCTTTCTAATATAATGTTTTGGCTTTGATTCCTTTAACACAATCCTGCATTGGCCAATAATCTGTCAACACTTCTCAATTCTGTAATTCTGAGTCTACTGTACATTTGTATAAAATTCTTCCTTTTTTCAGAAGACTTGTGCCCTGGGCTGGTCGGAAACAGGCAAAAGCCTTTTCTGGTAAAGTTCCTGAAAACCTTATATACAGTTCCCCCATTGGGGTAGGTTTACAGTTTACATGTGTCACTCCCAATAATCAAATCACTTATATTACTTTGCCATATTGAGGTTTAAAGACTTCATACAATTTACGTGATCATTTAAGACACATATATTAAAGTATCAATGTATCAAAGTACATTGGATAAAATAATTTTAACATATTCCACTTACAAAAGTATTCATATATACCTTTCTCATTCTACGCATTTCACAGATTTCATTTTACTTCCTCAGGAAATTTCAAGACAGGAATTTTCAATAACTCTATAAGAACAATATGACTCAAATTCAGTTGAACAAGGTGACAAGACTGATCATTGTCAAGGTTGAACTGGTGAGTCATATTGTTGTTATAGTAGGTTGACAATGCTACTTCTATAAAGATTTAAAGTTATCATAGGACAGAAAATGTATTACTTTCTGTATTACTAAATATACATTGAGGCAGAAAAGCCCAATAGACCTGGTAAGCTGTAAAAAATAGAACATTTTTCTTTCTGGAGTTAGATACATTTTAGGTTAGGTAAGTATAAGTAGGCTGTATATTAATATTTTGCATTCCTTTAATGAGCCAGCAGGTGGAGCTTTAGGCTCCTTTTAAAAATTATATGGCTTTTTCATTGCTTCTTTGATGGTAAGAAACCCTAAATAATTTAACAGCTTATAATACAACTGAAATGATTCATCAGCAGTGATCCCCCTTCCATGTCTGGTCAATGCCCCTGATTCATCAATAAAATTCGCGCTCGCTGGAAGCGCGAAAGTACGCGCGGCCAGCGATCGCGGTTTCACATTTAATGCTGTGGTCTTACATATACAAAACAAATCAAAATTACACTAAGACGTCACCTTTTAGTATTTCTCATGTATTAAAATAAAACAGGTAGTCCCACTGATATTGCAAATATTAATATAACCTGGTTTCCTGGCCTATATTGATTTATAACATGAATAATTAGACAATCAGTCATCACGCCTGTTCATAGTCTAACACCAAGTTTGACACATTTTAAGAAAAGTGTGATGCTTCCCTGCAATCTAGTTGGTATTCGAACAGGAAATCTCACAGACTGATCTAGCATTAACCTAATCTGCTAGCCCAGCAGAAGCACAGCATCAAATGTATCAGCGCTGACACTTTTCTTACTGCTTAATGCAATAATAAAACCCCAAATATGAACTAATTTTTACAGAGACTGGCACGTGATTCTTAACAAATCCTAGCTGGCTCAGCGCCTATACCCCTTCTCGCCAAAGAGAAAAAAAAACTTTGAAAACTGAATACATTTGCTAGAACTTACTTAAGACTTACATAGAAGAACTTTACAATAGGAGAAGTTTAAATGGTCTTGTATACAGCTGAGCAATTTAAAGTGACCCTGTCACCACAGAGTGGCTCTTAGCCTGCTTACCTTTCTGCACTCCACATTCACATCAAGTATTGTACAATTTTAGGTCTGTAGAATATTCCCCCCCCCCCCCCCCTTCCTTTACCAATAGTCCCTGTGGTCTTGCAGCCAGCTCATACATCCCTACAGAATAGAAATTCAAACTGTATGCATTCTGTGTATATATAGTTTCTGCAGAAAACCCTTAAATAAACTGCAACAAATTGAAATAATCCCCACATAAGATTTTATGTAGCTGTTGAGTTAGGGTTGAAGGTCAACACTAAAGCAGTCTTTCTCCACATTTTTTCTCCTGGGGAACCCTTAAAATAATTTTAGGTTTCAAGGAATCCCCTCTAAAACCAATACTTGGGGGACAACAGGGATAAAAAAAACTTATATTAGTGACCAATGGACAGAATGCTCCCATTCAGTGGTGGCTAGAATAACACCTTTATGCATACCTAAAACACAATCAGAGTCATGCAGCTAGCTGTGTGGGCCCAAAATATATGCAGGTATCATCAAATGAGAGATAAATCAGCAACAGTTTGAGAAACCCCTAATCAGGGGTGTAGTGGGGCAGGCACAGGGGGAACGCGCTTGCCCACACTTATTTTGCAATGATTTCTTTGGTGGTCCGTGACCCTAGGCGGTCCACCCCCCCGGGGGCAGGAGAAGGCCCCACTGGGGGGCACACCAGCCAGAGCAGCGGACCACATCTCCCGTATGGAATTGCAGGCTCGGGGGAGTGGGCGGGTTGTATCTATGAACACAACCCATCCAATCATTATACCAGAACCCGCCCACTCTGGAGGAAGTTTCTTCCCCATTGAGTGACACAGGGGAGTGAGAACATGATGGGTGTACAGGAATAATGTCTATGTATTGCATGTATTGAAAATGATGATGTGAGATGGTAACCCAGGCGGCGGGCCAGATGTAGTTCATTTTCAGAATTCTTTGGGGGGCCAAAAAAAGGACCTTGAGGGCGAGATTTGGTCTTCGGGCCACAGTTTGACACCCCTGCTCTAGAGGAACCCTGGGATTTCACAGAATCCTGGTTGAGAATGGTTACTATGGAGTGGTACTTGAGTTTCTGGAGGCTGCTGACATCACATTCAAGATAGCAGATCCCAGCAGGAGTCTGATGGCTTTTGGATATTGACATGAGGGTGGCTTTAAAATGTGAATACCAATAGGTTTCATGCACACATTTTGTTATGGGAAGATTGTCATTTAAATGAATGGTCTGGGGTCCCTTAAAAGTCAGTAATGGAAGTTCCCATACTTCTATTCGCACCAGTTCACTTTATAAGTAAAGTTTTAAAAAGTGATATGCTTATTTCAAGCTTGTTACCTGGAGCCAGGACTTAATAAAGAAGATTAACTTGTGCTGATTGCCCTCATTGACTGCGCGCTGGTTAGACTGCTGTATAATTACACTTTGCACATTCAATAAACACCATACTTGGGGGAGAGAGAGTAATGTAAGATACCCAGGCCTCCTATTCCGCCGCCGGCTCTCCTGACAGAATCTGAAGTGCGGCTTATTAAACTGGATATCAAAGATCCCTTTCTGAGTCTACGCAGCCTTCCTTCCTTCCCTGCTCATAACTCTTGTTAGCTGCGATATGCTGTGCATGTAATGAAAGGCTAGCCTAGGAGGAGGCGAGATCTGGGTCTCATCGGAAGAATAACTTTTTTTTCAGAGGGGGCTTGATCAGTATTTAATTATGGTTTACACTGTGCCGTGAATCCAGTAGTAATAAACCAACACAGTCAGAGGCTTCTGGTTCAATAGGGACCTACATTTTTTCGTCAGCCATGGGAACAATCCTCTGTATTTAACTTATTATGTATTGTGCTTAATACTATTCCATTGTTAGTGATTGCTCAGCAAAGTGGGCCTAAGAAATATTAGAAGTGTGCTGATCGCTAAAGGGCAATTAGGTTCCGTCTCCTGCAAGAAATAAACTGACGTGTATAATAAATGGATAACAGGCAGAGGATATCAAGTCTTAGCCTAAAGCAGAAAGGCTGAAATAAATTACCTAGACAAGTAAAAAAAACTTATAAAAGCTTTTACTGCAATATCCACTTTAATCTAGTGCTGTCCTGTGCAGTACTGCTTTACAACCTCTAGCTGTCCTCAGATTTTGGGATTGAATGAAAGCCAGCATAATTTAGCCCACCTTTTCTGAGACTAGGCTGTCATGGTTCTGCCCATTAGGGTGGTATCCTCATCATGAGGTCTGACAGTCTGAAGGCTGTCACAAAGCTGTCTGGAATAGAACATTGGCCAACATAATTTCTGTCCTCATTTACAAATGCTAGGCACAGATGAGCACCTGCTGCAGTCTTTTAGTTTGTAACTTGCTATAACATTTGCAGTTATTTGTATTTTGATCACTGAGTAGGATGAAACAGGAAATGCTTTCCTCTGTCTGCAGCATCCTGATGATATAATCTCTGCCTAGACAAAGTCACTGCTTTGGAGCTCAAGAATGGATTTATTAGGTTTTCCTAATAAATGACACTGTAGTACTTTATTGTGACAAATCAGGAATGTGTTAAGTAACTGAAAGGTCCACTTTTTGATCTTAGTGGTTCCTGCCGGCAAACTTCTGATTCTTTTTTGTCAGTTTTATTTTTAGTAAGGCCAGCTATCCTGTTTTGTTTGCAGTGAAGTAATGTTTTTATATGACAAATAACCAATGTCATTTCAGCAGTCAAACAAAAAAAATCTTTAATTTCAGAAAAAAATCTGATAATAAACACAGCTCAAGAGACTCTTCATCTGACAGCATGAGCTTCAGTAAAGTTCCATGTTCTTTGTAACAAGTAATTACTTTGCTGCAGTCAAAGTCACAAATTGGCATGTTGGGGACATTATCAAGAGGCTTGGCAATTGCAAAAGGTCCACTTAACAAAAAAATCCTGGCATGAACATAAGTGGAAAGGTCACAAACTATTATATTCAAAGGGAAGAAAAATAGCTTCAAAAAAGAGCAAAGAGATAGGACAGTGAAATATGAAAATCACAAAATTATTTATTTTAAAAATGTTTTCCCAGAAACACAAGGAATATGTAAGAATCAAGAGGTCAATGGAATATGAAAAAGCTTTTCTTTATAAAAATATGTTCTGAAAAAAAAATGTGCAGGAAGCTGTGTTTTTGTAATATAGTTCAAAGGCAAAAGTTAAAAGAAACTTCATTTCAGCTAACAGAAATCAAATGCATAGATCAGTAATAGAAAAATGAGAAGCTGCTTTGCAGCAAATCACATCTTTAATCCAGGACTGTACAATGCAGTAGATTCTTTCTGCCACTAGATGTCATCCAACTTTAGGACTGAATGATGTCCAGCATTATTTATTAAATAACTAAATCCAATAAAAAAGTAATATATTGCAGTTTATCAGTCTGTAGATGTGGCTGGAATAATTTTCATTTATAGACTTTTTTAAACATTTTTAATACAGAAAATGTGGTTATTCTGGGTAACAACCATTACCCCCTTTTTTCTTTCCAAGTGTTTGAAAGTCAGATATATGACCACGTAATCCCTCAAATTTTCATTGAAAATAACATTATTTTAAAAAAACAGACTGTTTTGTTATGAGTAAAATAAAAAAAAAATGTGTAACCCTTAATCAAATCTAGGTAGCCCAATGTAGGGACAAGGTCCTCAGATACCCAAGATGAACATACCAAAGTGCTCCTTCCTCCACGATAGAAAAACACCTAAAAAAGCTATGGTAGGGGAAGGATGAAGTTTATATAAATAATAAGGGTTAACAAAATGTTTTCCATTCCCCTCCTTTTCCCCAGTACCACCCTATATCTCCCTACTCTCATCCCCCATGTCCCTGCCTGCTGTAATCTATTCCATACTCTCGTTCTCCATATACAATAGGGACAGACCCCCTCATGGACACCTAACTTAGGGACAGACCCCCAGTGAAAATTTATTTCACCCTCAGTGATTTGCTCAGGCAGGGACACTCTGTGACAGATTTCCTCCCGGAGGGGCCCTCCTTGTCAGACCCTAAATGACAGACCCCTGGTGATAGACCCCCAACAGTGGCAACCCCCCAGTGACACAGACCACAGGGACAGACCCCTGTTGACAGATTTCCATAGGAAGAGACCCTCAGTTACAGACCCCCAGTCATATACCACCCACAGTGGCAGACTCTCAGTGACAGGCCATAATGACAGACACCAAGAAATAACTTTAATGACAAACCCCCAGTAAATACCCCTGTAACAAACCTCAGTAACAGGCCCCCAATAAGGCAGCAATAGCTGTTCTGCTCTGTCTCTCTCTCCTATGCCTGTTGTTCCCTGACCTGCTTCCATCACCAAGGACACTCTTTACATCCCTAGTAATTGGCTCATTTACTAATTTACAGAACAGCTTTCAGCCAGTAACAGCAGACATGCTTCTTTTGGCTAGTGATTTGACAACAACCAGCCAAAATGAGCATGCCTACTATATACTTTGGCTACAGGCTGAACGTAAATATATTTATTACCTACAGGTAAGCAGTTGGTTACACAGAGAGCTGATTCTCAGTATGTTGTTTGCAGGACTGATCTATCAGTGCAGAACATGGGTAAGGCAAAGGCAACAGAGGCTCCTTGCTCCCCGTGCAGCAGAGGATATAAGACGGATACTGCGTTTGCCCAGCCCTTACTAAGTAGCCTACTTATAAACTTCCTCATTGTGTTCTATTAACATCTTAACTAGGAGTGAGGAGAGTCAGATTTTGCTTTGGCAGCATTTGGAGGAAATATTTGACATTTTGGTAAAATGAATTCATTAAAGGCCAAATATAGGTCATTTGTAAAGGATGTAAGATATATAAGCCACATCCCTATTTGTGAATATCCATATATATAAATAATTAGGGGAATTGAAAAGCATATTTTGCATTATATCCACACAGTTAAAACACATATCAACCACTTCAATTTTAATAACTAAAACTAATAGAATATTTCCATCCATTGGACAACAGAAAATCTTTTATACACAAATTCTGTTCTTGGAGTCAATACTCTGTGCCCCTGATTCATCAAGCAGAATCAGTTTATCGCTCGCGTATTCGTATTCGCGATCCGAAATCGTACGCCATCGCGCTATTCAGCAACTGAAAAAGATTGCGGCCGGAGCCGCGCATCTCCGGCAGCTTTACACTGGCGAGCCTGCATTAAAAGTCATTGTTCCCCTAAAAAATCATTCTTTCTAATGGCACACACATTACCCATA
>NC_092859.1:28068268-28093207 GCF_032062135.1 Pyxicephalus adspersus
GACCGCGGTAAACCGCGATCGCTGGCCGCGCGTATTTTCGCGCTTCCAGCGAGCGCGGATTTTATTGATGAATCAGGGGCTGTAACTCAACGCGTTTCGCAGACCATATAATTCCACTTCATCAGGAATAATTCAAGACAAAACAAATCATGTCATCTACATCTATTATAAGATGAAAATTCCAAAAACAGCTGCATCGAAAGGGATGGACCACCATATGGGAGGGAAAATTTGGGTAAAATGCTTCGGAGTTATTGAGGAAGAAGATTTTTATTATATGCTTAGTGCTTCAGCAGAGGCTATAAATCCCTAGAAGGACCAGGAGACTTGGACTGCCAGGCTGCACCCTTACACACAAGCCACAGTCTAAATCTCTGATTTGCCCCCTGAACACCGCTCAAATCACCGGCCCTGCTCACAGACTGAGTACATTGTTGATTAGAGTATCATTCCTGGGGCAAGTTAGACTGCCAGAAGGCTTGTGTAAAAGATCAGCAATCTAATTCTCCTTTGTGCTGGCATGGTTTTTAACCATTGCTGCAGCTGTTAGTTAATAAATAGAGTTATATATATTACTAGATTTGCAGTCTATTACTATTTGCAGCCTATTTGCAGTTTATTACTCTATTACAAGGACAAGGTAAGAGGGATCAGTGGGGCGTTAGGGTGTTTTGGGTAATTTATTAAAATGGCAATAGACTTTAAATAGTTTATGAGTGATGCAGAAGCTTTTTAACTATACTAGTCCTGTTGTGGTACAAAAAATGATAACCTTAACAATAATCTTATCCAAAGCGTTTACCCCAACACTTACTCTTAACCTTGTCTTAGTTTTAATAATTTATTTATTATTTTAATATTATTATTACTTTTTTAATCTCAACAATAATCCTAATCTTCTGTTTTAAAGCCAGGCCATCATGATGCTAACACGGTGATCACGTGGCTTTGTAATAAACAAAGATCACTAAATACTTCTAGCTTTTAAGGTTAGATTTTTTTTTTACTCTTCTCTTTTTGACTAGTAGTGTCACAATGCAATACAGGTAGTCCCCGGGATAAGGACATCCGACATACAAACGACTCCTAGATACAAACAGGGCTCCCCTGCTCGTTCTGTGCAGGACAGAGGCTGGATGGGGGGAGGGGGCGGGTTTGCATGACTTGCAGAAGAAATCTTTTGTTGAACAGCTGAGACTGAGCTCTTTCTGCAGCCTCTTGTAACTCCTTAAAGACCAAGCCAAACTCTGCAGTTGTTTCTTTTTGCATATCAAAGCACAGCACACTGCTTTGTTTGTGATTAACTCACAGTGAGGATTTTATACAGTAACTGACACCACACTGCCTAATAATATGTTGAGACAAACATCTGTCCTAATTGCATTTATTACAATAATGTTCCTGTTCCAACTTACAGACAAATTCAACATAAGAACAAACCTACAGTCCCTATCTGGTATGTAACCTGGGGACTGCCTGTATAAGCAAAATGTTCAATATAGGTGAAATTGATAATTTTAATTTGAAATAAAGTTTGGAACAACTGCATGCTGGTCCATAGTTTTAAATGCTCCCCCAAACCTATATGAGTGTCCCACCATGTACAATCAATTTTTTTTTTTTTTTGGTGTGCACAATAGCAAAATGTCTTTAATGGAAGAAGTTTCTATGTTTATGTAAAACCCCTTTATTAGACAGTATAGCCAGAGTATTAGTTAATATAGAGGAGTAAAAGAAAAGAATTGACGGCATGCTGAGCACACAGGGTTGGTTGATAGGAATCAGATATTCCTCAACTAACTCCATCACCTCCTGTCATCGCAGACCATGTTCCTTGCTGAATATATCTTGCTGCTTTCTGCTCCTTTCTGTTTGTTTAGAGCCTTCTCTTTGAGAAGGAAAACAAAGAATAGCTGCAGGCTGCTTCTGCACATAATAGTCTTATTTCGTCTCAGAGAAAACTTCTATTATTTAGGAGCGCTGTTACCGAGGCCAATACTCCTGAGGTCTGCAGCAAATCTGTCCAGATTACGTTACTGAAATCTCCACATGATGCATTATAAACTGCAAACTGGTTTATGTAAAAGAATTTGGGAATAACATCCATGGAAAAGGGAGATCTTCAAGAACATATGCCCAATGGTACAGCTTTACATTCTGGGGACCCAATGTGGAATGGGAACCCCTCTGCAACCTCTTAATGTGTTACTTGCTTCAAAGTAAAATGTTGCAAACTGGTCAGATGACTGAGAAAATGCTTCTTCCTGTCTGCAGCAGACTGTTAATGTCATGTCAGCCTAAACAAAGACACTGGAATGGTTCAACCACAGCTGTTTTAAATTATGAAAGTTTGAGCTGTTTAACAAAATGATACCGTTGCTGTATATTTTAAGGAGAGTTATTCATGCAAGCCTGTAAAGTTCCAACCATTATCACCGTTGGAAATGCTAACTCCTCCCACTGCGCATGGACATGAATGATGTGCCATCAAATTGTTTCCTTCCCTCACCAGCCTGACCAACTCAAAGCTTTCAGGTTGGAGGAAATCTGCTTTCAGTGTATTATCACCAAATATTTCAACAGCCGCGTCAAGGGGAACATTTTCTATTAAGTGAAACAACTTTCCTTTATACATTTCTTGAATGAAACATAGGAAAAGCAAGCAAAGAACAATTATCAGTGTGGATCCAGATGTTCGTCCTGCACAGAGAGCCTAAATTAAATCATAGAACTATTCTAGGCTTGATACCTCATTTAACCTAATTTCATGTGTTTTGTTTCCTTTTGATAAAGGACACATTCTGGGGATTTGCGGATCTCCCTGAATAGGGAAATGTAATTGTTTCTAATACTCTTTGTGCTGTTTTTGCAACTAATGTTAAAAAATGAAAAGAGACCATGAACTGATAGAGGACCTGTCATCATTTACAGTCCCCACGGTCCAGGAAAAAAATGTGAAAATGGTTTGGCAAGATCCAGTGACATCACTAAGAAAGTTTATATTTATGAACTCTGTCTTATGTTTTAGGAGGTGCTAACTACAAAAAGTTGAGGTGTAACTCCAGGCAAAAAGTAAATTCAGTGTTTAATAGTATAGTGAAAAAAACTACATTAATATTACAAGCAAAGCATTATCCACTTTAAATAAATTTACATATGCAAATGTACATATGCCCCTACTGGCTGGCAGGAGGACAACTTGAGGGGAAGGCAGGGGAAAAGTCCCTTAGGACACAAACATGTCACTTAGAAATGTTTTATTAGTCTGAATAAGGAACTCACTCTGCACATAGCCTACCCCCAAAGAAGACTTCCGATTTGCAAGAGGATCTCTTTCACACAATGATCCTGAGAGGATACACCTTCATCAGTGAAGCTGGGTGATCCAGCAAACCTGTAATTGATTCTTTCAAAGTGATTTGCTATTTGCTATTAAATGTTTTGAATCCTGGACCAGATCTATTCCAGGTTTGCTGAATCATGCAGATTCACTGATGAAAGTTTATTCTCCAGCCTTGGAGAGCATTGAGCTTGATTGAATATACCAAGATGGTCCAGCAAATCTGGAATTGATCTGATCCAGGATTGAAAACATTTGCCAACTAATAGCATTTTTTTGAGAAATGCATTCCAGGTTTGCTGGATCACCCATAACAGTCTATATTTTCAATTCTTGGACAGCTTTAATAAATCAGACACAATGCATGAACATATCCTGCACAGCAAACAGAAACACCAGTATGGTCTCATCTCCAGTGGGGAAGGGGTTGGTGGGTCTTCTACACAGTGCATGCTGTGCCTTAACCTTAAGACCTTGATGCAAACAGTAGGGGAATGGAGGTGTGAGTACTGGTACTCAGTGTCTGCACTGGGGGTCTGTACTGAGGCCCACTTTGGAGTCTGCACTGAAGTCTGCCCAGGTGAAATCTGCTTGGGGGTCTGTACTGTGGTCTACATTGGAGTCTGCAGTAAGGTATGTCACTGGAGATCTGTAGTCTGTTTAGTTAGAGGGTTAGTACTGAGGTCAGAGTCAATTCTGATCAATAACTGACATAGTAGGGCTCAACTAACCCAGAAACATGTCTATAACAGCTGTCATTGTCCAGTGGTGAATATTGACTGAACCCTACTTTACCTTTCAATGACAGCTATAGTTAATACCAGGTATAGTATGTCTCAGCCTGTTTAAATGCAGTCCTGAAAAACTACAAACAAATGACATAGAAGTACTACCTCACTGTTTGTTCATAAAGACAACATGCCAAAGTATATTACTTGTGGAGTCCTTCTTTAAAATCTGTTGGGTTTGCCAGCTTTCTTTTTTGGCTTAAAGCCAAAATGTTACCAATAATTTTTACTCTCTGCAATGCATAGTGTCCTCTGACACTAATTACAGCAATGAAAATATACCATAACTGTTTTTTACTGAGGGTCTTGAATGAAACTCCAGCTATAATAAGATAACCCAAGTTTTCTCAAGTTATCTCCAACAATATCAATCAGATAATGTAATAATTACAATACAATTGTTATATAGAGTAGTTTAAATATTGGTTAAATCGTTTAACTTGGTCACAATAAAGCCAAGAAAAAGCAAAAAACACACCGATAGTGGCTCTAGATTTTTATGTTTACTATATCTATATTTTATACTTTTTTCTATGCCAATATTAAAAAAGAGTCTGGGCTGGGGTTAGGGTTCAAAATAAAATAGATGCGACAACATATCATTTGTTTAAAGCCTATCTCTAGCAAATGATAACCATGTGAGAACTATTCAGAGCTGCTGTAATGACTATGCACTTAGATACAGCGGCTATCACGGATCCATGTGAACACCTCCTTGAAGAGCAAAGTTCACTCAGTTAAGCACCCCCCCTGCCACAAACATCCCTCCCTGCTTGAAACTGCATCTCTTCCTTTTGGACTGTCTACTGTAAATATAAATATAAACCAAGATTTTGTTTTCCTAAAACTGTACTTAGAAAAGGGAACCTGGTTTATACTTGGGTCACACCAGTAGATGGCAATGTGTACTCATGTAAAGTATGTAACAAACTCTTGTCAATACATGATGAGAATTTGTTACAGAATTTGTCACACACTTTACATGAGAACATATGTACTAGTGACCAACAAATATGTAAAAATGATCATTTAGAGAAAAGGGACCTATCATAACTAACTCAAAATTACTGATTTGACCTGGGGAGGGGATATACAGATTGAACCCAAGTGAATCCATATTTTGAAAATATCACATTTCTCATAATTATATTGTTAGCAGTGATAACTGCATTGGTTTTATATTTGCGTTTATACAGTAATTGCTATTTGTGCTGACCAAACTTTTGTACAACTAGTTTGCTGCATGTCATCCAAGATGACATTCTTGAAATATAACAAATGCACATATAACCTTATGGAAACTTTATGGAAATTTACTTGTAAATATAAATGAGGCTACAAGGAAAAATCAAGCTGATTCAAAACCTTCAGAACTTTCCTTCTGAAACCTTTACATATTTATCTGTGAATACTAACACAACTCTTTACACAAGCTGCATTAGGACAAATTATGTAAAGCATGTTCAGTATCACTTTAGCAGTTAACTAATGGGAAGATGTCAATTGTTCATCTGGCAAAGAAAGGGTTAGTCTGAGCTTTCTGTAATCAAGGAAATAAATATTCTTACAAACTCACAGCTTAATACCCCTTCATCTTCTAGGCTGTAACAGGATTATAAATAATGGATGAATAGAACTTCATCAGTTTTAATTAATTTGGTTTGCCAATTAATTGGATCCTCTGTAAAATCCTCTAAAAATTAAGCCTCAAACAGCAAGGCAGATCTTGTTGCAAACTGCACCAGCATTATCTGCACGGTGGCAGAGCAGGCAATTAAACGCTGACAGACGGGCTCCAAAAATCACAACAATTTAATGTTGTGGTTTTCATTGCGCTCTAGTAAGACCTTGTCTGTGATGAATGAGCTAAGCATATGGCAAGTGCTGCTTAAAGATTTTTGTATGCATTATCAAAAAGTTAAACCATGGCTGTAAGGGTCTGGTTGGATGTGATCCTGGGTTCTGTGTATTTCAAAGCACTTCTGTATTTTCAGCAGATTGTTTCCCTTGGCTTTACCCTGTTACCTCCTGAACTCATCTCCTAATCTTAAACGGCAGCCTTTCTCAACCTTTTTAACATGAGGGAACCCTTAAAATAGCTTTCAGGTCTTCAGGGAACCCTGCTATAATTACTACATCCACAACTCACAATACAATATATGGTCCTCAATGGGAAGAATGGCTCCTGTATTGCTGTCCAGTGGGAAGAATTTCACGCCTACAGATAGCCAAAAATATAATTGGTGTCAGTAGTAAGTGTGTTGGCTTATCCCCAAAACCTGACAAATAATAAAATGTTTTTCTAGACTAAATCTCTGTGGCGTTCCCATCTTCTGTGTTTGACCCTTCTATTCCAAAGACTTAGTGCATAGTCATGGCTTTATAGAGAGATTTGCACACAATTTGAACACCTCCATATACCTAGACACTATCTGATCTTTTCTAAAGTATGTACTGACTATAATATATAGGGGTTTTATGCAGCAAGAGCCTCCATCCGTCCCTCCTTAACAGGAACAGGCAAAGTCATTTTTGCCAAACCGGCTTTAGCAATGAATTTCCTTCTCTGAGCTGCTTGGGTGAAATGTAATTCTTTTCAGTGGAGTGTATTTATGGTAGTTTATTTGATTTTATTTAGTCTTCTCAGTGTCTCTGTTTTTTTATTTCTTTATTTGATTGTTATTTGTATTTTGTCACCCTTAACAGTTAGTCCGTTTTCTGTATGCTTTCTGTAAAAACAAAATGTAAAATATGTGGGGCTATCAAGGTCCAAGAATAGGTTTTAAATAATTAAACCTAGCTTGTTTAAATCACAGGAGTCATTTTAGTCCCAGTAGAATCTTAAAAAACTGCATTATTTTCATCTTTACTATTGAATTCAATGCATCTCACCAAAATAGATTAGAACATAGAATTTGAGAAATCTGAGTTCCGATCTGATATTATTATGCATGTCATTAATAGGTACAGTACAGTTTAGATTTTCTAAAAAGAAAGCTGTTTTAAATCAGGCGATCTCTGTTTAAAAATTCCAAGGAAGGGTCTGAATGGACAGACATGGAAGGAGTAAAGAGGAGCTTCAGTTATTGGACTAATATGGAGGTGCTTCTGAGATCATCCATAGGTGCATTTGGTCTAAAGTTTTCCTTCTTCTGACTTGCATTTGACCTGTTTTACGCAGGTTTAGCATACCTATCAACTTGTATGGGCAAACAAACCCTACTTGAATCAAAACTGACCCGAAAACTAAACAGACGCAATGCAGCAGATCCCAACTGGGAGAGGAAGAAGATGTAATTGTACCTAAAATATAGTATTAAAAATGTGGAACTTAGGTATGGAAAAGGAACATTTCTGGCAGCTGCTGTGACGAAGGTATAATGGCAACCCTAAAAACTATTTATTGTGAACAGATATAAATAGATGTGTATTGCCCATAGATGTCTAGTTGTCTAGTCGATATCTATATATATATCAATTAGTGGTATCCTACATGCACTGACAGCATTATGTTCCAATGGCTGCTCTTGCATTTGTTACCTTAGTAACCCCAGTTTCAGTACCGCTGTATCCGGTGCAGCCAGCACATTAATATGACGCCCTGGGCCTGGAGCAGAATCTCCAGAGTTCCAATCAAAGAGACATGGGAATTTTATACTAGGTATACCTGCAGCAGAAAAATAGAGACAGGGGGGCAGAAAAAGAAAGGAAAAGTCTTATCTTGCAGAAAAGTATTGGCTCCTGGGGAGGCTAAAGTGGTATCATTTTGCTGTGTCGCTCCCAATGCTGTGTCGCTACCAATGTTTAAATCATAAGTCAGAGATAGCTAATGACCTGGGATAGCACTGAGTGCCCTTGTCCTTTTTATCCCCCAGGCTCTCTTACTTCTGCCCGCATATCACATGTCCTTATAACAAGCTCAGTTTGCCGTAAAGATAAAGCACTGCGTCAACCAAATTTTCTAGTCTAATAGACTAATCAGTCCTAATAGACCAGGGCACTTTACAGGAGCAATAAAGACAAAAATGATTTCTAAATGAGTGGAATAGGTTTCTGCACATTACTGTAGTGCTTGTTAAAAAGAACCGGTCCCCAAACCAATCTTTTGTTGACTTTATGAGCATTTAAAATATTTTGTCATGTTTTTTATTTATGAAAGCCTCCATTGTGCTAACAACTGAGGATGCTGCTGGCCTCCGCCATCTTGGATAATTGGCAGTCCCAAAGTTGTCACTAAAGTAACTCTTCACATTTCCCCCAGCTGTGACATAAAATGTTATGTAGGGAAGTGAGTGGTAGGCTCCAGAAAAGAATTAGACGCTCCCAATAAAGGAGAGAGATATGATGTTCAAGGAAGGAGGGGGCTACTTATGGCAAATGGCTCTTACAAACTAGTCACATTTGCTAGCAATTTCAGAAATAATTCAATCAAAATTATTTATGTAAAGCAAACAGAACACTGTAAATAAGCATTTTTTATTATTTGTTTTCCTGTGCTGTTATCTGCAATTTTTTAAAGTTGGTGACAAGTTCCCTTTAAAGTACCAAGTGGATGCTGCAACCCAATGCAAATTCCAGAGAATTTATTACTAGCTGATACTCCATGTCAAAATGCTGCAAACCACATGAAAAAAATTAAAACTTTTGCAGTACACAGGGTGGCCATACAATCCTACATACAAGACCCCGGGATCACTGTGCACCCCACATCTCACAAGAAAATACCAGAAATATTGATAATTGTATGGGTAACTTTAGCATGTACAGGCTTAAAGGATAAGAATTTGTTCTAAATTTTCCTTTACCCCTACCCACTACAACACCGACCTAACCTAACCAACCCAATGCCTGCACAGTTGTATATTTTATTGCAATCTGTAGCACTGGAAATTGTCTTTTTATTGTATTCCTGTCTTGTCTGCACAGTACAAACCCAAAGACTTCTAAGGGGCTTGTCTACCTAATGATGGAGAAAAGAAAACAAATGCTTAACCACAATGCTGCAGATCATGATAATTATGCAACTGTGGAAGCACGGATTAGGTTGGATGAGTGTAGTGGGTATGGGGAATAAGAAAAAGTTTATTTAAGATGCACTTTAATTTGAAACTTATATCAAATATGAAACTTGAAATATCTGACGCTGGGTCTACTTCAGTCAAAATCTTGGACTTCTTTTTCTGAAAATGCCAAATGCATTTTGTGCCTTTTTAAATGTTGCCATGCCTCAGCAAGCATCCAAGCTTTTGTTCTTAACTTGAAAAAAGGGTTTTGACTGTTCTCATTTATTGACTAAGCTAACTTATCCAAGAAACATTGTTAATTCATTTTTGAACTTACTTCATTAATGATTCTTTGAGCAAATTTAGATCATTATTGATGTGGACATTTCTGAAAACAGTGAATTGTAGTTTAGGAATGGAAATGTGTATTGAATTCCTAGAATGGAGACGAATGGTATAATCTATATTCTATACTTCCCGTATTATCTGTAGACAGTACAAGTTCTGAGATGTCTAGGCATTGTACCTCTTAAATCTAAAATATGTTTGAGCTCAAATTCCAAACAGCATTCATATATAAAACACACAATGTGCTAATGGGGTGAGATCTCATGTTAACAATAAAACTAGATGTAAACCCAATCACTAAAATCTCTTGTAAACCGGAACCTTTTATTTAATTTTAAAAATAATTTTAACTTGCAATACATAAATTCCTGCCAAGGAAGCCACAAAGGTTCTTGTTTAGGCACTACCTGATTCAGATTTACAAAACACTCTTTGAAATACTTTTAGGTGTTGTGTCAGAAAAAGACTACAGCCCACTGTTCAATACACGTTCAGGAAAACCATTCCGCCATTGCTGGAGTGCACATAAATGGGAATGTAATCACACTAGCAAAGGACTAAAATGTCTCATAGGGATACAATTGTGCAATGAAAAAAGTGTGTGAAAAACATTGTAGGGAGTGCAGTGCACTTGGGACTATATAATCCTGACCCTTGCACAATGTACATTGCATGCTGCTGTCCCCTGTACTCTGTACAATAAATACTTTCCACCACTGCAGTCTGCAACCCTTGATGCTTGCAGTTTGTGTGCAATACATGCCTGATCCCTGCATGCCTTTAATAAAGGGGGAATGCTTCAAGTAACTTTCAGGTCTTAGGGAACTCCTGCTATAGTTACTATACCCACAGCTCACCGTAAATTAGTGTGGTGGTCATTGGGATTAATGCCCCTTACATTGCTGACTATTGGAAGGAATGGCACCCAACAAGATAGCCAAAAAGATCACTGTTATTAGATAAACTGACCTGAGAGGCAGAAACTGCTCATTGCTCAGGCAACCCCAAGCAAACTCTGGAGGAACCCAAGATACAGAAGAGGACATACTGTTCCACACTCTTGCTCTTTGTGTGCTATACAAGCTTGATCCCTGCACTTTGCATGTTATACACTCCAGTCTTCTACACTCTGTACATTACATACTCTTTGCATGTCCCGTACATTGGGCTATACATTAGGTTTTCTTTTGGCCACCACACTCGGCTATGTTTTACTTCTACATGCCTTTTTAAAATCTTTTGTAGGCAAATGTGCTGCATATACATCAATGTAGATCTAGTTTAGTTTAGCTATTCCTCTTCCACAGTAAGACACATTTTAGCCATGTTAACTTATTGCCACTAAGCACTATTTTTCAGGTATTGCAGTACTCTTGGAATTGGAAAATATGCAGTCTGGTCTACAGATAAAAATGTAAGCAAGCCTAATTTACACAATTCACTAATTTTGCTATATACCATCCTAAACTCGAACTATGATCAAAACACTGATGGGTGTTACTCATACTGGAAGGCTAAGGACACCTAGAGGCAGAAAGGACTTACTACAGGGCCCAGCTCCAGATTGAAATAATAAGTGTATTTTACAACCCCCCACCCCCCCACAATCTAATGAAGCCAGACAGCATAAACAGTAATATAACTTTTTTTTACTTTATTAACTAGTAAGGGCAGCGGCAAGGTTCAAAAAAATTCTTGGGTCCTGGGATTGGTGGGGGGGTACATGTTGACCCATAAAAGCCAGGCTTCTTCTTTGTTTATTGGAATCAAAGTCTAACTCACCAGATTTCTGCAGCACAGGGATTTTATATCTAACTGCAGTAATTACCAGGTAATCAAAGGACTCTCAAATATTAGATTTATTACACATAGCTGCATTAAAGTAATAGGGATTGTTTAATTGAGCTTAAAAAAAAAATTTGCAAGGATTTGCACAAATAAGGTAATCCTGCTTCAGGCATTGATTGCTGTTCTATTCACTCTTTCGTGTTACAAAATGAGAGCAGGCTATATGGAGACCTGCAGTTTTCTTGACATTCCGTACTAAATCTTGTAAATTTTCTCATCATCTGTATCTGTCAGTGTCGAACCAGTGCAACTTTTGAAACAACCAGCTTTATAAATACTATACGCTAATCCTGCCAGGCAGTTGGGGGCTGCTGTGTTCAGAAATAGACCCCCATAGCTCTGAAAAAATGATTGTATATGGGGAAGGTCAATGTAATTGTGCTCAAAGAAATTTTGACATGTCTGATTATTGGATTTGCATCCTATAACTACTGCACTGCGTATTACTGGCCTACCCAGCCTCATAGTGATTCACAAGTCAGGACAAATTGTTTTAATAAGGAGGCACGGGATGAAAGTATAATAGCACAGGAAAATCACCTTGTTGTACAGATCCGCTAGATGCAAGCTTTCCTTCTCCCCAGTCCCTCACCCCTCCTGCTCCCTCACATTGCAGAGAGTCTTCTGTTCCCTCTCTGCTCTGGCTCCCAGCTATGCAATTAGGAGCGAGATGACAAAAACGAGAAGGACACTTCCCCTGGGTGGTTTTCAGGACCTATCGTGCAAGATCTTCGGTCTCTTCCCTTTAGAGGAACTGAAAATTGAGTTATCTTAACTTTGTACTTTATTTTTTAAGCATTAGAAGTGCAGATTAGTTTAAAATGTATGCCTGGGTAGAATAAAAAGAATAAAAGCTATACGATGCATAGCTGCAATACATACACATTTCATTATGTTTCACCACTTTAAAAACACCTTTGCATCTACTAGAAAACAACTTTCTGTTTCTGAAAATCCTTTTCAGAGTTGTTTGCCATGCCGGTTCTCCTTTGCTGGACTACATTACGCTTTCTCCTCTTTATAACAAAAAGAGTTCAGTAGTCCAAAAGAGGAGAACTGGGTAGGGCTGATCCCACTGCTTGGGATTTTAGCACAGCAAAGAAACTGTGCTCTCTGCTAATTCAAAGTTTATACTTAGCGAACCATCACCTGGGGTCAGCACGTACTTCATGGACTACATAAAGAGTCCCACCAATGCAACTGTCCATTGTAACTGATGCTGTGTGCAGAGTATGTGGAGTTTGACCCCTGCTTTTGTAAACCTGAATCGTTTCCAAACCAAATGTCTTATTCACCCTATTAAAAAATAAATGATCAATCATAATAAGTATATTATACAAAATAAAATACCACCATGGGCTATATTTGTAAAGCAGTGGATGTGACACTCACCAGTAGCAATTATTCAATTATCTTAGATATGAAGTTAGTAACGCTAGGAAACTCAAATCTGTCACTTAATGGACTGAAATAGAATTTCTCTTTGTTTATTGTACAGCAACTACATAAAGGGCAAAGGAGATGGGCCTGCACAGGGAGTAATTAGACACCCCTAGAAAAGGACTATGACTTTCACCAAAGGAAGGGGGTTGTTCTGGGACTTTATCTGGAGTATCCATATTTGCTAGCAAGTTCAAAGGCACATTGTCACTCAAAATTAATTAATGGGAAGAAAAAACACTGCAGGTAAATTAAAATAATAATAATTATTATTACCAATAATAATAAACAGTATTTATATAGCACCAACATATTAGGCACTTCATAACAAGTAGGGGTTGCAAATGACTGACAGATACAGACAGTGACACTGGACGATCGAAGGACCCTGCCCAGAAGAGCTTACAATCTAAGTGGTGGGGGGGATTTTAAATTAAAATATTGGCTATTCTGTGCCTTTATCTGAAATTTCTATAATTGGCTTTAGGCTATTTCTTTTTTCCATTACAGAAAAGAAACTTTGTCATCTCCCAGTGAACACCGACTCCTACTTAGCTGAGAAATCATTTTCCCTAATATCTGCAGTTCTGCAAGTGTTAACATTTCCATTAGAACAGTATTACTGCCAAACAGAAATACATAAAATCTTCAATATTTTGAAGGCGAGTGTAATTTGCTGCATTTTTGTCCTTATTCTTGAAATCAGTGTTGGAGATATACTGAATTTATGGATGTAAGGGAGATAAAGTCTTTGCAGATCTGCCAAGTCTTGCCCGGAGGACTTAGAAAAACTGTTTTCCATTTCAAAAAAAATAAAGAGACCCGTATGACATCGCTTCTGCGGCTAATGAAACTGTAAAGCTGCATGTTGCTTCCGTAATTCTGAACCGCCTGTTTTTTTTAACTGTTTCACTAGAAAATAAATGCAGGATCTGAACTTTTTGTTTTATTCCTGTTGCTTGTTCAATGTACTTATTGGAGAATCATAAACAGATTGGTAGAAATGCTATACAGGCCAAAGCCTAGAGCAGAAAAACATCAAGGGGGTGTTTTTGTTCTCATATTGCTTTTTATAGGAAATTGCAAAGTTGTAATATTAAAGTAAAACAATGATTGGTTTATGTCAGTTATATTTAAATATTTAAAGTTTATTGTTTTACTATTTATATAAAATATCCACTGATCTGCCAAAACATTAAAACACTGACAGGTCCGTTGTATTATATCGATAATGCGTTACAACGGCACCTAAGAGGCGGATATATTATGCAGTAAGTGAACAGTCAGTGCTAGTCCTTAAAGATGATTTGTTGGAAAAATGGGCATGGATGTTTGGAACATGAAACAAATTGTGATGACTCAACTACTGAGGGCCTAATTTATTAAAGCTCTTCAAGACTGGAGAAGATAGACTATCATGGGAGAGCCTGTGTGATCCAGCAATTGGATGGAATGGATTTCTTAAAATAATTTGCTAATGTTTTCAATCCTGGAGAAGATCCATTCTAGGTTTGCTGGATCACCCATGATAGTCTATCTTCTCCAGCTTTGGAAATCTTTATTAAATCAGGTCCAGAGCATCTAAAACACATCAAGTTTATGTTATGTTTGCTGTATGTAGTGGTTAGTACCTACTCATTTTTTTCCAGGGAAAGACAAGAGTCTCTGATACGCATTCAAGGTGGAAAGTCAAGCCCATCTGGAATGATCCTACAGAGGAGCAACCGTAGCATAAATTGCTGAAAAATTTAATGTTGAGAGAAAAATCTAATAAAACCCAGACCGTTACAACCTGCTGTGAGCGGCTGGAAAGCTGCAAACCAGTCATAGTGCCCATGCTACTACAGAATTGAAGCATCAAGCAATACAAGTGGGTGGCGTAGTCAAAGGATCACATCGTCTTTCAGAACATGTGGATTGTCAGGTGCAAATGCTACTTTTAGCTGGTAAAGAAATACAGAATAATGCAAAATTTGCAGAAGCCAGGATAGTAGAAGTATTCAGACCTAAAAGATCTGCTGCTTGTAATTTCATGCCTGGATAGGTCAGAGCTGATTTGGAAACACAAGGCCCCTTTCACAATGAGGTTGCAAACTGCACGGTAAGCCATTATCAGGTGCATATCTAAGTGCTGGATTGTGCCCAGGAGCTGTAAACCACACTGAAGACAGCAAAAAAATGATGCCTGGGATAAAGGTAATCTTAAGTCTATTGGGGTATACCCCATGTCACACAATATATCTTAAATTGGCACCCACAAAAGCCACACCAAAGGTTAACATGCACCCTTGCTTCCAGGAACCGTGCAGCAACTGCAAATGCATGTACAAATTGGTTTCCAACTGCTCCCATACAATGGTACAATGCTGCAGTTGACTGAAAGTCTGAAATTGGCCCGAAGGGAATATAGCTCAATGTAAGGTAACAGAAAAGATTCCCTGTAAAATTCATTCAAGCGTTTTCCTGCACTGATGTTTGGTAGTGCAAGCGATCTCCGGTCAAGGGGCAACCAGTATGGGTAGGCTTTATTACTCCGCCAATTTCCAAAATGGGGGCAGCCATTTTGGGGGAAAGCTTTTACCCGCTGGTGGGTTTTTGAGACTGTTTTGTAAGTGAAGGGTAGGGGCAAAGACCCCACAGGCATTTCATCTCCCAGCCTGCAGTAGAGAAAAGGAACTTCTCCCTGGGGTTTAGGTAGCCTTTTCTGCTGTCTGATATAGTGCCATAGTCTGTTCCTTTAAACAGTTAACGTATATACAAAGGTACTTTTAATAATATGCAAACTGTCTACTATTGGACTGTCACGTTGTTAACTATATAAAGACACTTGTTGCAATACTTAATTTCTTCTACACAACACCTCAGGTAGGCGTTAGCATTGTTGCTAGGGTTTCCAAGCCATAAAACTACAATTCAGAAATATAAGACTGCCAAACAACTTCTGTTTATTTTCTCATGATATGTTTTTGAACCAACATGGAGTCTGGACCTGCAGTGTCTGGTGATTACAGAGCTGCTACCAGACACCAACCAATATTCATGATTATAAAAACTCCTATAAAAGACACCAGTAAGAAAAGTCTGGAGGGCTTCATAACATAATCCTAGCCTTGTAACAGAAGGAGTCTTCTAAAAATCCATGCAGTGCTTGCTGCTCACAAATACTTCAATCATGAAGACAGCCAGGATCTTTGCTGAGTTAGAACAAGCTCGTCCTCACTGGCAAGGAAGGAGAGAAGTATAGACAAGGGATTATTGATAGCACAGGAACACCGCCAGGCTTAAAATAGCAGCACACGCACGGGGCCTCTATCAAGGGAGAGATTGGGGGGTGTAGGGAGAGGCAAGCAAAATAGAACAATTTATAATGCCGAAATCAAGAATAAGAGAAAAAATGATATCAACGACCAACTTTATTTTCTGTACTATATTATACTATATATATATATATATATATATAAGACACCAGTAAGTGTATATATATGTATATATATATATATATATATACAGTAAGTGTATATATATATATATATATATATATATATATATATAAAGAGTGTGATCTCAGATAAAGTATATATATATCCGAGTTACTGAACATAAGCCCACATAAGGCAAGAAAAGTACAATGATCACTAGTTTTACATATGGGCCACTGATCTTTTCCTCTTTACTGACTTACCGTGCCTTGTTCTGCACTGTGATTTTGTATGCAGTCATCTTTACAGAGGTAGGGTTTTGTTTCTTTATGTCAGGGCTGCCTCCTCCATGATTGGTGATCTTTAGACTACTGGAGTAATTATGTAATGGAAGAAGCCCCCTAGCAAGCAGCACAGTAGTGATATTGCCAAATCTCATTCCAACTCTCCAGTGACTATCAGTTCCAAGGGTTCTTAGACAATCCAACACTATACATATGCAGCTATGCACCTGAGAGTGCCTAGGTACCCCTTACTACTAGGAATGACGGGTTTTGGTTGCATTCGTTTTTTTATTTTTTAGCAAGCTTAGAAAATGCCTGTAAAAAAAAAGCAGCATCCTTGTTGCATTCTGTGAGCTGAACAAATAGCAAAGCATGTTCTCTTGCTTTGTAAACTGCTAATTCCCAATGTAAGGACTGGTTTGCAATCCAGCAGGAGTGACAACAATGGTTTTCTGTTGTGAACGAACCCCATAGGACACTATATAGTCACTCTATCCAAGGCAGCTTTTGTCAAACATTTTATTCTTGAGAAAGCCTTGAAAATGTTTCAAGATCTCAAGTAACCCCTGAAATATTTTTTTCACCTACAGCTTGTGGCCAGTGAGTTGTAGATTTAGTAACATATACATTTGCAGATAACAAACACAATACAATGAAAAAACAACAAACACAAAACAATAAAATAGAAAACAGAATTGCATATTAAATATCTGAAAACACTGAAATGGCATTGATACACAGTGGTAATATTATTGTTGCTCCGGTGCTTAATGTTCATTGTAAAATTCCCTCCAAGACGGTGCTCATTGGAAAAATCAACTTTGCATTGGTGTTTGAGACTTAAGTGGTTGACAAGGTAGATTCTGGTTTATGTTAGACTTTGACCATTCGCCCAACTGGGAAAAAATTGAACCAGGACAATTTCGTTCCTTGCTCTAGATTTGCTATCAACAGCTACCTCCCATTCTAGTGACAACTGTTGGGATTTCCCATCACTTTCTGTCCCAGAGAAAATGGACAAGTAGGTTTTACTGAAGGGACTCAGCTGTCAAAGTTTCTAACCCTTCTACTTTCCACCTAAAATATAAATTAAAGTTTTTGCTATATATATTCCTTAAAATATTATCCACCAGATTGTAAAGCTTACTTTCAGCATAAATAATTATCAATTACAAATAGACACCATGACCCTACCCATATTGTCCATACTGGTAGGAGGCCACCAAAATACACAAGGTAAAGTAAAAAAATGAAATTGCAGCACCACCTGAATCAATATTCTTACACCCAGGGGCACCAAGAGCTAGTGGGAGGTCTGGATAATATTTCTCTTCCTTCTTTTAAAGTCAACCAAAGTTAAAATGTGCACACACAGAATGTTCTAGCTTTGTACAATGCAAAAAAAAAAAGAAAAGAAAAAAATGCACACAAAAAACAAAGAGACTTTCGAATTTCAGGCCAAGGACTCGAGGGTTCACAGCACTTTGTTAATCAGGACAAACTGTGTGTCAGCTTAGCTGTTCAGCTTTGATGAATAGTCAGTTAATTAGACGGCACTTATTGTAACATCTTCCAAAACATCTCATCAAGATGGTTAATGGCGTCTGTACGCATTCGCACGGCGCTTATTACACTTCTTAATATAGTTTTCGAGCACCATTAGAGCATTTAATTAATCAAAACGGGAAAATGAGCCTTTATCAAATAAACACCTCGAATCAAGGTGATGACATTGACGCGTCACGCTTGCCCTCCACTCGGCACAAAGACTCTCGTGGGTCATTTAGCAGCATAATAGCTGCCGGACTTGGAAAACTTTTTTCTTTCTTCTCAGATTTTTTTGCTCCAGAGTTTTATTTCTAAAAGGGAAAAAAAGACATTAGGAAAATTGATTTTGTATGAAAGTAAAGTGTCTTTTCTTCAGATCAAAGAGATGTCATAAATTAACTTTAATAAATCCCTACTGTACTTTTGCAGGACTTTAGTGTCCTTTGCTTTCTGTAAAGATTTTTTACATCGATTATTGTAGAGGAAATTTGCAGCCTTGCACTGGTACCGCACAATAATGTAAAAATCCTTTGAAGATCATGCATTATAAATAGAGTTTCAAAAAAAAAGAACTATGACAAGAGCTAAGTCTAAATGAAATGGCAAGTTGTCTCTTTAATTGTGTCAGAAAGATTTTATCCAGATGACCCCATCACTAAATTACCAGAAATTTAAATTTTTCAGCTTCCTCACACATATCAAAGCTCAGCTACCATAATACACTGTAAGTATTCACCACCTGTCAATCAGCAAAGCAATACAGTAGCTGTTGCAAAAACATATACAGGTCACAGCACTATGCAACAGTAATTTGTTCCACATGTATTACCATCAAATTAAGCTGTACTTTCAGCGGCTGTAGCATGGCGTGGTGATTCCAAATTTGGGCAAAAGGTTGGGTAAAATGGTAAAAAGGACACTAAAAATGATCAAGAAATTTCCGCTGTGCAATGATCGAACCAGGGATCATTCACAACACCCAAGTGCATTTAGAATTGTTGTTATTAAATAGCAAATTCAAAAATATTTAGGCTGGTAATATGGTCCAATACACCCTAGGGTAATGTAATGCACGGAACATGGGTATCATATTTTGCCCTGTAAACTGTAATGCAGTGGGGCTACAGCAAGCTGTAGATGTGTTTTGGGGTTCATTTTTACTTTGCACGTGTTACTTTAATTCATCGATTGCTATATACGTTGCAAACAAGCCCATTTTTTATGAAAATTAGCCCAGAAGGAGAAAATGGATGGAGCGGCTACATGACTAATGGGAGGAATATTCTTGGGAAAAGTTTACCTGAGAGTATTGTGTGTAAAAAAAAATTAGACCCTCTTACCTGATCAGCAGTCAATGGTCAGATGTAGGGTGGAGGTTTAAATGAAAGGGGCAAGGTGTTGATGTTATTCCAGAAAAGTCAGCTGAAGTTGTACCACCTACCCTTGTTTCTTAAAAAAAAATATCAGGACAAAAGGGGTTATTTTTTATAATTACAGCAGCTTGGTGGATTTGGGGGGATACTTGGAATCAATACAAAACAGGGCCCATTAGGTGTATTGTTTTTGTTGGGTTGTTGTTGGTTCTACCAGTGTATTGCTTGAAGTCCAACTCAAGAGAAACATAAAAGGGTGACAACATAATAAATGAACATTGTGTGAGTGTTGTCATCCTAGGAAATGGTCTGGGGATATGCTTCACTAGTCAGGTCATCAGATATTTAACTAAATTTATATTTATTTATAACTAAAAGCAGCTTATATAGGAAAAAAAGGCTTTTCTCTTTGGGTTAAAAATATACCACTTAACATATATTCATATAAAACAAATTCCCTTAGGTTTCACTCAACTTTTACCTAAAATGTACACATATTTCACAATGGAGTCGATTGGAAATTGTGGGATTCAACTTTTATTCATGAATCATATATTTTTAAAATCTAATACTGTGAAAAATGTACATTTTGGGTTGAAAATTGGAGAATTGGTGAAAACATTTATATAAAAAAAGACCCTTTGGCTCCTGGCATTATCTGAGCTTGTAAAAAATGTATTTGATTTGTGTTCAGGTTTAGGTTTGTTTTAATCAATTATTTAAGTTTGAGAAATGCTAAACTTGCATTTTCTGTTAACATTGCTATAGATTTTAACAGGTACAAGATAATGTGAAGAATGTTTCCATTAAGTTTCTTTAATGTAACTTAATCTTACTGATTCAGCACTGGACAGCTCCTTGTCGCTTATGTTAAAGAAATTATACGGTGTAATGGTTTTGTACACAATTTTTTTATTATAGTCTGGATCTAAAATGTAACATTTTAATTATTTAATTATAATGAATTATTATATGTGTAAATATTACGTTGGTGCATTGTGTGTGGCACTGCTCTTTGTCCAAGGGGAAGTTTATGGAACAAATCTGATGTTTCTCAATCAGGGTTCCATGGAACCTTAGTGTTCCTCCAGAGGTTGCTAGGGGTTCCTTGAGCAATGAGCAGTTTGTACCTCTCAGGTCAGTTTGTGACACCAATGATCTTTTTGGCTATCTGTAAAGGTGACACTCTACCCCCAGGCCAGCAATGTAAGAGACATATTTCCTAATGACTACCACACTAATATATTGTGAGTTGTGGATATAGTAATTATAACAGGGATTCCCTAAAGACCTGAAAGTCACTTCAAGGGGTTCCTTTATGTGGTAAAGATCAAAAAACACTCCTCAATAGGATTCAATTATTTTATCAGACTATTTGTTAAAAAAAATGTTTAAAAAAAGATATATATATATATTTATTTATATATATGTAAGACTTGCAGGCCTTTTGTTTTTGATGTACCTGTTATTTATTTTGCTGATTTAAACTGAAAGTTCAACTGGGCTTTTTTTATTAAATGCACTTGTAACATATTTCTCATATGTCTTTAGATCGAGCATATGAAAAAAATTGATATCGCTTTGTCCACAGGGGGAATAATGATTTCTTTTTCCCCCCGCCTAAGGATTTAATCTTTACAACACAAATTTTAAATGGAGGCTGAAGGAAAACACATTTTAAAGGTTTTTATTTCTTTCTAGTTAGTGCTCCAGGCTCTCAAACTGCACCATTAAACTGATAAATTACAGCGAATCTCATAAGTGATAGCTGTACACACGGTACTGTAAAAAAAAAGTATACACTATTTACACAAGAGACTTTCTTTTTGTAACAAGAAAAAAAAATATTTTAATTAAAACATTTACAGAACCAGATCCCTAGCTGAGAAATGCAGTAGAATTATTTTCTTCAATGTGAAATGTGTGGGTTAACGCCATATGTTCTGAGTTCTTAAAAAAGGCACATCGTCAGGGACATCAATTAAAGGGGCACTCAATAGAAAATACAAGCTGGTTTAGGGAAAGATTTGACTCATTATATTTCCACATGTGTATAATAAATGGATCATACTGTATTGCCATTACCCCAGGCCTCTTTGTTCAGTTTACAGTAAACCTGAAATGTTCCTATATTAGTAATGGGTTCACTACAATGGGGCCACTACAGATAACTATCTTCCCTTGTGCTCATTTACCAAACTTTTTTCAATTAAAATAAATGAAAAAAACCCTATGTAAGCTTGTTTTGGGATTGGCAAATGGTCACCCAGTTACCTATAGTGGCAATGCAGGTGGTAGGTAGAATTAGAAAAGTAAGGACAGGTGCAGACCTGCCTGGGGATCAAACAATCTTTGATGGATCTCGGCACCCTACCAGTCAATCAGTCATTTGCACCAGAGCACATTTGACAGCTGGCAGCTGCAATCAATACTGTACCGCTTGCTGCCCACCCTATTCACTGTCTTTGGGGCTTCCTTGGGGAGAAGCTACTTGTAGTATCTTACCAGAGGCAGCGGTTCACTGTCATGAGTTAGCAGTTACCGCTCTGAAACCTCACGACCATTCTGAACATAGCCTTACATGGTTCCCTACACCTACTAGTACCCCTCACATGCTTCTCATGGTGAAGAAGCAGATTAATTAACTGAAATTGACTGTAAAACATAAATCTGTTGTTTTGCTTTGTTTGGACTAGGGAAAGTGTATTCCAGGTTTTGAAAAACCTTAGCTAGGGATATTGAAAGACTTAGAAATGATTCCAGCCCAGAACCTGAATATTAAAGATAAAACTTTAAGTTTAGTTTTGGATACAGTGCAAATGGTTAGAACCTCTGACTCTATTAGAAAGATTCTCCCTATTCTTGTTGTGTAGTGGTGAGAAGACGCAGGGGTTACCGGTAAAGGAAAACACAAACAAAATGACTGGAGGTTAGCTTTACGAGTATTTCATCGTGTCTAGGAACATTATTCATTATTAACAATCATTGTCCAACTGATTTAGAGTTTTTAACTTTCTCCAAGAGTAAAGCAGGTTTAGTTTGCTGAGGCCCTGTGTATCATGAACAAAAGAACCTACTGTCTTTTGCCCCTCAACTGCTATGTGTTAAAAAAATGACTTCCTTGTAAATAACATATTAGCCGTTGGAGGGTGACATGTTTCTAGAATTTAAAAAAATAAATAAATCTGCACATAGAAATTGCAGTCAACCATGCAGAACATCATGAAGTCTGTCTGTTATTGGATCGATCAGTAGTGTCAATCATGCAGTTTATTTCAGCTTTCCTCCTGGCTATCCATATGAACATTCCTGACCCCATCGTCTTCCAATACAGGTTGAAATCGAGAGCAGCTGTCTTGTTGTCTGATATCACAGGAGACAGGACAGAAGGATGACTCCACGGGAAGGAGGAGGTCAGGAATGGTCATATGGGTAGCCAGGAGGCACAGCTGAGCTGGACGCTTAATAAAATCCAAAAGTAGTCAGACTTCACTGTAGAAAGATAGAGAGAAAGATCATGGTAAAAAAAACAGCTACTAAGCCAAACAGCTACTTTCATTACACACTCCATTGGTGGATATAACAATGGATTCATCTCTATAGATCTACTACAGGTACACTTTAGACCTTGTATACATGTATATTGGCAAGTGCTTTCACAGATGTAACAGCTTTATGAGCTGTTTTTAAATGCTGGATCTGCTTAATGATTGTTTTTTGTTAGTTATGGTTTTCCAATGTATTAACTATTAAATATTTACAGAAACAAGTTAATATGTCATGCTTTGAATTTAGTCCAAAATTTTTTGTCAAAAGTAGCGTTCATTGAAAAAGCGTTTTCATGGTGAGACTGTAGACAAGGCTTCAGGAGGGTATGGGCATGGTGATGGACGTGGTATCAGAAGGGAATGTGAGTGTGGCCAACGGCAAGGTTGGGGGAGGGGGTGGGGCATATGAGGTTACACTACATGCAAATGTGTCTAGGGAGTACTGTTACAGCCCTGTCAAGAACATCAAAATTACAATGTGGAATCTGCAAATAACTTGTACAATACTTGCTGTCAAAAATGCATACATCTATAATTAGAAAGACATTGCAAAAACTACAAATGTGTTTGAGATGGGACTTTGAAAACCATTTGCTGTCCAAAAAGGACATAAAAGTAGGACTGTGTATTGCTATGAAACCTTTAAGAAAATTCTAGACTTTCTGGTGTGATGCTCTTTGCAGGAGGTTTGATCCCCAACCTGTCAGCAATGCACAGCACATGGTCAAGTTCCAGTATTGATTAATCACTGTGATGCTTCCTTATGCATATTCATATCGGTACCCTTCCTTTGTATCATCCATAATAATGTTACAATTACAAAATTGCAGCCATTAGCTAATGATCTGCCATTAATTACTGGAAGACTGTGATTGCATCATTATATCATTGTTGATCGGGGGGTCAGGTCACCTCTACACATCAAGATGCATATTAATCAACATGGAGGTTAAAGCATATAGGCCTCAAACACACAAAGCTGCTTTATTCAAGGATCAAATGTCCATCTTATCATTTCACAAAGAAAATACATCCTCTCTGTGACAAGGGCATAGCGCTCCTCTAGCTGTAGTGACAGCACTGGCTGCTGGTGAACTGAAAGGCTGACAAATCTAATAAATGGTAGTTCTGATGTGCATAAGATCATAGTTAAGTTCATTTCACTTTATTTTAGTAGGGCTTTATATGACAGCTGGAAAACCCCACAAATCACTCAGTTAGGAAAATATTAGATTCACATAATATCACCAGTCTAGGTAATTTTGAAAGCTGCAGAGAATGTAAAGAGACTTAAAAGGCAGCAGCACTACTTTATAAAGGAATATTACACCTCATTATTAGTATATCACCTATTAACTAAGCATATTACTTCTCTACTTAACCAATTTCATTAATAAGATTCTCTTTCAGTAATATTAGTGGGACCCCAGTTGGAGCTTGCTGATTGATCACCTTTTGTTTAATTCAGTTAGAATTTGAATTCATTTTTTCCTGTCCATGTCCAAATGACATTAAGTCTCCTGCACAAATTTAGCACATACATGAGGGTGACAACTCAGAAGAACATTTAGAAGATAAGGAGCATTTTCCCCCTTTAGCAAAACGTACTTGGACTTTCATGGCAATTACCAGAAATTACAACATTTTATTGAAAGCTGCAGATTTGAAAATAGTGACATTTACTTTAATCTATTAAAACGTATATGGCAATTTATTGGTTGGATTTCCTTATACTCTAAAACTGCTGGCAGAACAGTGTGTTTTGTCAGCAGTGTCCTCTAGATCAATGTCTCTTTTTTTAGGTCCTTGGTGTCATTCACTTTTTTAGTGCTTGTATCCCTATTTAAAGCAACTATAAAGACATTTGTGAGAGCTTTGAACATAAACACATCATTTAATAATGGAACAAAGGGGTTTTACAGGTAACATGAAGATTTTTTTTTATTCAGTAACCAGGTAAGCATACAAAAATGATCAAAATACAGAGATCATATCAAAAA
>NC_092859.1:28094398-28303757 GCF_032062135.1 Pyxicephalus adspersus
TTCATGATATCTACTAGAACCCTATTCGGACATATTTCTGTAAGTTACAGGTCTACAATTTAACAAAAAAAAATTTCATGAAAACCTGTGATGCTTTTGGAACAGAAATCTAGAAATCAGTGTAACGCTCAGGTGGTTAATAAGAAATTTCACTTATCAAACAAAACAATCATCAAGTAATGCAAACACCAGCCATTGGAGCTTTTTAATATGATATAACAGATAAACAAAGAAATAAAAGAGACACACATGAGAAACAAGGAAAGGGAAAGCAAGGTGATGAGACACACAAAACACAGAAGGGGGGGGGGGGGGGGTAATAAGGAAGGAATGGAAAGGAAGGGGAAAATGAAAATGACATCATATCATAAACTGGTAAGAGAACAGGATATTTGAAATGTATCATGTTTTTCAGCATATGGGGTACTCAGTAACACAGGCAGCAATTATTGGTAATTTATAAATGAATATTTTGAATGTTGAGGCACTTTTACAGATGTATTGTAATTTACCTTTTTAAGCCTAGATGTACCTGTACACTCTTGATGAAGTAGTGATTAGTAAACGGGTTGAGTCAATTGAGCCCCCAACCCAAAAGCAACTTTATGGCAAAGATAAACTTGAGTATCAGATATTATGTTCTATTTATATGAATGGCAATCAGTTTGTTTATATTTGCACATGCAATAGACATATAGGTTTGGTGTGCAACAGTACATGTACATCACTACTTGTCTACAATTGGATGTCTGTTTTGATGTTTATTTTATATTATCCCATAGAAGGACATATGTTTTAATATTATGTAAATAAAGAATTGTGTTTTTTTTTTTTAATTCCAATCATTTGTGTGAGTGGGCCAACTTAACATCCCAATTCGATTGATGGGGAATATTCCTCATGACAAAATTGTTGTGTTTTGTTTTTTTAGGGGGGTCCGAAGTTAACATTGATTTGCTTTTCCTTGGAAATCTTTGCTCATGGACCCCATTGAAATGAGCGGGCTCAGACTGAAATATAAGCAGCATAAGAAGCAAATCAGTTGCTACATTGCAGTGGAGCATTTCCATAGGAAGAGTATGAAGAGTGACTGAGAACTTTCACACTCTAGAAAGGAACAAGACATGTAAGTGTTACTAAATTGCCTCCTTTTGCCCAACAACAGGGCTATGCTGTGTGAAAGAGATGTGTACAGTTCAGGCCTAATTGGGCAGAAATACAAATCACTTGGCGGATAAAACCCTGTCTTATTTGTATTTATTTGGATGTTTATTTTAATGTCACCCTTTAAACCTTGGGCTATGGGCCTGAAGCAGTTCCTGCATGTAGCTGGCCTCTAATATCACTAAGCAGTACAATGTCAATCTCTGACTCACAGAAAAATGCCAACTGCTCACCTCTTGTGTCAGTACATGTACACGCCAACCTGTGAGACAACTTCTTATGTCTTCAAACGCTTAATACCGGCTGCCAATCAGCACGCAGCCTTCACAAAGGCAATGACATTTTAATCCGCATCACAGGTTATCCTGTATCTCAAAGCAATCAGCTATAGCCCGCACTGAAAACTTTAAGGAAGGTGGAAGTGCTGTGATTTACGGTTATCACCAGCCAAATACAACACTCCTCCTGGGGGCCGGGTGAAAAGTAAATGGTTTATTTGCACCTTTGCATTTTACAGAACACATAACAATGAATGGTTCTTTATCCAGTGCTGTTCAATCCAATTAAATGTAAATGGTACACATCACAGCAGCCTAAGCATTAGAGTGATGTTGTGCATTACGAACAAAAATTAATACATACATTTAACAGTCTATAGATTTGCATTGGAGTTCTTTACCTAATGAATAGACTACCTTAAAGCAACATACGTTACCACAGTGCATAAGTATGGATGGTCCCATAATCACCTTATTTTTATACTATTCATCATCTGTGATTTCTTTTCATTTTGTCATTTCCATTTTATTATTATTATTATTATTATAATTATTATTAATATTAATATTAATTAACAGGATTTATATAGCACCAACATATTACGCAGCGTTGTACATTAAATAGGGATTGCAAATGACAGACAGTTACAGACAGTGACACAGAAGGAGAGGACCCTGCCCTGAGGAGGTTTCAATCTAATAGGTGGGGGAAGTATCACACAATAGGAATGGAGGTATGTAGTGGTGGAAAGTAGTGAATGTTTTACGAAACAGAAGAAGACAGGTAGGCACGTCTAAAAAAGTCTGATTTAAGTGCTTTCTTAAATGAGCAGAAGGTAAGAGCAAGCTGAATAGGACAAAAAAAGACCATTCCAAAGAGTCGGGGCAGCTCTAGAAAAGTCTTGAAGCCGTGCGTGTGATGAGGTTATGACTGAGGAAGTCCTTAGTAGATCATTAGAGGACCGAGGAGAGAGCGCCTGGGTGAGTATCTTCCTATCAGGTCAGAAAGGAAGGTTGGACAGGAGCTCTGTAAGGATTTGAAGGCAAAGCACAGGAGCTTGAATTTGATTCTCAGGTGAAATGGAAGCCAGTGTAGAGAACTACAAAGAGATGCAGCGGAAGAGGAGCGGAGGGAAGGATGGATGAGTCTGGCTGCAGCATTCATTATAGATTGTAGAGGAGAGAGTCGGGTTAGTGGAATACCAGAGAGGAGGAGGTTACAGTAGTCCAGACGGGAGATAAGAGCATGTACAAGGAGTTTGGTGGTCTCAGGGGACAGGTAGGGAGGGATTTTGGAGATGTTGCGTAGGTGAAAGTGACAAGACCTGGAAATGTTCTGAATATGGGAGGTAAATGAGAGGGCAGAGTCAAAGGTGACACCAAGACAACGTGCCTGAGGGGAGGGCCGAATAACAGTGTTGTTGACTGTTAGAAATATGTGGGGGGGGATTTGGAATTTGAGGGGGGGATGATGATGAGTTCTGTTTTATCCAGGTTGAGTTTCAGGAATCGGTCAGACATCCATGATGAGATAACTGACAGGCAGCATGGGACCTTATCCAGGACTGAGGGAAACAGGTCAGGGTTGGACAGATAAAATTGGATGTCATCAGCATACAGATGGTACTGTAAGCCAAAGAAGGATATGAGACTACCGAGAGAGGAGGTGTACAGAGAAAAGAGGACCGGTCCAACAACTGACCCTTGTGGAACACCAACAGGGAAGAGAGTGGGTGAGGAGAATTTACCATTGAAAGAAAAGTAGTGGGAGCTTCCATATTCATTCCTCCCCACCGTTCATTTTTCACAAGATCTTGGATTGTTGATGGGAGAGTCAGACTGCTGTGTAACGTCTTCTCAGGGAGACAGGGAGGACCTTAACGTGAGCATAATGCTTATTCACCAGGCAGGTGATGCAGGAAACCACAAGAAGAAAGACTGTTGTCACCTGGCTCTTCATTGTACAAAGAGGTGTGAGCCATGTGACTGGATAAATAGAATTGCACATTGAATTGGTGTATACTGTCTATTTTTACTGCATTTTTATTTCCCATGGGGCTTTTCTATTAAACAATTGTGACATTTAACAAATTATTTTCTAAGGACCTCCTAAAATGACAACAGATATGTGTACCTTTATTGACTTTTTAAAAAAAAAATCAATTTGTCATTTAAGATTGACGTGACTTTTTGGTTTTTATTATGAGAACCAAGGGGCAGTACTCATTTCACTCAGCAGGCACACAGGTATACAAGTAAGGGCCCTTTGGTCCAATATAAAATCACAGCTCTGAGCTTCTAACCATCTGTCTGTTCTCATCCGCCATACAGTCCACCATTGGTCTTTCGTCAGCAGCTAGGATTACCACCTGTCCAGCATTTTCCAGCCTTCCAGTCATTAAAAATTGAAATGGTAGTCAATGTCAATATTAGGAAAGACATTAAAAAGCCAGTATAATTTTTTACTCAGAGAGAAAACCTCAGTTCCCAGATGCATACAAGTGATACATGTGTGTCTTCACAGACAGGGGAGCCAAAATGTATAGAAAATGGTGCAAGCAAGACAAACATGATGTTAAAGGCACAGGTAATTGGTTTGCTTGGTTAAAATTAGCTGCTGCTCATTATTGTGGCTCTGCAGCAGCAAGCAGCAAGTGTCTGCCTTGGGGCACAGCTCCCCCTGGTGTCCCAACAGGGCTGCACAGGCACAGCCTGAAGTGCTGCAAGGGGGAAGGATGGAGCTCAATAAATGAATTAGCTTCTATACAGTTATTAAAAATTCCTTTCTTAATTATTCACAGAATGAGCAGCAAATGAGCCATGGAGCAGGGAGTTAATTGAAAGTGAGCCGGAGATAGCTGAGGTGGCAGATAACAGCAAGAGCGGAAGTTGTGAGGAATTAAGGTATATAGCAAAACAGTGAATTGATATGATAGGCTGTGCATGTTAAGGCATATGGTGAAACAGTAATTAATTGCCTGTTAACCCACTAGCTACCAGCATAATTCATCTTACTTCATAATTATCATAAGTGCTCCAGCTCCTAATATCTTATTCTTTTTAAACCAAAGGGTTAGAACTTCCAGCAAAATGTCTATTGCTGTGCCTCACTGTTAAATTTAGCATCCACATTTTCTCATAGTTTTTTTCCAGCACTTGCAAGTAGACTTCACCCTAAAGAAACAAGAAGAAAGCCAATTGACCAGTCCTAATTCCTAGTTTTTCTATGTATATAAATTATATGTAATAAAGACATAAATAGAAAACATACAAGCAAGACACTGAGATTTCATACTCTGCAGCTGTAAGTTACTACTACAGTTGGTGTACGGAACTCAGAGTACTTTGATGAGAGATTCTATACAAGCAAAATGAGCATCACTACAGATACTATTTTTTCCCTTGTTGCTCATTAGTGTTAAAGACCTCATAGATCAGATGGAAGTGCAGATCCTATGACTATATTTTGCTTTTAGTTAATTTTTTCTTCTTCCCACACATCATACTGTGACGGATTTAGGCTTCCCTGAAGCTCTTTAGTAGCTCCCTTTATTTTATCACTCCAAACACAACAGGTATAATCTGGAAAGGTACTCTGGGATAGTTGGTAATTTTAAACTCTCTTGAGCTAATGGGCCTGATTTATTAAAGCTCTCCAAGGCTAGAGAGGATACACTTTCATTAGATCCATTCGCTGGAATGGTTTTGGTCCAGGATTGATAACATGTGCTAGCAAATAGCAAATGACTTCAAAAAAATCCATTCCAAGTTTGCCGGATCACCCAGCTTCACTGATCAAAGTGTATCCTATCCAGCCTTGCACACCTTTATTAAATAAGGGCCAATGTCTCACTTACAAACCTGTCACTGGCAATAATTCACCAGTAATGGAAACAGAGAAAATGGAGAAATTGGGAAATGCACAAGCGGCAGCCAGCGGCCAGCTAATAGCATGTGAAGTGACACAGTAACACATGTGAAGTGTATGACCATTTTTTTTTTATCGCCTATTGACCTTGCATTTTTTTAAAAAATTGAAACAATGTGGAAAAAAAGAAACCTGTTACTTTAAATGAAAACTGCTAACATGCACACTGACATTCAAGTAATACTCTTTTTCTGCGTTTACTGGGTACATACATCATTAGGTTCTGAAGAATGATATTGATTAGTCCAGAAAAGGGGCCTCAGCAGTTTTAAGATTATAAGGCTGATATGAACACAGTCTATGATTTTTAATAAGCTAATTGAAGGAGGTCCTGATAAAGAGCATGCATGAGCAAAATGTGTAATATTTAGCAATATGATTGATTAAAGACAATATAAAAAGCTGAGGCAATTTTGCATTTAGGGTAACTGGAGCAAGCAAGGAGGTGTTATGTTTAGTGTTGGTGTTCGAATTCGGGTTGTCCTTATATTCGACTCAAATATGGCTGTTTGAATTCGGATAGACCCGACCCGAGAAACACCGGATATGACTTTGCGAATTCATGTGTAAAAAAAGTGTTAAAAAAAGGGCTTTAATGTTAAAGTAATTTATTGAATGTGGGATTTGTGTAACTTTTATTTTTTTAAAGGTTATCCCACAATGATAAGATGGTGGGAATCCTCCTGTCAGTGTGGGATCCCCGGGCACTAGAGGTTAAATGAGGACAAGTCTCCATATTCATCACCTCTAGTGCTCTGTGATTGGCTGAGGAAAGGTAAACCCTGATGACAGCTGAAGCATCATCAGGATTTTCCTTTCCGCAGCCAATCACAGAGCACTAGAGGTGAATGAATGGGGAGACTTGTCCCCATTTAGCCTCTAGTGACCAGGGATCCCGTGGGACTCCTGTGTTCTTGGATTGAGGATCTCTATCCAAGAACACATTCTATAGTTACGCTAGGGCTGCAAGAGCAATCAGGGGAGCCGAGCTGTCAGCTCTGCTCCCCTGATTGCTCTTGCAGTTCTACACAGTCCCGAAAAATAACCCAAACGCCCCCCCCCCCTTGACTTTAATGGTTTTCGAATTCGAGGTTCGATCACCCAAACAGTATTGCCCTATTCGATCGAATAGCTGTCGAACCTAATAGTGAGATACTTGACCAACACTAGATATGTTCACTTAATTAATATTATCTGGGGAAGATGATCCAGGACCTAAATGGCACCAGATGACGTCAAAAGAAGAAGCTTTTGCCAACATTGGTTTTTGAGGCCTTTTCTGCCAATGTCCATTTTTCCAAGAACATCGGGTTTGAGATGGCTTTTTGTTCACAGTAGCACAGAAGCAATATACTTTCATTTTAATGTTTCAGAATTGCACTTACACAGCCCAAAGCAAAAAGACATTTTCTTGAAAAGAAGCCTTAGTCTGAATTCTGGCACATATAGAAAACTGACATAATGTTGGTGTTTGCCTAAATTCAGCAGAGATAACTTAAAAGAGAATGTTGTTTAAAACTAATAAGCTTTATAACATGCAAACCTGAAGGCAGTATTAATAGATGACTACAGTGTACATCCTGTCTTTAAAAAACCCTTAACAATTTAGATATCCAATATAATTTAATTATAGAGAGTCACTGTGTAACTGCAATAAGCCCAGATAAATTCTCAGGCTTGTTGTCAATTTTAATGAGATCATTAATTATTGTTGCAGTACATATTCCATTAGCACATGTGCACATTCCTTGCTATTAGAAACTTGTGGAGACCTGGCAAATGAAGAGTGCCATATCAAAGAATATTGTGCAAAACATTATTCAATAAATGTGTTTAGTAAAATTGCCTACACATTTCGGTAAGCAAGGGGTTTTCCCCCCCATGTTTCATATTCCTCAAACGACAATGAAGTAAGGTATCCCTGGCCATGATCTAGAAGATCTGTAAAATAATCCCCCCAGACAAAGTCAAAAGAGTAAAAAAAGAGGGTGCTTGTTCTTGCCACAGGTTGTAACGTAGCATTGATGCTTGAACCATGTGGAATGTGATGGCTGCCCCATTGGGGAGTAATGTAAGCAATTATAAGAGAAAGGTATTGAAATGGTATAAGAAGCTTTGAGGTTGCATGCTTGGTGGATGTTTAGAAAGAAGTAGTAAAATAAAGAGAGAGATAAAACTAACAAGACCTGGGGACTTTCTTTAAAGGGAATCGTTAGTTTCTTTTCCATGAGGCCTGTAGAGGTGGGTGGGTAATAGTGTTCTGCCTACAACTGGAAAGGCACCAATGGAGCCATGTTGGGTCGTGTACATAACAGAAGAAGATACTATTCAGTACTGTCATAATTGGTTTTACTCTATCATAAAAATTCTAGCTATACATAAATGTAGCTTGTTACTGTAAAAATTTGCGACAGACAATAATGTAATTGGTGCATATCTTTTCCTTTTCCTGTCTATAAACATTGGGATGACAAGGAAACACATCGGCAGTCATTTTAACTTCCTTTAAAAAGTTTCTGTCACTCCTTTTGAATTATTCTTGTGGTGTCTGATGATAAAATGCAGTTAATATGAGACAGTCACAGCAAAAGGTTATTTGCACAGCAACTAAAAGCCGCTTTCTTTTTAAACTGTGATGTTCTATGAAAGGGACGAGCTTTTATCCTGAACCTTCAAACGGGATCTCTTCTCTAGCAGTCAAAGCATTTAGCGGGACATCTTGGAAAGGAGATACCAAAAGCAAAACAATGGTTGCAGAATGTTTATGATCTAGTCTTATCTTACAAGCCCAAACTTTGCAGAGCAAAAGCATGCTAATCCTAACTCCCATGAGCCTTTGCTGCATTCTGTAGACCAAGAAAGACTCTCCTGATTTCAAAGTAGCATTGGTCTTCTTAGAAACTGTGGAAAAAAAGAAAAGCCTGTGTTGAATCAGCTGATTCAAGGTTGCTTGCTCGACCAGGCTCCTCCACACACACGTTACATGAAGTGTGATTAATAAGCTTGGTTAATTAAGGAGTTTATATAGTGATTAATTGTGGAATTAAGAAATTACATTGCATGCCAAGCTTCTCCTCTGATATCCGTCTGTTTATTTTGTTCTACAGTGCCCGTGTTAATAGGCTGATCAGTAGTTCAAAGACAAGCTTAAACGAATTTATAGCCTTTTAAATGTTCTCTAAATATTTATGTAAATGCGTTCAGCTAAAGATAACTTCATCGATGTGCAGTTTATATATATTTAAGTTTGCTTTTATAGAAAATGGAAATGGAAAGGTAATTATCAACATAATATATGTTTTTTTAAAGGCTATGTTTAAAGCTGAACTCCAGGCAATCAGCTAGATATGCATTTAAAATACTATAGAAACATTGTGCAAGTAAAACGACAATGGCACACATGGCATCCTTGGTTAATAGGCGTACTTGTGCCATACACCCCCCAACACCATTTAAGTTTCATAAGTGGTGCCCAAGAGATTATGGGAGAACGATAGAGGGCTGGATTGAGCTGTCCATATTAAGAAAGCCATGGTGTAAACAGAAAATTAGGGACCTAGGGTGACCACCTCAAATACCTTAAGGACGAGACACTCCTGTTTATTATATGCAGTGTTTCTCATTTAAAGGGGTCTATTTATAAAGAAGTGAATCTGAAATTCAATGAAACATTCCTTGGTAGAGAATTTACTGCCAATTTAAATGTTTCAGGGAATGTCAGATTCACTGCTTTTAAAATAGACCCCCTAAATGTCAGGTTTTTAAATTGTTTTTTTAATGAATGCATACATTTATTTGTTTAAATACCTGTTTGAAATTCACCTTTAATGAAAAGGGTGGCTTCTAAAATAGATTTCTGAATTGATTTGGTATGGATGGTTACAAGTAGGGTTAATATACAGGTTATACACATTCTAGTTACATAGTAATCTCAGGCTGTAGTAAGGATAATAACTGCACAAGATAGAGCTAGCAATAAGCATATAAGGAGGGGTTTGTCAATAAAATTGTAGGAGATAAGGAAACACATACAGATACATTTGCACAGCTGGAGTAGACAGAAAATAGAAGATTCAGACATTGAACACTAAAGAACAAAAGACAAGCTACGGGTACAGAGACGACTGACAAAAAAGAAACCTAGAACCGTAGGGAGGGTAAAAAACAGAATGAGGCAACCCTAAATAACTTAAAAGAAATACAGACCGGCTGGAAAAAGAGCTTATAGTCATAACAGATATAATCACAGACACGAGAAGACAAAGAGCAAAGAATACCTGCTATGGGAAGAATTAAAAATGAATTCACAAACGGGAAATATCTCAGGCTACAGGCAAGAAAAACAAGTAGGTAATAAACTGTAAAAGTAAAAACTTAGCAACAGAACATAAAAAAAAACTTTAGCATAGGACAATAAAAATTGGTAGCAATAGGACATAACGAGGTTTGGTGATCAGTATAAAATAATAATAAAAATGTATATACACTCCAAGAAAAAGACTGATAGAGTGAAATTTAAAAATTAGCAAAACTAGAATACAAAAAGATTTGGGTACCCAGTCTGGAAGTGAGAAAATTTTGGAAGATCCTAAGGTACTCGTCTTTAAAGACTCTCCCAATCCATTTCCTAGAAAGAAGTTGTGCTGCGGTGGTCGGTATCTACAGGTTCAACAGGTTATTTCTAAAACATTTTCTTATCTTTCTCCACCGAAAAATTCTCATGAAAAAAATGATGACTTTGAGATGGATCGTTCTCTTGGGTGTTTTCTGAAATAAACCTCAGATTGAATTGAGTCCTGATGGATTTATAAAAGAAAAACAACTGGATTGGGTTTGACTTTCTTTGAAAAATTGTTCCTTGAAGAACATATTGTACTTGCTTATAAATGTGTTTTGTTCATTTTTTGGGGGGATCCTAGGCATTGGAGAAACTGTTAATCAACTTTATCTCAAACTCTTATTTTTATTTTTGTGAAACAAAAACAATGGATCTCAGCGGTTTCTCAAACTGCAAGGACAATTTGAAACCATTCTTGTCCCATTCAATTGAGGAAATACTAAAGAAGCCTCTGTGTCAGCACACCTCCAAAGAAAAAGAAAGCATGAAGGATAGGAAACACCCATGTAGTCAAGATTTACAGGATGTGACAGTTACCTCTTCGCCCTGTATTTGGACTGTTGGTAAGTAGTGGGCATTAAATTGTTTATCCAAGCTAAAACAATGGATAGTTTTTGGAAAGGGTAACTAATTGGCAAATGAATGATTCCTCTATTCTATGACCCACGGTATCAGGAGGCACAATTTTATTTCCTACACAACAGTCCCTATTATCAGCTACATTTATTTAAACTTACAGAAATTTCAGTTCAGTTACTTTCTGTTTGAAGCTAAAATTGTCTTTAAGTACAATTTACATATTTTCCCCATCAAAGTAAATTGTTGTCTTTTTAAATAAGATGTACCATTTATATTTTGCTGCACTTTTTCATAGGATGCCCTGATTTACTAGGTGCCGGGGCTTTAATACTGTGTAGTGATGTAGAAGGGGCTATATTATAAAGCAGTAAATCTGATATTCACCAAAAATTAGCAAATTGTTTTGCAAATGAGGCTTGATTTTATGTGGTGTAAGTAGTAAAATTATGAAACTCATTATTGGTAGTTTTTATTATTTTAAGAAAAAAAGTGATATGATTATGAAAACTAATAAATATTTGTACATTTTTAAAAAGCTTTGTTGGTATCATGGAATCCTCTGTATGTAGTTTTTGTTAACAAGTGTCTCTTAGAGACTTTTTTCTGCGAAAGTTTTTTTTACAACGTTTTTACATAATAAAAGGACTTGGGTATATACACTGGCATGTCAGAAATGCTCATACTGATTATTTTATACCTTTAGTTCACATTTCTAATGTTGTGTTACACTTTTGTATTTTCTGCCAAATATTGATATGCTCCTTTTCGGAACAGGGGTCAAAAAAGTAGAATTATCTGGACATTTAACTTAACATTGCAAACTGGAAGTGCGTCATATGTAATGAATGTTATTGTAAAATGTTATGTGTGTTCAGGAGATATACATTAGCAAACAATTTCCATGAAATTTTGGAAAATTAGAACAATTTTGTAAAATTTGCCATGTTAGTAACCTGCATTGAAGTTAACGAGGAAGGCAAAGTTAAGGTTGTTTCATTTTTTTACAGATGCTATGAGCTTTAAAAGGCTCCTGAAAGTTACAGAAACTTTAATTAACCATGCTGGTTCTGTTGTTTTACCAAAATTTACTCTATGTTAGCCTCATTATTTTATTTTTTTCCAGTAAGGAAAAAAAATTACAAAAATAATAAACAAAAAAATCTAGACACCCTAGACACATTCCAGACCCCTCTCCCCATTACCCTCTGTTTTGTAAGTTGTAAAAAAAATGCCCTAAGCCAATTTCTTTCGAGCAGCTCAATGAACACAATTGAATGTTTTGCTTCAGTGAATATTGGCTGTCATACAAATCAGTTATTTTGTCAAAAAAAATGTCAACTGATCACTATTAGGAATTAATGATAAGTGAAATTGAGAAATGTTCCTAAACTATAGTCCCTTCACTGTTCATGAACAATTTGGGGCTTAGTGTGGACAAGAGGGTAGACATATGTTTCTTTCACCCTTTTTCTGGCCACCTAGACCATTTAGGGTCTGGTATGGACAGGAAGATGCCACACTATCACTGTCCCTTTTCCCTGGCCATCAAAGCTCCATTTTGGTTTGATCTGGTTTATGATAGGGGGGCCACACACAATAATAAAAAAATGAAACAACAACAATACCATTTACAGCTTTGAGACAATCCCAAACATTTCTCTGTAAGTTGTACTGCAGCTTCAGTGTCTTTAATGTAACTTACTACAATAGATTTCTTTGAGTTTGTGCATTGGTGAATAAAAAAAGGTGTAAATAAAAGTGTCACATAAAGACGGATAGGAAGCCCCATATCAAACTCGTTATGGAAATGCATTTTTTCCTGCATTCAAAATTCCCTGCATATAATTTACCTTCGATTTACAGATAAAAAAAAAACAGTTTTTAAGAAAATTATTTGCATTTGGCATTTCCCTATTGGTCCCTCTCACAAACCCCCAGCAATTTTGTTAACAATGCTATTCAGGAGCTTTTCAATTAGCTTAAGAGATCAATGGCTAAATACTTCAATGCAAAAAAATTTCTACTTCAATGCATTGAATTTCTCTTCATGGCAAAAATAAGTCTAATATTTTTGAAAAAGGTATCACTTGATAAGTTTGATTTTAAAACAAATAGTGAAAATTGCCTGTTCATTCCCTATTAGACATCACATGCATGTATTTCGAGGCATGAATCTAAACGTGCCATCTTTACTTTTTTTTGTATACAAAGCCCAAATATTTTTTTTATTTTTATAAATTTTGTTTTTGCTGTCTGTGTCCCAGCTGGGAATATTCTCCCTTCCCATTTGTCCTGGTGACCATTGTCTCCAGAAAGTAAAGTGACAGAAATCCAAAATTGTAGACTTGACACAGCAAGGGAACCTGCTCCAGTTTTAATTGTGTAAAGTAAGAGTTCCCCTGTTTATTGAGGTATTTCCTGTTGCTGCCCCCCCCCCCCCCCTTATAAGCCACCATAGTCATAAAGAGGTGGGAGCTGTTAATATAACATATCATTCTCTCTATAACAACCCTTGTCAATCTACAACTAGGCACTTTAATCGATTTTATTCTCAAAAATTGTCTTTATCTTCCTATATCTTCCGCCAGATATTACCCTGGTCCTCTCCACTTCCCAAAGAAAAATGTCAGCCTTTTAAAATCACTGCAACAACATTTAGCTCCCGCAAGGCTTTAGATTATACTGCGCAGTGTCATTTGTCACGCTAGTTGCCCTTTAACAAACTTTTATGCCGACTCCATTTAAAACTTCGGAGGGCGAACGTCACATTTTCATTTTCACTCAGTGAGTCACTTAAACTGGTGTTAAATTTCATCCGTAATGTAGTGTAAGCTTTATTGCATCTTATTAAATGATTCATTTGTCTGGCAATATCGCTTATGATTTTTTCAGGCAAAAGAAATAAAAACTTTCCATATGATACAGTACTTTACATAAGTGCATCCAGTTGCAAATATTAACATTAATGTATAATTCATTAAAGAGCCTGTATTACGGAAAAGGGTAATGTTTCCAGGCAAAGTACAGGATAATGACGAGGGTTAAAGCACAAAGTTGGTGTCCTTATAATCTAAAAGTTATGTCCTTTCGTATTAAAGCCTAACGCCAACCTAAGAACTTCTTTTTGTTATTCTGAATAAAAAAAAGTTAGTTTTTATTTCTGTACATGACTCTATACCAGAGGTCGTCAAACGCCTAGCCAGTAGTTCGTTCCACCCTAACGCCCCTTGGCCGATCAGGTCGCCAGCGGATCTGCCAGGGGGCTTTAGGAACTTCCGGAGCCACAGAGCTCCAGTGCCACCCCCTTGCAGTTGCTTCTCTATTTACCGCGACCGGTGTTGATACTTCTGCTGCCGCGGTAAATAGGGAAAGCTCCCTGAAGGCAAATCCCTCTCCTCCTCAGTGCATACGGAGAAGAGAGATTTCACTTCAGGGGGCGTTCCCTGGTGGTGGGCGGAATCATTAGGACGGGTCTGGCCTAATGTGCTTCCGCACATCCCATAAATGGCCTAGTGGCCATAAAACTTTGCTGACCCCTGCTCTATAAGGTCGATCAGCCTGTCTGGACCTTTTTGACAAGGGGAACCCTTAAAATAAATCTCAGGTCTTCAGGGATCCCCTACTAATATTACTATATCCACAGTTTACAGTACATTAGTCTGGTGGTCAGTGAGAAGAATGCCTCTTACATTGCTTGCCGTTGGGAAGAATTTCACCCTTTTAGATAACCAACAAGATGATTGGTAAGTATGTGGAAAATGACCTGAGGGGCACACATTGCTCATTGCTCAAGAAACCCCTAGCAACCTTTGAAGGAACCCTAGGGTTCTATGGAGCCCTGGTTGAGAAACAATGAGGTAGAGAGAACAAGAACAGCTTGCACCTGCTTAAATGACAATTTGGATTTAGGAGACTTTTAAGATTTACTTTGAAGTGAGTTTTACAAAACTTAGCTGATGTCTTTTATTTTAGGCTGCATTTTAAGTGAACTACCCCAGCAGAACTTTAATGACGATAAAGAGACGGGTCTGAACTGTGAAAGCTGCTCCAGATCATGGTCGAGATGTTTGAAAACTAAAGTAAAGACTTGTTTCAACACAGATAAATCAGGCTGTGATCCTGTAACAGACTCACACGAGGATGGGGAGATTAGCGATAGGAGCAGCCCCCAGTGTAAGTATATTTTCAGTTTCCACTACTATTATGGAATACGTATTTTCCAGTATTGTTTACTGTGATGTCATCCAGGGTCACCATCCAATTCCTGGAATGAGATGTCAACTTACTGTATTTAGATGACAGTCATGTAAATCCCTGTACTTGTGCAGGATACAAATTTCATGCAGAGATCAACCTCTGCTGATGCTTCTCACCTTGTGACTTGCTACAAAGTTTCAATATTGAGGTCTGACCACTGGAGTAGAGAAGAATATTTTCAGACTGGCGCTAAGAATGCTGTTTGGTTACCATTTCCACCATGAGCCAATGACCCATGAGCCAATGTTACATGTAACATCTACCTGCAGCGGCCCAATAGAGCATGAATGGGCAAAGCAGTAAGGCTATGGTCAAATCTGCAAATACGGATTCTTTAAGAATAAACGTTGCTGGGAAGTTAGGTGTCTAGCATGGTGCCAGCTGCTGGATGCCACACTTGCTCCAGCCGCAGGTCTGAACTACTTTAATCAAACCCTTCCTCCTGCCTGCAATACATTAATGACATTATCTCAGCCAAGGCAAAGTCCTTAAAAACTCAAGGACGCTTCATAATATTACCTTATAATGGTAATTTGTGCTATTTAAACATTTATACTTTTTATTAATAATCCATTTATTTCAATACATATCACAAAAGTAATTGTAAAGCAAAGCAGTTTTCCCTTTTAGCTTTTAACTTGTTATTCTGATAATTCTATAATTATTATATACAGTAAAATGTTGCTTTGCTTTGTAAAACCACTTGCAAAACTCAATTTTGTTTTAATTTCCAAAGGCATATTTTAAAAAATTCCATTTTCACGATACATCACCTGTAAAAGCTTCTGCGACTTTGCCTTCACCGTCAAACAGTTTGGTATGGTTTTAATTAGAAACGTCTTGAGCCGCAACATTGAGCTTCAGTAGTGGCTTTTCTCCTGACGTTAAACATTCCATCGATATGTTCGAACAGAAAATTCAATTCTTTTTATTTTTTGCAAGCTGGGTAAATATTACATCTACGCTTATGCAAGTAGTGGCGTTATTAATATGTCACTTTCAGAATTTTCCCACACGTATGCTGTTCTGCTTGGAAAATAATTTCCTTTCAATTATTGGCTTCAGTGCGCGAATTCCCACTGAGATTTGTGTGACGTGTCTCATGTTTATGTCATGCGACCTGTGTCAACTTGTAAGGGATAGGGCTCTGGGTAATTTACATAATATCCCATACGGCTACTACACAGTGTAATGGTATTTCGAAGTCAGAAAAGGCAAAGAATAAATCTAGTTTAGAGAAACAGAGAATAAGGAAACATCTGGTTTTAAAAGAATTGGAGGGAGGTTTAATAATAAGACACTCTCATATAATTTCAGCAAGTGCTTTGGTTATACCTTAAAGTTTTTGTACTTGCATAATAAAATTGAATTACTTGGAATTTCGATGTAGAGGAAAATATCATGTATAGCAGAGATATACTGTATTTATTTTTTTTATTTTAAAATACATATAAGGACTTTGAGGAATCAACTAGGTTATTTGGAGCTCTTTTTTCAATACACTAGGAGTTTAGTTTTACTGCAGAACAGACGTTAATTTAGGAGTAAATGCAAATATGGATATTAGCTCTGAATGCATCAATACATATCAATGGACTTGTCCTGTAATGGTATTGATGTTTCACCATTACCATCACTATTCACCATCTTATAATTGTCTAAATGTTATTAACATTTTAGAAAAAGTCCAGCAGTAAACATCTACTAGGTGACCTGGATAAATGAGTACCTGTAAGAGCAGCTAAATTCACCTTCCTTCGCTCTTTTGCCAGTGCTGACGTCTTAACCAAGTTTATTTCTGGGTTTGGGATCATCAATTAGCTTGACTGGCCCAGGTCAGAATAGCAAAACTCCTGAGCATGTGCACAGTAGTTTGATCATTACCCGCAGCCAAGTATGCCGGGATCATATTTTTGCAACCTGTAGTATAATGTACAGAGTTGCGAATATGTAGCTTATTGCACATTCTACAAAAGACTGCAAAAAGGACGTTTTTGTATGTTTGCTATATTGTAGAAGAAACATACCCTGCTAGCAATTTTTTGATTTTTAGCTTTAGTTCCACCATAACAGATACAGCAACACACATACATACAAGAAACCTAGAAAAGTGTGAGTAAGCTGTTTTACTCAAGAGCAAAAAATAGGCATTGATTTCTATCAATGATAAATGATTTCTATCTTTTCTTGCAGATAGCCACAAGAACAAAAAAAGGGTCAGGACCACTTTCAGCATGGAGCAAGTTCAAGAATTGGAGAGGATCTTTCATGTCACACATTATCCTGATGTCCAGATGAGGGACAAGCTGGCTGCAAGGATTAAACTCCCGGAGACCAGAGTGCAGGTACAGTCCAGCGGTACAAATACGTTTGGAATACAATAAGAACCATGATGTGCCACTCAAAATGTTAAACCTAATTTTTAAAGCAGAATATTACCTCTCTTGCCATCATGTGCTACTAGATTGTAAGCTCTTCGGGGCAGGGTTCTCTCCTCCTGTATCACTGTCTATATTAGTCTGTCATTTGCAATCCCTATTTAATGTACAGCACTGCGTAATATGTTGGCGCTATATAAATCCTGTTTATTAATAATAATAATAATGTGCACAATATAGTACTCTTTCCTTCTGGCAAGGACTTCTCCAGTAAAACTTCATCTGTCTTTGTCCTCCTTGCCACTCTCTGCAGCTGCCAAAATCTTGTTCTGGTTGTCTTCTGGGCCAGCCATTGGACAGGTACTGATATTATACCAAATCCAGGGGTGTGCATGCAACATGGGCATCAATTGAGAAAGAGTTCTATATTGCAATGAATGTCAAAAATATTGCTTTATAAATAGATTGTTTAGAAAAAAGAAGATATTTTTTTTTTGGCAAAAAAAAATTACAAATGAATCAACTTTACTTCTAGAGACTTTTCTAACAGACAGATATGCTGATTTTTTTCCTTATGGTTTGTTGCGACATTGAATGGCACCAGAACATTTCAAGGAAAGTCACAGTGCCCCTACATAAATCCTTCACTGAAGTCCAGCCATGACAGCAATAAATTAATTTCCACATCCACCAAATCTAATACAAATATATATGTGTAATATGAGGCAAGATTAATAATTTATTACAGTGATTGATCTACAATTTCAAGGATGATTCCTGTGTAAATCATTCAATAATTATCTGTCAAGCTTAAAAAAACAAGTTTTTTCTTTCCTTGCACATAGCAGCTCATTCATTTTTGCTATGATGATTCTGTATGTGAGAATTTAGAAGATCCTTTAAAACTTAATGTGGGTCCAACAGTTAAAGCTCAAATGAACCCTCATTTTAAATCAGCTATTTGCTGTGCATTTCAAGTATTAGAAAACTAAAAGTAGGCAAAGCCTTAAGGCTGTGCTGTACCTTTAAATCCCTCCACAACTTTTGTCCAACCTACCTTTTTGACCCGATAGAATAATTAGCCACTAGCTACTTGCATTGTTCCTTCAATGACCTACTCGTGACTTCCTCACTCATAACCTCATCACATGCATGACTTAAAGACTTTTCAAGGGCTGTCCCCACTCTGTGGAACTTCCTTTGGCTTGCTCCTGCACATTTATTAGAGCTCCTAAAACTCATCTTCTAAAACACACCTACCCATCTTCTGTCCCTTAAAACCCTTGCTACTTACCCACCATTCAGTATGCCCCCCTATTGTGTGCTACTTTTCTCTTCTCTTAGATTGTAAGCAGGGCAGGGCCTTCTCCTCCTTCTGTGTCACTGTCTGTATCTGTCTGTCATACGCAACCCTTATGTAATGTGCAATGATGCATAATATGCTGCCACTTTATAAATAGTTTATTAATAATAATAATAATAATAATATTAATAAAAAGGCTGGTTTCTTTAGCCTAAGAAGCCTAACATGTCCATACTGAGTATTACCCATCTTGACTCTGCAATCAGTACAGCTCACTCCCCTGGAGAGCTCACTCTCTCTACAGAGAGACCACAGAAAGCATGGATTCTTCTTTTCAGCATACGGGCAAGTGGGACAGTCTTTTCTACTTAAGCTGTGGCTACTTTCTAAAGGGAAACAAACAGTAAGATTTAAACATCATTTTTTATGAACTTTCTTCACTGCAGTCTGCACTTCAACATGGCCACTCTTCCACCTCATCATACTGAAAATAATGGGACAGCAGCTTAATATTGAGGTCCTTACATTATTATTATTATTATTATTATTAATAATAATAATAATAATAATAATAAACATAGCGCCAACATATTTTGCAGTGCTGTACATTAAATAGAAGTTGCAAATGACAAACGAATACAGACAGTGATACTTACATACGTTACTTTATCCTCTCCTGCTATCAGCAAACTCCCAGCCAACTGATGAGCCACCTTGCTTGTTATCATTTTGATGCACAATATTTTTCTAACTAGTTCAACTAATGACCCTTTTATGTTTTTTACCTCTTGGATTTTAGATATGGTTTCAAAATCGTAGAGCGAAGTGGAGAAAATATGAAAAACTGGGTAATTTTGGAGGCCTTCAACACCTAAGCATAGCAGACATGGTTCCTGCACCAAGGACAGATATTACGGTAAGCAGTTATGGAGCAGAGGATGAAGATGGGATAATCTGGGAACTGTAATTATCAGGTGGTATCTACGTCTTTCTTCCATGGCATGGTTAAATTATAAAACAGAAATGGAAGTTTTAATGCAATGTTTTTGTCCTAAAATAAATAAAATCTATTTTGACAAATAACCATAAACAGTATTGACCAAAATTGTACATTCCCTCCATGATGCAATTCCTTTTATCCTACAGGACTACAGCCTGCAAAGGACACCAGGTTTTGGGTTGCATTCCACACATTACCTACCTTTTCGTAGTTATCCAACTTCAGTTATTATTCCTGGTTTGATGACCTTGACTTCACACAAGGATTTTACTGATCTAAATAAGAACTTTTCTTTGCTACACTCCACTTCCCCAGAGACTCCACTAGAAAATCAGATTGGCTTCTCCAATATAAATCAGGAACATTACTACTACCATAAAAGTTGATTGTCAACCAGGTTGGCGTATCGGAATTTCATCTGCATTCCTGTTATGGGGGAAATCTACAATCCTAGATTGAGCAGATGGGACCAGCACTTTGCTTGGTGGATGAATATATCTGTAACTAACAGCAAGTCTTTAATTGCTCCCCTCTGGAGGACAACAAGCCCGGCTCCGGCACAGAAAGACATTCATCTGTTGTTTAAAAATTTCTGAGAAGCAAACAGTGCCGTAACCAAGAACATACACAATTAAATTACCTTATAATTTATTTATAGGCAAGCAGGCAATTTGTAGTGTAAAATAGGAAGAGTGAGCAGATGTTTCTAAAGTCCATTTAACTCCGAGGCTTGGGACCACTTTAGAAGAGTAGTCAAGCTCCCAGCTCCAAGGATAAATGTGGTTGAGAGATGGAAAATGGAACAGGGGGACATGCAGATGGAAGTCCATTGGTTGGCAGGCTTGACAGAAAGCTTTCCATAGAGAGATTTTAAAGATAGACGTGAAGCAAACTCTTCGGTGTCCCATCTGCTGGTGGGCCACAAATGTTAACGCTGTGCATGCAATTCCTGAATATATTCTTCATCTCTTTTATTGAGTTTGTGTTTTAATTCCCTATTGGATAACAAAGACGATGACCGAGAATTTATCCAAGCCTCAAACAATTAAAATTCAGCAAGTAAAAACTGAATTACACCAACTGCTACATGTACTTTTTCGCGTTCTTGTGCAATACCAAATTGTTTTCATTGTACTACTACCAAAAGGCTTTTTGGAAAATGCAGAGCTCTAATATTGAACAAGATTTGCTGTAGTACTTGAAATTGAGAAAAGAGCCGGATCTCCCAATTTGATATTACAGTTTTGGCCTTGGTTCAGCAAGCTGTAACAGGCTGGGTCCACATCAATTTGGTCACGATAACACAGCCATATAAATGTGTGTTGTATTATGCGCTGCTGTGCCGTGGGGTCAGGCAGCCTATTCATTTGACATGGCATCAAACAAAAAGAAATGCATGCACATTTTTTGCTTACCTTTGCACTGCAGCATACAGTACATACAGCACCAACACTTGTCACCAGTGTTACCATGTGATGTGAAACCAATGTGTGCGGTGCCAAAATTGTTACTAAGAAAAAAAAGCATTGCAGCAGAAGGTGAAATTTTGCTAAATTCTCACTGTCCCACCACATGCTTTAAGCACTTTGCACTTATTAAGTTATGTATTGCAGTTTGTTGAGAAAGGGCCTTTGCGTTATGTTAAGTTCCAGCCTATACTTATCATTTAAAACAGTGAGTAACAGTAAAAAATGTTATCACATGTTCATTGCTTCATTGGCTATACCTCTTCTTACTATCTGTTCTCATGACACCAGAACAAGACGCAACAAAGTTCTGTTTTAAAGAAATTTAAACTTGATAGTTTAAGCTCTCCCCAAACTTTGTTTTCATATGTCTGATGAAGACAAGCCCCCGGTGCAGCCTTGCCATTTGCTACAAAGTCTGCATCTGGTTACTAACTATAGAAGTTATTCCCCATGACTGCAACAGACTGAGGACATCATGACAGTCCAGGGTTAATCATTGGACTGAAGCTCAAGCGTGGCATGGTGACTTATTGGCTAGGGTACAAACTTTGCAGGGTCCCAGATCCGAATCACAATCAGATTAGTAGTTTGTTGGTTTTCCTTATGCTTTTGGGTCATCATATGTTGCCACAATATACCACTATGTTAACAAAAAATGGAATTTGTTTTAAAAAATGTACTATTACCTAATAATTTGTTTTAAAAAATAAATATAATCTTATTATTATATTGTTGTTTTTTGTGACAGGTCAAGAGAGTATTAAATTTAACATAAGGTTGTTAAGATTGTTGGCAAATTTTTAGTTATTTTTAAAAGGCAACCACTCTGCTGTGGTTAGTATGTTTCAAAATGATGGACAGGTGGGCCTGCTGTCACTCAAAATTGGCATACAGTTCTAGTGGCCTCTTTTGTGCAAATTTGAAAAGATCTATTTTAACATTCTTATTAGGCAATCCTATTTTTTTCTACCTCTCATTAAAACAATTATAATAATAGAACAATCTGTAGGTCAGCCAATTAACTTTTGTACTGCGGGAAAGTGGAGTGGCTCATTCTTCCCAGAAAACTGTCCTGGCTCCATTGACCAAGGCTGTACTCTTCACTGCTGAAAATGCACTTACTGTGAGCAAAGCAGGCTTAGGCCACACACTGAGGTCTATAATATAGGCACAGTACATTTATCTAAAGCTTTGCATTTCACAAAGGCATTTTCCACAACACAGTCTGGAAGCAGATTTGGGTTTTCAAATATTCCATTATTGTACTGTTTGGATTTATTCTGTGCAATCATCCATGACCATGATATTATCTAGGGCTTTAGAATGGCCTAGGCTATTTTAAGAATGGATACAAATCTGTCCTGGAAATGTCCCTTGGACACCCAGAAATTTTTCTTCCTGCCCCGTAGGCCAATGGTCCCCTAATCTGACTTCAATATCACACAGTTGACCTCGGCATCATAGCAATCACACAAGGCACATCAAGGCTACAGGATAAATAACTTAAGGAAATACTTAGCCCACCTTACGCTAGTATACCAGTAACTGACACCCAGGGAAATTGGCAAATTTCACACTAATCAGCTCCTATTTTGTTTCTAGATATACAGCCACAAAGAGGGTAAACTGTAAGTATACAGTGCACCATTTACCTAGAATGACTCTGGCAAACGGAGTGGCAGAACAGCATTCACGTGCGGAAAATGTGTTATAGATGGTAACATGATGTGCAATTGGCTGTGAGCTGCCCCTGGCACCTATGCAAAAATCTATTTCTGGTAGTTTAAGAGATTTTAGTGTATACTGATATTGATACTTTATTATATTTATAGTATCAAACAGTTCCTGCATGGTTTATCCAACACAAAAAAAAATCCCTGATGAAAAGTACATGATGAGTAATGAACAATTGGGACCCATGTATCCAAAAAAACACTAAATTCCCAGAATAAAACAGACACTAGCCTGAACGATTGTTAAAAGCAGAGCCAAATGAAGGGAGACATTGAACCCACCATACTTGTGGTCAGTGAGAATAGACTGTCCCTCACATTGGTAAAATATGGTAAAGGGCCATCCCCATCAGTGTAGGAGAAAAATGCCCCCTTACAGTGATAGCTGTTGCAAGAAAGAATCCCCCTTACATTGGTTGTCAGTGGGAGGAAGAATTGTCCTTACATTGGTGGTCAGTCCTCATCTGGACATTAAAAAGGATGGTTCCATGGATGCTGAAACAACTATGTCTAAAAGCAAGCATTATTTATTTGGTCTTCATTTAAGCATCTCCTCTATCCTAGTATTCTAGTGATCCTTTCTGGACACCAGTATATTGAGTTATACCTACAATAGTTTATGTCTGGGTAATCGGGTATACCTAAGAAATCTGAAAGAAATGTAGGATATTCCCTGAATTGAAAGATTGGTTTACTAATGATATAAGGGGCATTTTTTAAGCAGAAACTTTTGCTCCCTCCTAAAAACTCTCTTAAGCAGAACAGTGCGTAGATGGATTTTTTGAAGCTAATCTCATCTGTAGCCTACAGCTTCAATGTCTTGAAATGTTTCTTCTCCTAATTAACAAAATCACATCTAAAACCAAGTACATTACCTAGCTTTATAAATGTCAAATAGGGTGATGAATTATGCAGGAGAGCTGATGAGGAGGTTCTATTAAATCCATTTAGAACATAATACATCTGATAGCATGGACTGATAGCACCAACAGCAGAATCCACTCTAAATAAAATGTCCAATGAGGCTTGACAAATAGAAGAATGTCTGCCAAAAATCAGCTTCAATTAAAACAAGGAAAAAAAATGTATAGTACTACCTCATGTTTCTGTTAGTTTATGAAATCAATTATTTGAAAAATGAATAGATGTTTTGGCCTTAAATGAACTGGCTTTGTTTAAAGTCCACTTGAACGGTCAGTTCAAATCTCCTATATAGGTTGCAGGTACATGAAAAGAAAAGGTGAGCATAGTCTGACTGTTGGTACTCATTAAATTGCCACAGAAGGGCACTTGTTCTTGGTGCTCTCTCTGGAAAGTTCTAGCACCCTTCCCCTTGCTGAATCTAAATTGGAACTTTTCAATCAGCCCTGGCTGTCTTGTTTCTTTCCCAGTCTCCAATTTCATCATATTCAATGTAGGATCGGCCATACTGGAGCTCTGGAGAGATAGAATGGACCTCCAGCTGTCAGAGGACTTTCAATAAATGTAAATAATGTATATTAATTCTGTTATCTCATCTCCTAGATAAAAACTAGCAATAAATTCCTAAGCAGCTGGGCATTTTAATCATTTTGTGACTGGTTTAATTTTGAATCAAGGAAAATGTTATCCCAATCAAAATCTCAATTAAAACGCTCCTGTAATTTCAAAAGTCATTTTCCACATTTTTTCCTATATTTTAAATCTGAAACTTTTATTACCATAATATCTGTTGATAATGTCATAAAGATTCCTGATTAGGAACTTTGCGAGTTATAGGGTGACAATGCTATGTCCCTGCCTTCCAAATGTTGCCCTACATTTTCAGTTTGTCGCTGGGGCTTCTAATGGAGACCAGAAGTGGCTCCTAAACACACACTACATAGGCATGGTCCGCTGATGTCACTATCAAGATAACCGCCCTAAAAAATGCACCGTTTGCAAAAAAGAATCGGTTGGCTGTAGGAGATCGGTAGCAATAGAGAATAAAAAAGGGACGATAAGTATTTAAAAAAAATTATTTATTGCCAATTGTTTTTTTATATAGCAGAGCTTTAGCAAATCAAATGTAATTACATTTATTTTAAAGGTAGCATTGTCATTTGCTTTTATAAGTATTTTTTCTATAAGGGCTTCTCTGTGTGTACTAGTTCCTGTGTGCCTGGTCCTTTAGCATCTGCATTCATCACAACAATGACTGCGGCCTCCCACGGTCCTCTGCCTGTGACACCTGAACCGGAGGCGTGATGTGTAGGAAACGAGATTGGTTCTTTCTGGTGCATCAGCTGTCAGAAATTTCAACTGGAATCAAATTAGCATCTCCTATCCTTTCGAGGCGAGTCTGATCGGAGCAATAAAAGGAGATGGGATAAAAGCTCGACGACAAACAAAAATTGGGTTCCCGTGCCGCTATCTTTTAATTAAACAACTGCAATCTATCAGCCCAGAGAGAGACTGATGCTTTGAAGAAGGGTAGGGAACAAGATGAGAAGTCTGGGCTGTGACACATTACTGAAGATCTGCTTCTCTTACTTCAAGTTTAAAGTCTCAGAACACCCATCGTAACCCGTCACATCTGGGACACAATGTTCTGCTGTTCCTCTGATTAATCTCCTAATTTCATCAACGTATCTGCCAGCTTGTTTATTTCCTATAAGGCCATGATTGCCTAAGTATATTGATATGAATGATGTTTGTTTTAAAAACTATTATGTGACACGCCCCTGTGCATGTGGCTAGAATAGTCTTTGTACCTAAAAGGATAACCGAAATGATTTTGGGTCAATTTTATTTAAAAAAAAAATTTTAAACTGTTGTTTTGCTAATTAGCATTGCATGAATGATAAAGGATTTCAAGAGCATTGTAGTATAGCTGATGACACAAGGGCAGCCTGCTTTCAGATTGAAGTCTCAGACTTAAACAGTCTTTATTTCACAAATCACTATTTCATATGACTATACCTTTATATAAACTAAAACTGAATACAAGTATTATATGAAATGTTTGTTTAGTCTAGAGGGGTGTAGAGTAGAGGAATACTTACCTTTCATGACTCTTCCAAAAGGCATTGTCTTCTGCTCACAAAATGCTACAGAATTGCAAAAGAGAAGTGGCATTGGGGGACCAATGATCTGGGGGAAAAGAAGCCTATCGGAGTGAGGAATAAGGTCACCCATCTAGGCTACATGGGCATTTAACCTTATTTTTTTGTACTGTGTCATAAAATACTTATTTTTTAAGGATGATTTAGCTTTAAACCTATTCTATATCCAAACATGAAATAGTTGCATCTAAAGGTGTTTATTATCTTCAAGTGTGTAGGCAGGTCACTCCACAGCACAGATTGTTGAAATGTTTTGTGAGCCAGGCACTGTGACCACATTATCATCTGGCACAGCCTCGACCGCTGCCCGACCTCGGCTGCTGTGTGAACGGGAGGGGTAATCATTTGCCATTATCTTTGTGGCGCCATAAAGTCATTGTGCAGTAATTAGAAACCCAACAAAATCAAAGCCATTTACAACCAGCCCATGCAGTTTCACCTCTGTTATCTCCCACGCAGGTGCTTGTCCTGTTCTGCAGCATTATAATCTCGTCCATGTGAAACATGTCACGTCTCAGACTTCCAAGAAGGAAACAGGACAGGTAGTACAATGGAAAAGTGTTGTCAGTCATTCTAAACAAAGCACATTTTACTAACAAAGTTGTAAGTTCAGTCTTATCGTCCAGTCTAATTTTTGGTTCCGACCAACGTGTGCTGTTCTCTCCCTACCTCTTAGATATGGTGGCTGCATTGGTTTCCTTTTTTCAAGTCTTTTTGCCTTTATTTTTACTTGGTGATGTTACCAGTGGCATGCTTTCTGCTCAAGTATTGTCACCATAATCTCCTGTCCTGGTTTGGATTACAACACCTCTTCCTCATCTAATCTCCACTACACAGAGGAGTGTTGCTTTAAGCTGCATACACACCTGCAATTTTTCTCGTTGGAAAGGATCTTTCACGATCCTTTCCAACGAGAAAAGACTGCACGATGCATGAACGATGCTGTACATACAGCACCGTACATGCTCTATGGAGAGGGGAGGGGGAGAGCGACGGAGCGGCACCCTGCTGCCCGCTCTCCCCTTCCCTTTCATTAGGATCGGTCGTCGTCCATCGTCCATGGATCCGCCAGGACGGTCGTCGGACGATGGACGACGACCGACTGTACACACGGCAGATTTTCGCCCGATAATTGGCCGATAGCGATTATCGGGCTAGAAAAATTTGCCGTGTGTACGCAGCTTTATAGTTCACAGAAGATAACCGGGAAATTTAAACAGTTGTTTGAAATATTAACAGGACTTCCAGCAGGATCACAAACTAGAGACCTTCTGTCGTCTCTGACCCACATCAGTTGGCTGCACTTAAATTTTCATTGTGACCTGAATAAAAACGTGTTTGTGCCACAAAACCAATTGTAATATGAATCAATTTTATGATCAGTGTTCACAAATCGTATACAACAACAACAACTCATCAATCATATTTTACAAAATACTTGCTTTTAGCATTGGTTTAAGGATGGCAGATGTAGAGGGGCAGCCTGCATTATGCCTGAACGAGGATGGTGCCATCCATCTGGAGAGAAAAGCAGTTGAAGGCCTTGTCTGGACAGTGCTGTGATCTCTGTGAGTAGTAATAAATACCTGGAAGGGTTACACATAAACATGCATGTACTTAGCCTAATAAAATATATCAGTTACTCAATAGATCTGAAGTCTCCAGCATTGGTTATTTGGATGGGTTAGGCCTGCTTAATAATTACTACTGTATATTGTTAGTACTATACACAGTATATAGGGCAATTTTTATCTTGTTGGTTTACACAAATTACACACAGCCTTCCTATATGACACAAACCCCTACCATCCACTTTATTTTTTAGTGCCTATAAAGCACCATAAACATTTACTATTATGGGATATGACTTTAAATTAACGATAGTGCTGTCATATTTTATTTTTAGCCTGACATTTAATACACTGTGTGATTCATGCAAAACATCCAGATCCCCAGACTATCAGCAAAGAGGATGATGTTTATTTAAAAAATATTTCAAGCATTTTATAATCTGCACTTGGTACACCAGTAAAGAGGGAATTCGGAGCAGATCAGAATGAATGTAGAACTGCAAGTACCTAACAGTTAGTTTTTTAAAACAGGTTCTCTTGTACATAATTGCATGATTGTAGGAAAATATATTTATATACTTACCTTTCCATGGCAAGTGTTTTAAATGCAGCCTGTTCCTCTATTCCACTTTTCCTCCTACTTCCCCCTACATGCTGTGGTTCTTCCCACCAACTGGTATAACACTACAGGGCATGCAAGCTGGAGGCCAGAACCACTGCGTGCTCCTGGGGTTGTGGGTATTTTCTGCTGTAAGTAGCAACACCCTGGCCACGGGAAAGGTAAGTATATCACCTTCCCTCTTAATGGCTCTCCAAAGGCAAGGCTATCAAATTAGATTCAATTCTAAAATTGGATAAGGGGGTGGGGGAGTTCTAAATTAGCTTTGAAAAGGGTCCCACTGTTGGCTACATTCACCACTAGGGTCAACAGGTATTGTTTATCAATTAAGTGGTTAAACTTCAGGTTCAGGTTTGGGTCCTCCTAATTTTTACCTTATTTTGACGAAACCGACTCAGACCAAGCTGAGACAAATTTGAGCAACATTAGCTACAACCTTTCTGGAAGATCTTGGAATAGATGAGGTCCAAAACTCATTTAAAGAGATTTAGGAATTCTCAAAATCCTGCCAAAAGTATTGTGATGGCCGCCGTCCTATTCTCAAAGCCAGGAGAAAGGTATAGGTATATTTTCAGTACAGGTTATTTTATTTTTTTGTATTGGTGGGGTGGGGGGTTCTTACCTTACCAATATTTTCCTTCCTTGGTTCGTTCCCTCCATCAATAAAAAAAACTTTTTTTCACACACCTAATTTTAAATCCAGTGATATCATCAAGTCATTGTGCTTCTCTATGCATGTGGTAACCCCCATGTAAGGAAAAAATGGAAAAAAAATGAAAGCCAAAGAACGAAAAGGGCAGGCCAGACATTTTGATATAAAAGAGCTAGATCAGGGGTGCCCACACTTTTTTGACTTGCAAGCTACTTTTAAAATAACCAAGTTAAAATGATCAACCAACAATAAAAACTTGGACTTAATAACTGCTGTGTGCGGTAGAGTTTATGTTGAAAGGCAGGGCTCCGCGATCAACCTGTTGGGCACCCCTGAGCTAGATAATGTTGAAGGTTCGTCAGCCAGGAATCTGACTTGCTGCATCTTTTAATACAGATTGTAATATGTTCACAGTTTTGCTGTGAAGTGAAATGAAAGTAACCAATTTCATTACAGGAGAAAAGCTTGTACTCCTGTACAACACTGAAAGGAAGGCTGGAGTTCATATAAAGGCTATGCCCTGACAGATGGGTAAAGTAAGCAGTACTGCAGTGGTTCATTGTGAAAGCATCATAAGGATTCCTGATTAACACTGCTTTGGTCCAAAACCAAATGCAGGCATTTACTAGTATAGCTTGTAAATTAGTACCATAGGTCAGTTTCCTGCAAAACCACTTCCAAGTAACTCTTCCAGAGGCCTTTATAAACATATGGGTTATTGTTACAGGAGGACAAATTGCATGTTTCTGCAATAAACTGACAATGAATCATCCAAACTTTTATAAATGAATTACATATGAAGCAAGGTAACATCATAGTGATATAACTCTCTAATTACTACAACTCTATAATTGACTCAACCTTATAATTATGGTAGTAAGGCAAATAGTAAGGCAAGGCAAATAGTAAGGCAAAAAAAGTAATAATATATTATAGTATTAAAAGTGTAACGAGGTAAGGGGAATTGGGGGCCAGATAGACAAACAATCAACAACAGGGGTAAACAGGAAACACAAGGGTTTTTATAGGGCTGGGGAAATGGGTACAGGGACCATGCATGAGCAGTTTAATACCCAGAACCTAAGGTGGTCCAAACTGGTCAGTTTTTTAATAATGTCTGTAGCGACTCCCAGTCATACAGAATCTGAAATTGACCAATTGCCCATCCATCTGAATATAGTCTCAATGGAATTGGGTAGGGAGGCCCTGATGTAACAGGCAGACCTTGCCTTGATACTCATGGTCTGCTTTCAAGCAAAACTCTCACCATGTTTGTATTTCTGTCTGTGTTCTAGATGGGAGGATATACAACAATTAGGCAAATTCTATTGTTTCTGCACTGTATCCAGCGCTAAAAAATAAATGTATTGACCGGTGTCCTGTTTTGACAGATAACCCCATTTAGAATAGGAAAAGTCAGGACAATGCTGGTTTATGAGCATTTGCCTCTCTTTTAACTGTAAGCTGAAGCTTGATCTGCAAGTTCAGTTCAGATCTGCAATCGGTGCATTTTATTATTAAGGGAGTGAATACTGCTTACAGAAAAAATAGCAAGCCATTTCTTATCATTTTATACCTAGTACGAGGGGGGCACGGGGACCAAAAGTTCAATGAAAGGGTATAAAACAAACAAATTCCCCTGCAGTCACCTTATTAAAACCTATTTATAACTGGTCCCTCATTACACACCAGGCAGGCTCTATGTGTGGGCGGCTCTAACATTTGCTGAAGCAACACTAGCTTGGGAAAGTGGAACTGTGCCTTTAAAGAAATCGTATTTTCTGTTTATTGATTTATTATGTTTAATGCTAACATTTTGGGTTTTTCTTGTTTTTTTTTTTGTAACGTAATATAGATTTAAATCCTAAAATAAATAAATAAAAATCACATTAAATTTAAGTAGGGAGATCAAACTGAATTGGACTCAATAGGAGTGAATTCTTGCTTTGTATGAGATCTTCTCTGCTCCATCCGTTCTGCCTAATTTATTAACAAGTAGATAAGATATAATGAGGTTATGATAAACAGTATAAAGTATCAACAACTTACAGTGCAACTGTACAGCCAACGTAACACAATACATTTCTAAGGTAATATTTTATCACATGGAAGGCAGGTTGAAGGAAAGGCCACCCTGAACTTTACTATATACAGATAGATAAAAAAAATGTTTGTGACTGCAGAATTGCAGAATGCCTACAAACTTTGCTGCTGCTGTGGAATCACACATTGAGCAGTCAGATGACTAAATGCCTAGGCATGACATCATATTTGCAAAAGATCACATGACCTTATATAGTATTTGTATTTTATGGCCCTGCTACCTCTAATGTATTTTTTTAAATTAGTAATTTAGGATGGTAAACTTAAGAAGAAAGATATACAGCAATATATAGCAGCTTTACAGTCCATAGATGCTGTGGATCAATTAGATTTTTTTTTCAGCCTTACTTGCTTGCATTTTAGGCTGATGATCCTGTCTGATCTGGACTATAAGCATCTGCTCCTTTTCAGTGAAAATCAAATAATGAAAATGTTCTTAAACTCATAATTCTAATTTCAGTTCAGTCAAGAGTAGGCTAGAAGCAAAATGCATTTCTGGCAGGATTATAATGTATTTTTCTGAACTTGCAGAAAATGTGGTTTGACTGAATAAGGAAAACCAATGCAGCCACTATATAAGAACAAAAAATCTGTAATATATTACACATTTGTCTCTGGAGGTTTAATAATTCTTTATTCATAAATCAATACATTTATTATAAAATTTTACAGTCAGTTTCGATGAGCGATCATACTTTTCTACTTATTTTAATACTTTAAAAAACTCCTGCTGGAATCTCTTTATTTGGACATTTTCTGATCATTTATCTTTCACACATATGCAACATCGCTGTACTGCTGAAAGCTCCATTTTATCCAAGTAGGAATCAAAGTAATTCTTCATTTGAAGAGGATGATCCTGAGTTACCAGTGCCTATAGTTTCATCCAGTGGTGGTGTTTCAGGTAGTAATCCCTTCATGCAAACTGCTACATCATAGAAGGCCTTTTTTGCAGTATCAGTCTGGTCATCGCTCAACAAAATTCGGCTCATTGGATCAACATAAATAGCAGCTAACAAGAATTTGATTATCCAATAAGAGATTCTCTCTTTTCTTCATTGAAGATCCAATGCCATCAGCTATTAACACTCCACTTTTGTTCAGGCAATATATCAAGCTCTTCCATTTCAAACCCAATTTACCTGGTGTTAAATCTTCAGATTGCAAACTCTTGGTGACAGTAAAGGGGTTAGAAAGTAAATTTTGCATAGCTTTTACTTGTGTCCACTGGCTTTCAGTTAATAAAACATTTTCAGTGTCCAGTTCTTCAAGAAAGTATTTTAGTTCAAGCAAAAGCTTTACCATCAAATAAGTGCTTCCCCAGTGTGTCTGCACGTCTTTTTAAAATAGCATCTGTTTTAGGGGTCCTGGCTGCAACAGTTACTTGCCTCAATTTGCCAATTAGAGTAGCTGCATGACGATCTTTCAATCCATCTCTTATTGCAAGTTGCAGAGTATGAACAGCACAATGCATATGTTGAATAGTAGTACGCTTAGATGCTTCTTCAACAATGTTATCCAAAATGTCACTATTCTCTTCGCTTTCACGTTCTCAAATACTTGCAGAACTGTCTTCCTCTAATATCTGTCTTTCACTTTCTTCATCTTCTTTATTCATTTTTCCAATTGTGCTCAACATATCAGAGGCATTATCTGTCACAATACACAAAATCTGTTCCTTCTTAATTTCAAAATCTTCTGGAACATCCTCCGCTAACTTCTGAAGATAGTCACTGGTGTGATGTGCCTGGGTGTCCTTTACTCCCAAGGTTATTGCGTTATTGTTTTATTATTTTCATCAACAAATCTAACAATAACAGCAAAATAATTGACTTTGTGAAGTGTGCATGCATACATTTTTATGAAGACAAATTCCCTTCAGATTTTTTTGTAGTTCTTCCTTTTTACATTTGGCCTCTTCAATTATAACTTTCCTTATTTTTTCTCTTTCCAGAGAAACGCCAAGTTTTTTAGCCATTTCTCCATTTAGGCCTAAAAAGGCTGGCTGTGAAAAGAAGGATAGTGGTACACTATTCTTTACTACCATTTCAATAATGTGGTTTTTGAATTTTTCTGGTGTCATTGTTATGGTAACTTTGTCAGATATAAAGAATCTTCTTAGTTGTGTTTGGTCTCCAGTAGATTTCTGAACATTTTTATGCCAGAAGTAGAAAGAATATTTTCATTGATATCTTTCTCATACTTTTAACACTTTAGGATTTTTGTTAGACCCAGTGAAACTGCTATTTTTTGCATCACATTGTTTTTCATCATCATCTTCAAGAGTACATTGGCACACGTAATGTTTCCTATTACTTGATAATGTAAAGTGCTCAAAAAAACAGCAGACTTTACTGTGTTTGTTGAGACTTTTTGCCATTGTGAATGGGGTGCCGCTTTAACTAAAATATAAATATAAAATATGTTAGACTAACTAGCAAATTCTGTGATTTAAATACAAACATACACATATTCCTGCACTATTTCAAACATACATACAACACGACACTTTACACACAAATAGATTATAGCCCTGCACTAAACTTAGACATAATTTGTCCTATACAGAAAAACATGGACAAACATATATACTATACACACACAATACATTTTACTCAGAGACATTCACATAATATGCACTATACACAAACATTCATACATTCCTTCACCATACACACAAACATACACATAGCCCTGCAGTTTTATCCAGAAACATGCACACAGCCTTCCATCATAGTATACACAAGCAGCCATGCAGTTTTCAAATAAACATGAACACTTACAGTTGAATCCAAAAAGATGTTCCTCCTAATTCTTCCAAGCTATTTTAGCAGACACAGGAAGTTGAGCAGATGCTGCTGCTTTTATCTTTGTTTGCTGATCTTCTGCTGAGGACAGGGCAGTGGGAGGCTCCAGGGCCGGGGGGGCCACTTAACTAACTTCCCAATATTAGTGGTGTGCAAAATGATGTTAATGTTCAGCCCTGGATGGGAGCATATATGGAGAGTGCAGACAGGACACCTGAACACACATCAGACCATAGCACTCACCTACACCTATATCATTACACTTGTTTACACTCAAATTAACTTGTTAAACACATCTCATATCTGAAATAAAATGACAACATTTTTCGTAAGGTACATAATTCAGATTACAATAATGTGAATGTCAGGCTGTATAATAGCTCAGTTGAACTTCACACTAGTAGAAATACAACTATGCACTGGGCTTTATTCTTACATCAGAGAAGTACCTAATTATAACTACTGTTTGCTTGCTGTATTTTTTTATTCGGAGCCGTCACATTTTTATCGACTCTGACTCCAGGTACCCAAAACATGTCACCGACTCCTCGACTCCAACTCCACAGCCCTGGCTGACATAAAGGTAAAACGGGCAATTAGAAAGTTTTTCCATACCTGGGCCAACAATGGTGCAGCACACACTCATTTTACAACTTTCAGCTTCCTTCTGAAGGTATAGTGGACACCTTCCAACTGGCTCCCGCCAACCTGCCAGGATTTTCAGTAATCGCTGAACTTATGCACTTTAATAACCTGCAGGTGAACCTGACTAAATTATTTTACAGCTGCTATCTGTGTTTATTACACCAGCCATAAATTCCTCCCATATTATGTTTTAAATTTACAATACAGCAGAAATGTACAAAAAAGGACTGAGGTTGTATAAATGATGTAAATGTCCCCTAGTGCTCTGGATAAACGTATTGGTTTACCAAACAGTACCCAACATTCTCACCACTTTAAATGTTTTCTTTTTCCTGAATATCCCTGCAGACAGATCATTTTGGTTGGTTCGCCATGCGGTCTTTGCAGAGGTCAACTTTCACTCTTATGGTTATGGTTGTCGTATGAGGATAATCATCTCACTTATTTAGGTGGATTAAGCCTCTCGATGGTTTGTAAAGACTACATGAATTAAATCTGACATGCCACAATTTCCAAATAACCTCTATAATTTTTCAATAAAAAGCCATTATTGATTTGCAATTTTGTGACTGCGTCTTGGTTGAGTTGATGTTATCAGTCTGCTGCAGATGGAAAGATTTCTCATTCTTTTTTTAACGTTATTACGTTAAAATTGCCGTATTCAATTGTAATACTGTAACTTCATAGTAAGAAGCTGCATTTCCCCCATGCAGCGCAGAGCTAGCTCTCATCTTCAATCCATTGAAAGAGACAAAAATTGCTGAATGTGGAGTTAGGCTTTAACCTACAAATGCTTTTTTGATCATTGATAAACATATACCTGAGTAATACATTTATGTTGTGGTTACTTCAAATTAGTGCACACGGTTTATGAAGATTTAAAAAGTTGAACCTGTTTTAAACCTTTCCTGATCTAAATCTATGAATGAATGTGTCCTTTGTGGAGAGGACACTAATCTTTGTTCTATTTTAATATCATGCACAAGTCAGTGACAGTTCCACATCTCATACTAACAATCATGAATCAATTAAGGCGGGGTGAACACACAAGGTTTGTTTACAAACAAACCTGCCAACTCCAACTGTCACTGAGCTTTGCAGAGGCACAATAAAAGCTGAATCCAGCAGGCTGAAGCTGTCACAATGCATTACAAAAAATGAAAATAAGATTTAACAATTTATTCAAAAGTTTTTGTGTTGAATAGCCAAGCATGCCTAAAAATCCTGTTTATTAGTGAATTTTAATATTTTTTTTCAATTTTCCAACCTGCAATTAAAAAACAAACAGGTAATTGGGTAACCCGCACATACTGATATTAATAATATGGTCTGGCTAAAATAATGAAGGAGAAAGGAAGTATACCACTAGTCAGGCAAGTAATCTCATAAATACAGAGGATTTTTGTCATTTACCTCCTAAGGCAGGGGTGTCAAACTCAAATACACAGAGGGCCAAAATTTAAAACTTAGACAAAGTCGCGGGCCAACCTTGTAATTTATTGAAAAAATTTAGGAAATGTTTCCTTCTCATTAGATATATATCCTTTTCATATAGAAACAAACAGGTTTTGCTTCACATTCAATCTGGAACAAGCCTATAATAGAAAAAGATGCATATAAATCTTTTATTTAATTTTATTTAAGAAAAAATCTTATGCCTTGTTCTCTATTTGTAGCCTTCTGAGTTAAATTTCAATGGTAACCTTTCTGCACAGGTTAACAATAATAATAACAGTATTCTTCTATGAAAATCCAACCATTCATGTTCATGCCTTGGAGTAGCAAGGAAAAGTACAGCTGAGGGGGAGTGCTGGAAAGGGCAGACACAGCCAATGCAGGGCTAAATCTTAAGAGTGGCACGCTGCTGAAACTCCCTCTTCATTGGAATAGCACCACTACTAAAATTCCCGGCATTATTTGCGTCTTTAAAACACTCCAATGCGGGGCCACGCATATGCAGAGAGCCTGCTGGTCTATAGACGCTAGTGATGCCAGGAATTGTAGTAGCGGCACTATTTCCAATCTTTTGGGGGCCAAAAAAAAAGACGTTGGGGCCAAATTTGGCCCCCGGGCCAGATTTTGAGACCTGTGCCCTAAGGCTTCAAAAGTATGTCCCTATTGGATTGTGCTGGATAGGGATCAGAATTTCAAGGGAGAGCAAGCTCTCTGTTTAGAGGTCTAAGAGTGAATATATGGTACCATTGGCCTGCTTTGGCAGATTACTGAACAAATTTCATACAATAGAATATTATATTACCACTGAGTTCACTAACTGCTTTGTTACATTACAAATAGTTCAGTTTTTGCTAGTGTATACCAGGGACCTCAAGCACAAAAAGCTCATCAATAGAGAAAATGTGAGAAAATGTGAGATGGATTACATTTCCAGTCTTGATTTAAAACTGAAAAGCGACTTTTGGTTGTCCTGATCCTTTCATTACCCTTCATATTTAAACTAGAGCTTTTTTTTGCCCTTTAAAGTTCTAAGATTTTAATTGCATGAAAATGTGACTTTTTAGGTTAAGTTATTGAATCGTTTTGTTTTCTAATAAGAATTGTTCTGTCATCCTGCACACGACAAGACAGGTGGCGGCTTAGTCCAGCGCCATTGTACATCTTTTTTTTTCTGAGACAATGGTGTTCGCTGGTGTCAGCGCGTTCACAAAACAGCAGTTGCTGCCGTACCTGACATTTCGTTTTCTTATGCCAGTGTCGTCAAAGTCGTAATTCCTTCTGAACGAAGCCTTCAATTGTGAGAGTAAGCCATCTGTTCTTATCCCTGCCAGCGGAAGTGCACCAGATGCTCGAACTGCCACACATCGGGCAATTAAATGGCATCAAAGCCGGCAAAGGTTGAACGCTGCTCTTTGTTCAACAACAAAGACAGCTTGACTGTGGAACAACAGAGTTTTCCAGCTGTGCCAGTCTACTTATTTTTGTTACATCTATGTGCACTGTCTTAAGTGGACCTGTCATCTGAAGAGGAACAGATATCTGTTGGGCAGCAAAGGAGACAATTTTCTGACTCCATCCAAACACATCCAAAACACTTTATTTTAGGAATGAGGAAAGAGTAAGAGTCTCCTAAAAATAGATATAAAATAATTAAATATAAAATATGCAATATTTTTTTTTATGGCAAGGATGGATACTCTATATAATTAAAAGTCCCAGAACTGCCTGAATATTTGGCAACAACTTGAGTAAGCCAGAGAAGGGTCACAAGCTTAGGCTATGTATATAGGATAGATTTTTGTTGCAGGAAATTATCTTTTGTGATCGTTTGCAGTGACAATAGAACAAACTAGCGCTGTTCACACAGCACTGCTCAGTTCTTTGGAAAGAGGAGGTGGGGTGATCGAACGAATAGCACCCCACAGTGCTCTCTTCCAAAAGAAGAGCTGTGCATATGCAGTTCAGCTTTGGTTCTCAGGATACCTACCAATCGTGGCTTACCCTGCGTGTGCCGGTACTGAACGAACTCCCCCATGTCTGCACAGGAGTTATGTTATTGCTGCCAATGAAGATGGCTGAATACTTTAAGAAGATAAAGAAGAAGATGGCGGCTCCCTATGATGGAATGGGGGTAGGTGAGTATTGCAAGGTTTAGTTCCACTCTAAACAGCCCAGTCAGGGAAACTAATTTTTTTTTTTTTTTATGGCCATTCAACATTTTCAGATTCCATTTATTTACAAGGACATCTATTTTTGCTTCTGTCCTCCTGAAAATACGTAAATAAACTCTCCCACTCCAACACATTAGAAGACAGGTCAATCTAGCAGCAAGCTACAAAGCCACAAAGCAGCACATTTTAGTAGTCTATGTCAGACTACATCATAAAATGTGTTTATCTTGGAAACAATAAATTCAGAGGGGAGTGGGTAGAGAAAAAAAAATGAAGGGGTTAGAAAGTCGGAGGTGAAAAGTTTACTCACTAGGGAAAATGATGACAGCGATTAGCTTGAAGGTGGCATGAGAGCTTGAGGATCAGCAACCTTGGCCCTATCTCATGAAAATATATTTTCATAACGGCTCATTAAGGTGATAACCTCATTAGCTTGTTTAAATCAGGAACTGAATGATCACCATAAATCCCCGGGAGAGGTTGTAAAACTTGATACAACACATATTCCTGGAGGAGAAGAGAAAAAACATGCAGTGTTTAATTGTAATCATTGATATTAATATTTATGGAAGTACTCTCCACTAAATGCTAATTTCTGCGCTCAGAGGTGGTATGGCTCGCCAAACGCTCAAACGTTCCTAAAAATACAGGTGGAGCTGAGTTGAAGATTGTGTCATTTCATCATGTAAATGTGACTAGCCAAATCCTAATTTGAACCAGATATGGTCATTTAAATTACCAAACTCTGGAATATAATTAGGCAGTAAGTTCAATTAGGATTTAGGAGCAATAATAGTTTTCTGTAAAATGTATTAATATTTTTGTTATGCTTATTAGTTTGTCAACCTATGTTTTATATGTTTTATGTAAATAATATACTGTTAAGGACATTCAAAACAATTTTTTAAAAAAAGAACAACTATGTCTCCATAGTTTTTTAATCTATTTTTCAAATGCAATAATTTTATGAATAATAAAACTTATAGCAAGACAATCCATATAAAACCAAAAAAAATCATATAGTTCACTACCTGCTGAACTAACCCAACCACATAGGTGAAAGGTTAGGTTGCTAGCCAAGTAAATGAGCCACAGCGGGGAAAGAAAGGCCTATAATCTGTTACCACTCACCACTGGCTGACATTGTTTTACTTGCAAGCTGAACAAGATTAGTTTAGCAGTTGACCCCATTCTGTGAAACTTCTGATTGATACTTCTGATTTTGGAGTATCCTTTACCCTTAAATGGTATAAGGAATGTAAACCCAAACAATTAACTACTCTTCTTTGCCTCCTTTTAGTCCTTTATAAATACCACTGAAAGTGTTTTGTAATATCTGCTCGATATATTTAAACTGGTGTCCACCTTGCAGTCCCTAATTGTAGAAGCATTATGAGGGTTCAGTCAGTTCTCCTGCAATATTTATATGTAACAAGAAATGTAATGATAAGAGAAAAGATCAGAGTGCAAAGACATGAACTTATCAGTGTGCTGCTTCTTTCTTCACTGTTCAGTTCCAGGCAGGAAAAGTAAGCAAGCCCCATATCTCTTGCCATGTCAGACGTGTAAACTTTACAAACAGCTCTCATATATGTAATTTATCTGTTTTTTTTTTTTAGTTTCAATTATGACTTTTTTAATTGCATATACCACTTTTATCTCAATGAATAAAAAGTAAAATACATTTTTATTTGAACACCTAGTAAATATCTCTGATTTACCCTGGTTGTACAGCATTCCAATCTATAGGGCACTTCACAGCTACATTATATTCCTAACAGCTTCTACCCCTCGCGATTTAGCCTATATTGCATTCTACATTTGTTTTATGGCTGCCAAGGTGTATTAAAATGGTCTATTGGTTTGTGCTTTGTCCTGCTCACTGTTCATTTCCTTATGCCATCGATTTCTCTTTAAATAGTCATAGATTATGTGACGCACGTTCACCTTCTGTAATTTTTAATACAGATAGAGACAAACCATTTTATTAATACACTGCAGATAAGCTATGATAATTATATTAATGTAGATAATCCACGTAATGATAATGAAGTATAGAGGTTCCCCTGATAAATGAAGACCTTTGACAGTCAGTTGTAAATCCCATTCTATATCTATGTGTATGTCTTCAGATGATTTGGAGTAGAACTTTGTAACCACAATCAATATATTTAAAGCAAAACTATCGTTCATTTATAGATTTTTAGATTTGTACATGAAAGCGTATGGCTTAATGTGCATTAGCTTAACGACAAGTTACAATAATTTAAAAAGAGTAACAGGGTGCAGAGTCTGTGAATATATACGACTATGGGTGAAGCCATTTTTTAACACTTCTTCATGCTCTAAGGGAAATAATATTATGGGGCAAATTCTGATTGTGGTGTGTGATGTTGTAAATTACATTTAATTTTATTACATGGCAACAATGTCTACAGCACTATGGGTTGTCTAAGGAGAGAGGTGTCCTCTATTAGGCACATGGCAATGACTGTTAACTTGAATGAAGTTAATTGAAAAGAGTGAAGCAAGCAAGTGAAATGCAAGAGGGAAAACAAAAGTAAGTTCACTTAAACCTTTATTTTAGAGTTATCTTCAGACTAGCAGTTAAAAACATAATATTAATGATTTACTGCTTCCAATAGGTTGCCAATAGGGAGTGGTTAAAGTGGTAAAGTGGTGGACCATAGTGGTAAAACCTAAGCAGTGTTTTTTTTTAGCTTGTACATTGAATTACATTATCCATGTAGTTTGAGCTGTTAACTGCTCTTGGATACTGAACGCAGTGTCTAAAAAAGTGTGCAGGAAAACAAGCTACAGTAGAAAAAAGACTGTGCTACCAGACTGTTCCTTATTTCCTCATGACAAGTTTGCTTTAAGGAAAAATTATACTCTGAAGGCCATAAAAAAAAAAAAAAAATTCATAACTGGATCAATATGTTTTTAGACTAGGTTGTAGGTATGTATACACTCACTAAATTAGCGTTCTCATCGCTAGAAAATTTTGGTGGTTCGCGGGTCTGGCCGGCGCACCCCCCAGCTGGGTCAGGAGACAGACCCCGCTTGGGGGGGACACACTAGCCAGAGCAGCGGACCATGTCTCCAGTATGCATTGCAGGCTCAGGGCAGTGGGCGGGTTGTGTCTTTGGCTCAGACCTGCGATTGGAGAGTGGGCGGGTTCTGGCATCATGATGTCACTCTGGGGTTTCTTCCCCTTCGAGTGACACATGGCTCCTTGCGCATGTGCTTTTCGGAGTCTGTATATTTAGTAGTCCATGGCGTCCAAAAAGTTGGGGACCATTGTGTCATGGCTCCAAAGGGCCAAGTGGTGGACCCTCTGTGTCACTAACCCAGTGGGTGGAGACGTGCACGGGTCACAGGGTCTAAGCAGTAGCTTGATCTTCTCTAGAGGCTCTAGAGGTGAGGTTGTTGTGTGGCGAGCTACTGTCAGGTTGCAGCGCCCATGCCCACCAAGGCAGGTGACTGCTAACTAACAGGAACTGAAACGTAGTGCCAGAGTGAGATCCAAAACAATAGTCGAACAAGCCCAAGGTCAGGGCAAGCAGCAAACAAGAGTCGTCAGGAAACAAGCTGGGGTCGGTACATGGATAGATAGATCAGGAAGCTGGGGTCGGTACATGGATAGATAGATCAGGAACAGAACATAGAAATTGGAGCAGTAGAATCCTGGGAGTAGACCCACAAGGAACTCCTTGTCCAGGCAACTTCCTGTTGCAAGGCCACTTCCTTAAAAAGGGATGTCGTGTGATGAGTGCAGGTCATGTGAGCCGCAGACACCAAACCCACCAGCAGAGGGAGTGCTGGTGATGAGACAGTCTCAGATGTTGTTCACATCCCTGCCAGCAGATGGAGTGCGTATATGGAACATCCTAGTCCTCTGAGGCAAGGGAGCAGCTGTTTGAGAGTCACATGACCGGGACCAGTAAGTGTGCAGAGCGTTGGATCCAGAAGCAGAGTTGGTGCTGGCAGCAGGGGACTGCATGGTGGGTGAGCCAGAAGGAGGCACAGATGCCCTAGACTTGCAGAGATCTGTGACACATTGCACTAGATGATGTAGCCCGAGACACAGTCGTGATTGTCTTGAGCAGAAATGTAGCGTGTACGGTAGTCCCTCAATGTCATTTAACAATTCAGCGGCAGATCACTACATGGTCGAGGAGGAATGACCGCTGTCTTATTCTATGGAGGAGGATGCAACGGGATGCAATTACCTTTCGATTGCAGGCCACACTACACCTGCTGCTGCTGTGGCTGCCGTCCTTGTCTGTTGGTCCTGGTCAGTGTCCTCCACTTTGCGCTGTTGTCACTGGTAATCCTACACGTGGGCAGAAGACCAGCACTATTGTTCACCCCCCCCCTACAGTGTAATCCCATAGATTTTGTAACAAGGTAATATTAGACAGACATGTACTTTTAAACAAATTATTAATAAGTGACACATACATTAAAGGCCAACTTGAGCTAACACTTTAAACTTTTACAGCAGTGGGTTTTTTTTTTTGATGGGGGGGGATTTTGCTGGACAGCTTGGCTTGAAAAGTTGAAAAATAATACATTTACCTACAAGATCAAAAGGAAATAAAAATGTTCCAGATGAGGGTTAGAAAAAAAAATTTGCCTTGTTAATTCTATTTTCAGGCCTAATCATAAACATTTTTGAAAAAGTTTCAAGAGTAACTAGTCACATAATGAATATCAGTTGCTGGAATTCAGCAGTGCTAACTTTTCGGAGCAGCAGAAGAAGCAAGGTGATCGGCAGTTAGTTCAGTTCAGGGAAGAATGATTGGCAGCTTGGGAAGGAGAAATATAATCAGAGGTGATTGGTAAAAACAAAAAATGATGTATGACAGATCATTAAAAAGAAATATGACTCACGCAACAAACCTTTGCTAAAAAAAGCAAACATGTATCTCCAAACTAGTTCTCTCTCACACACGCGCCCTGCAGCACCTCACTTTTCGACTGACTGTTTTTGGGGTACCACTGTAATTACTATCAAACATTTTGTTTTAAAGGTGGGACATTAAAAAGAAATTTAAGCCCAATCCTTAAAATATTCCATCACCATAATGCTGTTTGAAAGTTAGTTTCAAACTTTCTAACTCTTTTTGTAAAATACCAGCTTGTAAAATGACAACTGTCTCTTAGTTTTGCTCCTGCACTGTCACATCATATAACGAGTACCTGGTAAAAACTACATGTGATTATGCTGATGTGAAATCATGGTCCACTGTTGCCCATCCAGAATAATGATGTGCAGCCCACCCCGGGGCAAGTACATGTAGATGGAGGGAGATGGCTGAAAAAAAACTGGAGGAGATCAACACAAAAATAAAATAGAAAAAAAAAGTAAATTGTTATTTTATATATAACTATCATATTACTTTGGATGATCTTATTGACCTTTTCAATTATTATCTCTGGAAAACTGTTTATATAGTATAAATGTACTCATTATTATTTACTACCATGCCTATTATGTCCTCACTTATTGTTGTTTATCTGTACATGTATTATCTTCATCTATTATGTATAGTGCACTTTGAACTGCAATACCTGTAAATTTATTCTGAATATGTATATATAATCTTTCTATTTTCAGCTTTTGAAAAAGGCTCTCTGCCAAATCCCCTGAAGAAGCCGATAGGCGAAACGAGTCGAGGTAAGAGACGTTGATGTTTTGAATTTGGGGTTTCACTGTCTAGTCAATTGATCATCCTCCCCATGCTAAATAATGTGGAAGAGACCAAAATAAATCATTTGGATGATTCATTGTTGGAAACTTGTATTTTAAGTATCCTCTCTAACTTGTATTTTAAGCTTGATCTTTACAATATAATTTTTCTTTGCTGCACTAAACCCTAGCTATACTCGCTATAACCCTAGCTATTCTTTTTATCACTTATATACCCAATAGAGGGGAGCCGCTACATATATTTACATAATTGTTGGGACTAGCACCATTTATTAGTTCTAAAAAAAAGTAAAAACAGTACTTTATGGAAAACAAGCAATTTTCTGCCATACACAGTGCTTTCAGAATCTAAATGTCAACCATTTAGGGTTTACAATAATTTTAATTTTGCTGTACTGTGGTAACAATTTGTTAAATTACATACTTTCCATTCCTTTTAAAAATAAAAGTGTTCCTACCCTTAAAAAGGATTTGTCTATTTTTTCCAGTTCACAACTGTAGACACGTCACTAAGTAATGTCCATCCCTTCCCTAACAGTATCTGCTGAGCAGATGGCAGTCCACGCACTGCAGCGCTTACTTACTCTGTAAAATTCTCTATTGTGCATTGGGCAAGCTGTTGCAACATGCTCCTGCATTCCAAAGAGCCCATGACAGATGCACGGACCAAAAGCATTAAAGAGAATCCTGCAAGTCTCTCAATCCAGCTATGATTCATAATATATCACCGTCTGCAGCCCAGGGCACCAATGGCAGCATCATTTTCTAGGTAAATATTACTGGGCTAAATTTAAATAAAGTGCAGTAACCCATGGCAGCCAGTCCGGGTTTATCCAAAAAATTTACAAGCAATTGGCTAGTGATGATTAGTTCATTAAACATAAAGATTTACTAAATATAAATATTAAAATGTATAGCTTGTATCCATGTAAAATATATGTTTGCTGACTTTTTCTGTTACCAGAATTGTAGTGACAAAACTTCAACACACTAGACAATTCTTGCTATTGGAAACTGCTTCTAACTTAGGAATTTCACATGGAAACTCTCCAAATAATATACACTTTATATTCATATAGCAATACAGATCACAGATCCTCGCTAAAGATGAATTCCACCAAAAGGGAAACTAAAGAGGGTAAAGCGTATAATGACTTGTGACCCCCAATGATCCAATACATATATACATATGTTCATGCTAGTTGGCAGATACCTGAATGTCTAGGTAGCAGACCAATGAAGTTTCTCTGGCGGCTTTAACTGAAAGATAAAGCATAAGGGTAAACCCCTAAAGCTAATTTCAGACCTGTGGTTCTGTTAGGTCTACTGCAGGCTCAACAACCCTTTCAATTGAACCACTTTTGCATGTGGTTGAAGGTGGTTGCAGTGCATTGGTGTTGTTGAATGCACCATGTTGCTTCTGGCCATCCTTGAGTCGTCAGATGCTTCAATTGCAACTGCCTTCAGCCACCACTCACAGTGAGAACCACCACCCACAGCAAACTGCAACCTTAACTGCAACCTCCCTCCAAAATTTCATATCACAGAGGTTGAGCGCAGCTGCAGGTAAACTGTGGTTGGTACAACAACCGCAGAGTTAAACTGCACAAAAAGAGGTGTCTGGGAACAGCTAAACTTTTTTTATTTAAAATTAATGAAATCAGGTCAATGTGTTACAAAGCACATCATAGTGACATTATGATGCATCCTGGAATCAATTGACCACAATGATTTGAAGGTGTGATAAATAGATGTCTATAAACTATTGGCCATAAAAGTCCATCCCCAGGGAATGAATCGTAAATGAGCAACTCATCCATTGCCCATGAAAAATCCTGTGTGCTATTTGCTCTTTGAGGAAATTTTGGGGTTAAACTCTTTCCCCAGTCTAATAATAAATGTGTACTTTGTGATAATGAAAGTTGCTTCATTTAATCATTATCCAATTGGTATTATTATTATAATGTATTTATCAAGTTCCAAAATATCACACAGTGCACTAGGGGGCGTGAAAATAATAATCATTATAATAGCTATGATATAGAATATTCTCATGGAGAGATGTACAAAATCTGTATTCAGCTGGATATAATGGCTGATAGGAGAAAATTAATACATGTATTAGAACTCAACAACTAGATAGACACCTAGAGGATTAATTATCTTGACTTTTCTCATATCTCAGGGAAAGCAGTGGAGATTCTTGCATCCTTATTAACAGTCGAAACACTTAGTTTTCTTGCTGAATTATTTGTCATACAAATTAAGGTCATATTCACAAATGTTCGCCAAAACTCATGCACAATAGCCACATGCTTGGTGAACTAAATAGAGGTCCAAAGGGCATAAACCTCTCATCTCTGGCATCAGTTCCTGGGCATTGGTACTTTGAGACGGGGGCCCAATTTTTAGGGGGAACCTCCTAAAATGCATTGTGATAATAAAAAGGGCATGTAAGTTTATATCACATCTCATTTGCTATGGAGCCTCATGCATGGCATACTAAGATGGTAAATTCAGGGAGGGTGCACAACTTCTTTTATTTAAAAAAATGACATTTTGACAGTAATTGCTATCCTTCTACATAGTTTCAGCAGTATAGACAGCATTATTTACCAAGATATAAGACTATATTTTATATATTTCAGTGACATGCAGTTATGAGGCATTGGATTTAACAAGATTTGCCCATCATCTGCCTGCCAGAAATTGATGAGCAAATCCCGTTGAAAAGGGGAAATCTCTTGGGTGAAAATTATTTGTCTGAATTGCCCGGTAAATCTTAGATAATTAGACCTCTTTAAAGTCTAAATATTTGGATACAGAAGAGATGGAATAGACCCCCAATTTTCATTGTCCCTTCTGCCCTTCTTAGTGACTTGGCATGAGGTTTGAATTTGCTGCTTCCATGGAAAACATACAACACATATAAAAGTTTATAAATTAAAACTTTCTACCAAAAACTTTTATAATGTTTGCTTCCAGAAATGGCAAACAACTTTTAATACAGGGCCTAGCCTTTGTCCTGGTCAGCTGAGATACAAATGCCACAAATGTGGCAAACCTGACCCCGGCAGATTTATTTATTCCATTTAGTAACCACAAAAGAAAAAAAAACTCACCACACAGCACCAAGAAATATTGTAACCCTTACCACTGTGTCCCAAACTCAAAATGTTTTTTTCTGTTATATTTTTAAAGCAGTATAGGCATATACTGCCTATAGTACTATAGAGTGTCAGAGAAAAGAGAAAAAATTAAAAAGTGAGAGTTGAAAAATAGAAAGTATAGATACCGTATATATTCATTAAAAAGAATCATGCATTCATTTATTATATGAATGAATATTAAAACACAATATTCATATAAAATATTTTTTATAAATCTGTATATCTGGGGATCCAAGAATCCTTTGCATAGAAGAGGTCAAAGCTGGGGGTTATCCTTTTTCAATCTTACATTTCTTTTCTTGCAAAGGTAGTTTTCGGGGCAGCCCCAAGGAGAGTAATACTGAGGCCAAGAAAGACTGAATGTAGAAAAAAAAAGTAGATGGTGACCATTGATGATGTAAAAACACAGAAGTCATTCTGGGGATGTGGGGTGCTTTACACTTACACTTTACATGCTCCATGAACAAATAGGCAACGCTTACTTGTAGGTAACCTGTAAAATGTGTAGTGTCTATTTTTTTCTATACACTTGTTTATAAGGAAGCAGGTGAGAGGTAACACAAAGCTGTAATACAATAACTGCAACTCTTGTACCGAGCGAGGTTCAATTGCAGTAAGCGAGGGACAGGTCTGTTCCCAGCTCTCACGCGCTTGCACTCTGAATTACCTCCTCACCTTTCTATGCCCTGTGTGTAATGTAAAGTTTATAATATAATTACACCCTACATGCCTGAAATTGCCTTTATCTGAGAACTGATTATACATAATAACACACAAACTCCCAGGATCACACATATGCTGACGGTGCCAGGATCACACTTTTTAAAGTCTTTTTTCTGATAATGAAATTCTTGTCCTAGTTGCCATCTGTTGCATTGAGTACAATTTGTATTTTAACCCTCCAGTTGCTCCAATGCAGGAGAAACACATAGCAGTATGCATGTACCTGGAACTTACCCGATTCAAACATCTTGGGAAAGGGACATTGAAGCGATACTTCTGGCAAACAGAATAATGTAAGGAAGGAGTTAAAGCTGACAAAAAGTTGTATTCTGCCTGTCAAATCAGAACAGAAGACTTGATTTCTCCCTACTGGAGTTCAGTAACACTTGCAGGTCTTGTCCTTCCTTCAGCCTGCCAAATTCAGAGACTTTTACTGCTTGCATTTATTATTTTATACAAAGCTGCATTTATTAATGTATTCAGGGTTTTATTATTTGTGTATTTTATAGGGTTCTGGTTTAGTAGTGACAGCTAAATTTACCAGGGTTCAATTTGTCAAGGACCTGGCTAATCTTTTTTAGAAAATCAGTAAATCTGAACTTTAAAGTGAATACTGCTGAAATCTATAGGTGAGAAATAATATTTAATGCTAATAGGCAAATAAGCTGGACACTTCCATAAAGGTGCATTAACATTTTCCTTTAAAAGAATTGAAAATACACAAATCCTTTCCAGCAGCCTCTTTCTCTTAGTGTTTCCAGCTCAGAGCTATGTACTTGATAACTTTGTAGTATCTCTTCTGCTTCTCTTAAGGCCAAAGCAGTTGTGTGAAATTCAGGACTATGAAGTGAAGGTGACCAGATTTGAGGTGGAACTAGATCTTATTTTTTTAGATAACGGTGAGAAGGAAGGTTCTTTATTGCAGAAGAGACAGGAGACAGAAATAAGGGTTTTCTGAAGAAATAAAATTATTCTCTCTAATACGTAATATATTACATATTGGAGTGCTGCTTAAATTACTATAGAGACCTGGGTTGCTTTGATGGTATACCTTACCTCACACACTTGTAGATAGTCCTACCCTGTGCTGAAAGGGAGTTGTCCAATTGACTTCCACACAACAAGCATGTATCTAGAGCCCATGTCATCAAGCCTACTCCTCCTCAGCTATCCTATTCTGGCCCTCCCCTTTCCGCTTTTTGATCTGCCTGTCATTGCACGTGTACTGATACAGTGTGTGAGAGGCAGTGCTCTAAGCTGAAAAATCACCTGTCCTTTGGAAAGTTTACTATCCTGCTGTCATGGAGTTTATTTCATACAGATGTTTGTTTAGTGAAATTAGCAAGCAGTACCTACACAGTCACAAACACAATGCAAAAGAGCTAAGATTTGTAATTTATTGAAATGTCAATATTGGGAGAGTAGAACTCATAACGAAGGTTAGTGATAAACTGTGTAGGGAGGGGGTATTTGGGCAGAGTTGCCTACACACACACTGTGTTTCCTGCACAAACACACCCCTCTAACTGGTCACGGAGACTGGCAGAGACTTTGGACTTCTTCTCCTGAGGACAGATGCTTTGCAGCCCCTGTAATGACATCATAGTGGCTATGAAGAGGGGAACCCAGTAAACAATCATGGTAATTAAAAAAGTAACAAAGGACAAGGGGACACAAGGGGAAGAGAGGGAGGTTTTGGGATACTTTTAGGGTGCTCACTACAGTTAAGCTGTAGGGTTAGTGATGCTCAGGACATAAACAACACCATTTTTAATATGTTAGCATGAAGTCCTTAGTGCCAGCAACCTTTCTTTAAAGTTTTTAATCACAAGACCGATTGCACATTTGCTCCATAAACAAACTCATTGAACAGAGAAAAAAATTACAACAGCCAAACAGTTTTCTTTGCAATCATCCTTTACTGTGTGTCACGCAGAAGATTAATTGAGAATTATGGTTAAGGCTTCACAATGGATAACCTGCCATCTGTCCTACCCTTTTCTCTTGGATAATTTATGTATTTTCCCTAGAAAATTAAAAAAAAAACGCATCGCAGCTGTTTCTAGTTGGAGCCGAGTATTAAAATCTTGCAAAAGATGCTGGCAGAGCAATCCCAGAGTGCTGTACTGCTGGGTGTCAATAAGAATGTTTGCCCTGATGTTATATCCAAAGCACATGGCTTTAGAAAAGAAGCTTAGAGCAATGACCGTATGTGTCTCAAGCTTGATGGGGCTTAAAGTGAACCTATACTTGGCCAAGGCTCAATTACAAAACAGTTTTTACTTAAATGGGTCCAATCCCTGTGTTACCCTCTATTAGTGTCCTTCTACCATAGCTGGTTTGCTTGGATTCTTCTACCATACCCATAGTGATTAATTCAAGAATCTTGAAGACACCTTCATCGGGATAAACGTATGTTTAGAAGATTATACAAAAATTATAACTTGACTATAGGGCAGCTTAGATGGGGTGGGACCAAAGTTGACTTTTAGAAAAAGTCAGTAATTAGAATTGTAGAAAAAGCTGCATTGCTCTTATTCTGGTAGAGAATGACACTAAGTACTAAAATAGCTTCTTCATACATTAATTCACTCATAAATAAATGTATCTGGGTGTCCACTTTTGTAAATGGAGTGCTTTAGCAAAATGTATGGTAATTTTGCAATGCTGTGACTTTCCTAAGGGCCTAGAAATGTAAACACACTTAGCAAAGTGAAATCTACCTGCTTATTTGGAAACAAGTTAAAACAGCAAAATGTAAAAAACATGCAAACATTTGCTGCCCCTGTAATCAGAGAAACACGAGAATGTTTGGAGATGTATCTGGGCAGTAAAAATTACTGTTTGCAAAACTTTGTACCAGACACTTAAGAAGATTACATATTTTTACAATTTTGTTCAGTATCTCTCTAAACAATAAACACACATTAAATAATTTTTTGAAAGCAAACTTTAAATGACAAGGAAATTTGACCACAGAAAAAGGTATCATTTTTGTGCTGATACCCAAAGCAGTTAAAACACTTTTAACAGATGTATGTAAGCATTGAAAAATTGCCTAAAATTTCCTGGTCATAAAGTGGGGAAGTAGCCACTGTCATTATGGGGTTAATGCGTCATAAGCAAAAAGGGGTTATCATTTTCCTTTACTGTTGCAACACCTGCAATTTCTGCTGCTTACAAGGCTACCCTGTATTCTTTGGATTCTTCTGTTGAGCTTGCTACACTTCATTCTTGTAGTGACATAGGGGCTAAAAAAAGGAACCACAGCCTGGAGAGAGAGACCAAACATCCTACACATGCTAAAATATTGGACGCTTGAGATTATTCATCCAGTTTGTGTTGAGATGTCCGCTGCACCGTTAGGGTGGGGGGACCATGTTTTACAAACAAGGAAGGGAGCCACACACTTTTTGCTCCCTTCCATCTTTGGCAAGTTGGATTCCAGATGGATATTAGAGGGGGCCCACAAAAATCTTTAGTCATTAAAAATACCTATAAATACCTGCTTAATAGGAATGCATGCCTATTCTTATTTTGGAAAGAATTCTTTGGTGGTCCGCAGTCTGGTCAGTCCGCCCCTCCCGCTGGGTCAGGAGAAGGACCCCGCTGGGGGAGGGGGCGCACCGTTCAGAGCCGCAGACCACCAAAGAATTCTTTCCAAAAAAAGAGTAGGCCCGCATACCCATTCCATATAGAATTGCAGGCTCAGGGCGGTGGGAAGGTTGTCTCTCTGAACACAACCTGCCCACTCTCCCTTTGCAGGCTCAGACCTGCGATGGGAGAGTGGGCGAATTCTGGTATCATGACGTCACTCTGGGGGAAGCTTCTTCCCCTTTGAGTGATACATAGGCAGGGGTGTAGTCGGGGCGGCGTTTACATAACAATGATGTGCATGCATGCTCGCCATGGATAGTACCACCCCCCCTCTTCTTTTTTTACGACTACACCCCTGTATATATATATATATATATATATATATATATATATACCCTATAAGGTATCCATGTTTAGTATGCTAGAAGCCATTTGTACTCACAGACATTATTTGTTCTTTGTGGCTTTGTGACTATGGAGTTTTGTGGGTGGTATATATGTATTAAAAGGTATTGTAGCCTGCCACAGTATGACAGCTGTCATTGTCCATGGCCAGATTAGATGAGCTGTGCTATACCTGTCACTGACAAATATATATAGTCACTATAGGAAACCGAGATGGTGAACCTCCCTTGGGTCAAATACAGCCATAATACCTGACAGTGGTTCTAAGCACTCCAACTTTGTTTAACTTCCTGATTACATAAATGGCATACTGATGAAGCAAATCTACAAATGGATTACTAAAATGTAGCCTGATCCCACGGGTCCTAGTGATTGCACACAGCTTGGAGTTGTCCTGGCCATTATTATTTCTAAGAGATCTCCCCCCTGCATGTCACAACTGGCCTTTGACAGATCAATGCAAGATTTGTGTCCAGGGACCTGTCACAGTAGAATCACTGACATGTGCAGCCTGTCATGGGGAATTCAGTCAAGGCGGGCCCAAATCCACATGACAGGGGCCTCAGACAAGCATGAAAGACGAGTGACACTCAAGAGACCATGCGGCCCGGCGCCCCCTCACCATGTATGGAGTCAGTTTAGCTATATACATTTCCTCTTGTTAGCAGTCGGTCTTCATTTCACCATTAGACTTGTCGAGTGTAAACATTGGAGCATAGCTGCTAGACTTGCGAACAGCCCATGAAAGTCTCAACAGTAATCAACAATACTGTAATTTTCTATCTTTTCTAGTTAGGTAACATTCTTTTTATCTATATATATTTTTCCAAAGTGGCATTGTTTTGGGTGAGTTTTTAAACTAATGTATTTAATGAGTATAGAATCTAAATATATAGGGACCCTTCATACATTCTAAAATTGCATTAGGCATATTATGTCACAGGTGCCACTTTAGGGCAACTTATTTATTGGAATGGGTTGCCAATGCATTAGAGTGATTCAAAAAATGGACATCCACCGTTTGTAGAAATGCAGCACACCAAATCACACGCCTGAATTATTGTGCATTGATATGCTTTCATTGCCAGTGCATTCTCCTCCCCAGAGCTTATCAAGTTTATTAAGACAATACAGCAAGAACTCTTTACTTTTATTTTTTGGCGAAATAAAAAACATAGAAAACCCAATAACTTGGACTAAGTCATTTAATAAGAATTTTAAAAGTGGCAGGTTCTTTAGAAAAACAAAGGATAACCCTTTGCAGCACTGGGTGTCAGGTTCAAACCCTGGCAAGGACACTATGCAAGAAATTCGTATGTACTCCCTGTATTTGCAAAGGTTTCCTCTGAGCATTCCAGTTTCCTCCTACATCTGAAAAATATGCAAGTATATTAATTGGTATCCCCAAAAATTGGCCTCAGCCTGTGTTAATGACATTTGACTATGACAGGGACGTTAGATTGTGAGCCCTCTGAGGGATAGTTAGTGATATGACTATGGACTTTATAGAGCGTTGTATATTATTTTGAAGCTATATACACTAAAAACAGATTAATTAGAAATATAAAATGACAAATTCGTAAATCATTCATTATTTTATATGTTAATATACAATGCTTAAAAATACATTTGTAAGGTAGATTTTGTTTGTCCATGAATCTGCCTACATACCATATGGGATAGAATACCTTGGAGCTGACTACCTGATGCTGTGCCAGCCATTCCTGAGACTCAAGCATTGAAAGGCATGTAACATTCTACAAACTCCAGTACTGCACCCTCTTTTCCAAACCATTTCAGAAGCAAAAGTGCCACCTAGAGGATAGAGATCCCTTTTCTATTCTAGAAGTGCTTTTTATAAAGAAAAGAAAAAGTTTTTTCCATGGTAACAAATGAGCCAGTTTAGTGGCTAGAAATAGATAGATAGATGGATGGATAGATAGATATAGATATATAGATAGATAGATAGATAGATAGATAGATAGATAGATAGATAGATAGATAGATAGATGATAGATAGATAATAGATAGATAGATAGATAGATAGATAGATAGATAATAGATAGATAGATAGACAGACAGATAGATAGATGATAGATAGGTAGATAGATAGATAGATTCCATGGGAACGTTCCAGGTTTAGTTTACAACTCCATCTTGATTTGTGTCCCTTAACACCTGCATATCTCTTAAAAAATGGGCATGACTGAATTGTACTGAACACATGGCTTAAAGCATAACTATATTAAAATAAAAAATCACACCTTTACTTCCTTAAAGCGCCAGACTCCTCCAGCACTGTTCTTGTTTGGGCCTGGCGCCATACTGTAATCCAACTTTGTTGAGCAGGGGAAGCACTGGGGGCTGCCATCTTCTTCAGTCTATTGTGATTTTTTCCTTCTGGCTATGTCCCCAATCTCGCACTGGGGCAGGCATGAGATCGGGTGGCGTAGCCTGCTGTAAATGGGAAAAAAGAGTGCTGATCTCACTGCTCATGTGTGTTAAAAGATCAGGCATGTGCAGAGGTACAGCCAAAAGCCTCCTGGGCTTCACATGGGTATCCCAGGAGGCTCTGCTCTCCTATTTTGTCTTTAATTAATTAATTAGGTTGTCTAGCCTTTTATGTAAGGAAAAAAAATGGTGATAGGTCCACTTTAAAGTAGAATGGTTAAAAGGAGTCTAAGAGTACATACGTTATGCATTTATCAGTAAATGTATTAAATACGTACTGTCCGTACACAATCTGCAGTCTTTGTACCCATAAAGTGTTACATAATTGCTGTGATATGTGTAAGAGTGTCATTAATATAAACCTAAATAATTATTATTATTATTGTTATTAATATTAATATTATTATTAATAATAATAAGAATAATAAACAGGATTTATATAGCGCCAACATTTTACGCAGCGCTGAACACTGTTGCAAATGACAGACAGATACAGACAGTGACAAAGGAGGAGGAGAGGACCCTGCCTTGAAGAGTTTACAATTTAGGAGATAAAAATATATGCAGTATATATATACACAGAGAGCTAACCCTTTGTCTGGGCCTACTTTATTGAAAAAAAAATAATAACTGCCAACTACACAGCAATGAGAAATTCTTGAGAAAAATAATCACTTTTGACAGAACTATGTAATACACAACAGTTACACTGAGCATCAGGTGGGGTAAAAATGCTCCCGGGTAATTTTTAGATTAAGCAAGGCCTGTGATGAGTTGAGGGTTGCCTTGAAGTTGGTGATAGCTGAGAAAAAAATAGCTTGGAATTAGTGAAAGGAAAAAAATGGCCATAACTAGTGGTTACAGGAAGACAAAATGGCAGATGTAGCAGTAACTTTAAACTTTACTGGTTCTTGGATGGCCTACAAGGACTTGTGTTACTTGTGTCCTAAACATACAACTTATCAAGTGTATACAAGTACATTTCACTATATGAAAAAACTTTATGTCTTTAATAAATAGCCAAATGAAGATAAAAGATGTGATATACTATTCAATGTACTATTTTACATAGCCGGTGGTGCAGCTATACTGGAAGCAGGAATTATAATGTTTTATGTCTAAATCTGTTTACCAGCAATATATCAATAGGTGACACTTCAGCCACAGATGCCGAGCAACGAGCCATCCGTGAGCGGGATTACCTATTAACCACCACACAGAGCTGCAAAGCTGAACGGTTGAAAATAAATTATTCCAAATAAACATAATTCAGTCCAATGCACATGAAAAAAAGCGTATGACATACATTACCAAAGCTGCTTTTAACTATGTGTGGACGTGCTACCAAAAAAATTATTCAGATTCTTTGACTGCTAATCTCTGGGAAAAATGTACAATTCAACAGGTGGGTTATAATAGGAAAAAATCCAGTGGCAATTTCTGTTTGCTGTTATTGCCATACCAAAGTATTGGCAGATCCAGATTTTTATTTTTTTAATCATTTTTTATTAGGCATTTTCAATATACAGAGTACAGAAGGAGTGGGTGAGGCCTCCGCCATGGCTGTTTCCCATTACAAGATGGCAATTAGAATTTTGTTCAATTAAATCAATCCAAGAGTGACCTCAACTGAGGAGACTGGCTAAACAGTATCCAAATATTCCACATATCTACATGTTGCTCACTATGATTGTCCTGTCCAAGTCCAAGTATTCCTCATATCTTGGTGTTGCTTGCTATGATTGTCCTCCTCAGCCACCAACCTCTCCTTATACTGGATATACTCTAGCTCCTGAAGCCATTTTTATAAAGCAGGAGAATTAGGAAAATGCCAGTGTCTTGGGATAACATTTCTAGCTGCAGTCAGAGGACACTCTTCTTTGTGGCTTTAACAGAACCTGGAATCATAACAGTAAAGCAACAGTTAGTTCATTAGGAGTTGATGTGCCAGCATATGCATTATCCACAGCCAGAACTTTGTACCAACATTTCTGAATAACTGGACATTTCCACCAGATATTCTGCATAGTGCTTCTGTAGGTTAAGCATCACCATCACATATTTGAATTTTGGTCAGAACTTCTAAATAAATCCACTGGGCATCGGTAACAACATGATACTACTTTATAGCTTCTATCCTGAGCTGTGCATTTCTGCATTTGATAAAATGTGACAACTGTAGCAACTTTTACCATTCCTCCCAAGTAAAAGAGTGGCCTAATTCCCTGTCCCGCTGTCTATCAAACAAAGGAGGTGTAGAGTAGTTTTCCCCTAAAGAATTTTATATAATCTGTCTGTAGTGAAACCCAGACATAGATTTGAGACATAATCCCTATAAAATGGTTAAGGAGGGTAAGCGACCATGAATGAGAATCTTCCCAATTTGAATTTGGAATTTGGGATTATCAAACAAAGGGGTAAAGGTGCCTAGCAAAGTAGATATAGAAGTGGTCCGTATAAGGTGGTTCCACGTTTCCAAAAGGGCTTTAGTAGTAGAAGGGAGTCCTAAACACCATTATCATTTCCAGCTTGGCTGATCCAGGGGATTGATCTCAGATCTAATGGAAAAAAAGAATACTCCATGGTAGCCCAACTATTGTTTCTTTGTTATGGAACCAGTCTAGCAATCTAGTTTAGAGAGAAGCCTGATAGTAAAGTGTAATATCAGGAACTCCAGTTCCCCCAGCAGCCTCAGTTCTAATAATAATAATATGAAATTATGTTGATGTTTAGAGCCCCAAATAAATTTCCAGAAGCATTAAAATTTTTGAAAATATTTAGATGGTAAAAATACAGGTATAGTTTGAAAGAGATATAAAAGTCAGGGCAGATCAAAATTTTTCAAATTGACATAATATCAGGAAGATTTGAAATCCTCCTATGGGAACAGCTACGAACGAGAGGGGTAGAACTTATTTTGACTAATAAAATGTTTTGGCTTTAAACACTTTTTAATTTTCTGGTCCATTCTTCCCTTACCTTCTTGCCTATTTAACAGTGGTGCTGTGTAATTGTGTTAGCAACCAGAAAGTGTCAAAGATATTTCCACTGGCTCACTTCATCCAAACCAGGCCAATGAAGATCGGCAAATCCTCCCAAACCAGAATCTGAATAAAAGATGGAAGCCTGGACACGGTGTGCCACATAAGATTATGACATACACATTTAGAAAGTATGAAACAGGTGCGCCTAACACAAGAGCCCAAAAAAATGTTCTCTTCTTTCTCAGGCAAACAGTAAACCTGTGTGTTTCATCTTTGTATATCACTGTCTGGCCTGAGTGTCTAATAATATTTCTTATCTTATTTTTATGTCTAAAAAGAGAAAACTAACAAGCAGCAAGGGTGAGTTGTTCGTTGTCACTGAGCTGAATATGGCAGTGCAACAGCCAGTGATCTGTAGAGCATTCCAAATTAACCCTGTAATTATATGCTGCCCAAGAGAGCAGACCCCCGGGCGAGCTGTGAACTTTGGCCAGATACTAATTTGTATGGCAGAAGAGTTGACATGTAACCAGGAGACAAAATGGATCCGCATTCCGCTAGACCTGTCACCTGCCTGCTAGTAGCATCCGGTTAATGACTCCTCTAACAAGACTCAATTATTAATAGTGCTGACACCACACTTCGTTATGAGGAGTAGGTGTAATGTCATGTCAAGTTTATGATGATGGTGGTAATAAAGTTATAAGGGTTGTCAAGGAAGTTATAAGGGATGGACATGATACTAAAAGAACACAATAAAAAAATGTCATTCTTAAAGGAAATTTGTGCTGAGAGAAATTTATAGTCCTGCGTTCATGAGGCTTCCAAAGCATTGAACATGTTTAGGTCACGCTGAAATCAGCCACTGGTATGGTATATCAATTCAGCATGCCTTAAAGCCATGCTCTAGGTAGGTCAAGTGTAATATAGGTCTGCATGGATTAATGTGTATCTCTTTAGGCATCTCTAGGAAAAATGGGCAAAAGCTTAGATTAGTGGGTGTTAGAAGCAGCTCAAGAAGCCAATCAGTTTGTATGCTCACAAGGAGCACACTTATAGGGGAATGGAGAAGGGCTTATCACTGTGAGTCCTTGTCCATTCAGAGACTGGGGGTTGGTCTGTAAAAGGGTCCCCAAACTTTTTGGTTGAGGGGTTGGTCAATAGCTTTCCTGACCTTAAGGGCCATTTTCTTGTAGACCAATGTATTGCAAATAAAACAACTATCCAATCAGAAAACCATTTTTTGTGAGCCAGCCAGTCACATGGCTTTTGGGAGATTTCTGATTTAGTGGAAAAATACTAGTCTTTAATGTTCTGGTATTTTTACATAACTGTCCTGTCACCTCAACCAGGGGCCAGACAGCACTGACAACATTACAATGCTGCTGAGCTGGATTAAAGGGCCTGGCTGTCTGAATCCGGCCCATGGGCCAAAATTTGCGGGTTCCTGGTCTATGAATTCCTGGGCTCAAGGTAAGTAGGGTAAAGGCAGCTGGCTCTTAGTCAATCAAGAAGACTGAGGTCATCTTGTGGTAGAAATAAGTACTGCAAGAGACAGCCCTGGATGACAGGTGAGTATATAGGAAAAAACTGCATTATTTTACCTTTCATTCTTGGACTGGAGTTGTGCTTTGAATATGTATTTTCTGAAAACATGGAACAGAAAAGGATGAAATTCAAATTCTTCTTCATAACATCAGTTTTCTTATTTTTTTACTTACTGTTCAAAAGTTATGCTTTTCCAGCTTGTAGAAACTGTCTTAAAATAAACCGAGATCCATAATCTAAAGACGATGACAAATTAGTGCTAAATCTCTGAACTAATTAGGTGAGCTTAGCCTATGGATTTTGCCGCCTTTTGGAAAAAAGGTCTGAAAGTGACATGGTTCTGCTTTGTGGCATAGTTCTTTGATGTACGACGTGCTTTGCACTCCAATAATCTCCTTACTAGGAACTATTCATCTGTATAAAACAGCACCTGTTAAATGGGACCTTGTCTCCTAGGTCTTTCTGCGAATTTGTTACTTTTCATTTAGTGACATTTATTATTTGTTTTTTTATCTAACATATATTAATCTGTGGGCAGATTTATGTAAAAATTGTAAATCATTACAGCTGAACTCCAAAAAATAAACAAAAATATGGAGACCATCACAGTTAAAGCCCTTTACATCAGGATGCTAATGACTGCCTTTGCTTGTTACCTGTATTGCTCTTAAAAAAAGAATATTTTTAATGACTTTATATGGCTGGAATTATGTATTTTTTAATGTATTATATGCAGCCTTTTTTTTTCCTAGGGGTTTATCTTTCACAGTTGGATTGATCCAAAAATAAATATCTCATCTCCAGAACCAAAGAAATGGAAAGTTTCTTTCTCACACAGATCGAAAACTTCCTAAAGAAGATAATTAGCTAGCAAAGCTTTTCTTAAGTCCCCGCTGAGGGATCTGTAACATAATCAGTGCCGCAGCAACGACGAAAGGAGTGCGCAGAAGAATTAATCAGGTAGAAGTGTAAAAACCCACCTCTGCTCCGCGACACCACCGACAAAAATATAAAACACCAAAAAAAAAATGACATTTTCTTCCAGTCGTTGGATCTAGGCTACCAGGGAAAACACTTTTTTTTCCTGATTGTTAAATAGAACGGGGATTAATCTCAGGAGAGTGCATGGAGTTGTTATAAATAGCAAATTTACCTCCTAACAAGGGAAAGCATCTTCATGAATAAATTATTGATTGTCAGATGAAGGATCAGAATGATGGATTAGTGTAGCATATAGGTTTAACCCTTGCTTACCTCATTCCTGAAATTTGTGGAACGATGGAGCAAATATTTTCTAATCCTTAAAATCCATTATCCTGAAAAAGAAAAAGTTCTTTAATATGAAGAAAATAACAAAAAACTAACAGAAACTTGGAAATAATAACAAGTATCATCTGTCTATATTAGGTGACATGAATTGGCAGTACAGAGGATTAGCACTGAAATAGCTTTAAGGACCATTGAGTGAGTGGGTATGAATGTAAAACTGACATGTCACAATATATAGTAACAGTATGATTAGGAAAGTCATCACTTTCATCATAAAAAAACATCCATGAACCCTAGTTCAGTGTCCTTACCTAGGTTGAAATTATAAATCTGCTGAAGGCAGGAAGAAGCATTTTCTCTCCCCTATGAATTAGAATGCAGCATTAAAATTTTGTAGCAAGGTGAGATAGCCAAGAACTGCACTGGCACTAGGATTTAAAAATATGCTGATCTGACATTTCAGTTCAGAACGTAAAAGATGGTAGTAGATGCTGAAACTAGATGATTCTTGTACAATGATGGTGCCATCCTTCTGGGGAGAAAAGCAGATAAAGATATTGTCAGGTGGAAATGTATGATCTGTAAAGCGCTAATAAAAACCTAAAGTTAAGAAACTAAACATTAAAGTGTAACAGAACATAAGCATGCTGGTCCCCTACATATTTGAGCTGGCTTCTTGCTGCAGCATATAAAAGGGCCTCCTGATTTGACTGAACTGTCCAATGAAGGAACATCGCTATTTTAAAGAAACTGATTCAGGCCTTACAAAAGACCTTTAAGAATCTGCATCAGGAAATGTTTTTGGTGAATGTAAGTATTCACTACTTTATTAATAGACCCCTAAATGTTGAAATAGGAAAACATAGCCCTGGCATTCCTTTACTCTGTAGACCACATTCAAGGTACTGCATTAAAACACAAAGAGAAAAAGGATTTGTTGGTACATTATGCACAAAAAATATGCCCTGAATGCCCTCAGTATTGACCAAAAGCAAGCTTGAGTTTTTTTGGCAGTGATAGATTATAAAATATATTTGGCAGATGTAAGTGAACTAATATATTATGGTAATAACATTAAAGATTGTACAAAAATTGCACATCACTACTAATATAAATATTTAGATAGGACAATTAAAAAAGACTAACAAAAAACAAACTATTTAGCTGGGATTGTGCTTTAAGTCCAAATAATGTCATGAGATTGGAGTAAAAATCAGAGTTCCAATAAAGCTTGGGCATTGAGTTTTCAGCCAATGCTTGGAAATGGCATTCTTGCTCATTTTTTTGTTGTCTAACTAAAAACATAGTTTCATCGATGTCCATCTTGGCTTACAAATAGGTCAGTCTGAATCTGTGCAGCAGCATGGGACACCAGGAGAGAGCCATTGCAAAATGTGAATGAGCACTCTACCTACAGTACAGCAGTCTTCTTCTCATCTTAGGTTTTCAGTTGGATGAATTTTCCACCAAAAAATACTGACTATACAAACAGTTTTGGCTGCACCTGTGAGTTTTCTGGCGTCTCCACTTGCTAATGATTTAAAAAAATTCCATCTGTGAGAAACAAATATTTTTTGTACCAAGAGGATTGATCAATGTATATGATCCAATCTCAGTTTAGATATGTTGTTCATGCTCTTACACTCTTGCAAAAGCAGTGGTGACTGTGAAACGCGTCAGCTAAAAGAGTAGAAGTATACATTGAGTGAAATACAGCATCTGTGGAATTCCAGAATTACTGTTCCGTTGAACATTTTTTTAAGTAATATTGTGTTTTCTGTAATCAATAATCAATTTTGTATAAATGTGTTTTTTAACCTTAATAAAATGATAATGAGATTATTTTAATATAATTCCTGCAAATCCCTTTTTCTTTAGGTCACTTGGTATCAAGTTACTTATATACGGTAAATGTCTGTGTGTGTGTGGTATTGATATTTGAGACTGGGGCTTTTCCAAAAGTTCCATAAAGTGTTAGAAAAAACAAGCTTTGTTATGCTTACAAATAGGATGAGAGAATACTGCCTTCCAAATGAATTTGTTTTTTGAAAATTGTGAACAGACCTCAATACCAAGAGAACAATTGCAGCATTGCACTAAAGTCTGAATATAATTATGATTATTATTAATATTATTATCTGTATATTAAACAGGGATTGCAGATGACAGACAGATTTAAACAATGACACAGGAAGAAGAGTAGTCCCTGTCCATAGGAGCTTACAATCCAAGGGGGGGGGGAGGCACACAATAGGAGGGGGGATATGGAATGGTGGGTAAGTAGTGAGGGTTTGGGAGACAAAAGAAAACAGGTAGGCAAGTTTAAAAAGAAGGATTTTAAGGGCTCTTTTAAATGTGGAGAAAGGAGGAGCAAGCCAAATAGGAGGAAGGAGTACCAGAGAGTTGGGGCAGCCCTAGAAAAGTCTTGGAGCCGTGCAAAAGATGAGGTTACGAGTAAGGAAGTCATTAGTAGGTAATGGGGGAGCAATAGGTGTGGCTAGGGGTGTGAGAAACATTTGGCACAACTACCTGATATATGTAAAAAAATGAAAATCGTGAAAAAAATGTAATATTTGCTTTTCCAAATAAATGTAAACAAAATGTGTTTTTAGTACTAAATAAGGAAAAAATATCCTAAATATATTGCCATAGACTTGCTTAAAGTCATTTTGTGTTGGAGGCGTTAAGTCGCTATAAACGGGTTGCCATGGAAACCAATACATGCTTCCTATCCTGGTTACTGAAAGATTAATGAGAAGCAGACCCGACACATCAGCTGTGCCTGAATAGCGGAGTGTTTTGCAGCTTCCTCAATGAAGCGGGCCTGAAAACACCATTCACGAGTAAAAGAGTACCTGTCACCCAAACAATGTGCAGGCAGACATTTGTAACATTGAAGCCAATGCTTAGCCGGTCAGCCATAAACAATACAGGGGAGTACACATAATGATATTATCCTAATCATTTGCCATGATGATTGTTTTAATAAAATGATCACCATATCTTTATTAATTTATTATTTTGATCTACCAGTCTCGGTTTACAATAAAAACGGGCAACACATGAAAATGAATTTGATCAATTTATTACTTTCGTTGTTAAGTGACTGTTTTGTGAGTGAAAGATGTATCTTTAAGCAATCATTTATGTGTATTGCCAGAATAAAGCACAAGGATTATTATTCACCACAAAATAAGGAGTTCACAGAGACCCAACAAGGCATGTCTGGGACTTATGGTTCACCAGAACAGGCCTAATATGTTTTCCAGGCTTTCCTGAGGCCTAGGGGACTAGTTCTTGGTCTCAAAATGCTTCCCATGACGATCCAGCTACAAAACAGCCAACTACTACGTTTTACAGAATGGTATTTTGAAAATATAAGGATTATTTGAAAATAGGTTTCAGAATACATCTAAGAGTTCAATGATGGGCCACTCTACTAGCCTTATCTGAGTTGTATGACACCTGGAGATAGAAAACTCCAACTTTTACAATGTGTGTTGTAAACTAGAGGGTCTGGAAGGATGCTGGTTGTCAGCTCAAGACATATCTGAAAAGGGGGAATTTTCTGACCCTGGTTTGTTTTAAAACAAATATATTTTAAAAGAAGACAATTTTATATTTAAAGGGGAGATCAGGAATTAATGTTATCCCCAATATCACGATATATCTATATCAGTAGAGGGCTCTACCATTCTTTGCTTTGTTCAGCATCCAGATAGCTGTTTAGTAAAACAAATATAAGTTTACTTAAATTGCAGCACCCCCCCCCCCCTCATTGTTTGCTGCGTTACTTAGATACAGTCTAAAGTTGTCCCTACAGTACTTTCTTTTCCCCACAAAATGTCCTCGGTCTTCTCAATTAACTAACAGGCAGCAAAATTCAACCTCCTCTGAGCCTAGGCTATCATGGCCCTGGCTCCAGATCAGCCATTCTCAACCTGGATTCAATAGAACTCTGAGGTTCCTCCAGATGTTGCTAAGGGGGTTCTAAAACTGCGGCTGACTGACCATTGATGGCATCTACATAATCCTGGGGCCAACACAGCTGTGCGACTATATCGATGTTTTTAGTTGTCCATAAATGTGAAAACAAAGAGCGCAAAGAGAAGGCAAAGAAAGAGGTTGTCAAACTATGAATGTATTGATATATATTAACTCCATATATAACAAAATCATAAACATACATAGTCCACAAACATATTATTAAAGCGTAAAAAACAAGTTGTGTTTGTCTTGCCTATGTACATGTATGATTTTATTATATATGGAGTTAATATATATCAATACATTCATAGTTTGACATAATACTTTTGAGCCTGGAACCTCTTTCTTTGCCTTCTCTTTGCCCTCTTTACTTTGAAATTGTGTATACCAAAGAGGGAGGCCCAACTGTACATACTTTGAACCTTTAAGGGACAACAGGGAACATCCCCATCTCCATCATTCCCTCCCCCCCCCAACCCCACCCCCGATCACCAGATATTTTTTATACTGTCTATAAATGTGGTATTCTGGACATCACTGCATTCTTTCCACCAGCCACAACCTGTAGTAAAAAGGATGTGAAAGGCTGATTTAGACTGAGACTGGACAATGAAGAAGAAGCAGCACATCTATGAACTTACCTCTCTATCCCTCTGTTTTCTGCTTTTTTCAGCATGCTTCTTGTCACCACATGAATTGAGCTGCTTTGTGCCGCTTCTTCTTCTTCTTCTTCAATGAAAAGTGCACCTATCTCTACATTTTGTACAATATATAGAAATGCAGAAGGGCTTTCATGGAATGTAAAAAAAAAAAAAAAAAGTGCCGCATGTGCAGTACATAATGAATAAAATATAATGGTAATAATGAGCTGCATAAATGTGTGTTTTTTATATCTGCCTAAAGTTCAGAATCAAAATAATAAATTATTACTATACCCAAGTACAACCATTGGTGACAGCTGCAATCTCTTATTTGTTTCCTGGCAGAAGGATCCATCAGACCCCCTGTAAGTACAATTACAGGCATACCTGTACAGTCTCCCACAATGCAATATTCAGTGCATTAGCGGCCAATCAGCATGCTCAAGTTTTGCTATGCATTTTTTTCCACTGTTGGATGACTTCAAGTACCAGCTGTTCAGCACTGCAGGATAGCCACGCATCTAGGAAAGAAATGCAGGCTACTCAATTATTTCCACCAAAAACATTCTGTGCTTAATAAAAATATGCTTTCAGCAGCAATGTCTTCTATGAAGGATCATACACAAAAACATTCAGCTTCATAAGACATGCCATTAACTATTTTGTATTGACAGAGTTCCCTGTGAAGACGCAAAGTGATCCAATTTGTAGGCGGGAAAAAAAAAAGTGCCATCTGTTACATAAAAAAACACACTTAGCAGTAATATTAAAAGTTACAGTATCAAGCTTCAGCTCTGGGCCTTGGGGAAAACAGTCAAGAAAATATGTATGAGACTTTCCAGAGAAGCACAAAAAGCATAATAAACCTACCAATAAATCTAATTCAGGGGATCAAAAAAATGTTATGAAAAAGCACATTTTTTTTTTCTGATAATTGGCTTGGCAGTTTTTGGTGTGAAAGATTCATCATAAAGCGGAACTAAACTAGAAAATGAAATAGGAACAAAGCAGGTTCTTTACTGCAGGAGGGACAGGTGATATCTCCTCTGCAATGGAACAAACTTACCTGCCTGTTCACATTTATTTTACTAAGCTCACCTCTCCATGTTCTGTCGCCAACACCAACATCTTCACCTGGTCTTTTTCAGCATCTTTGACCATCTTGATTGGCCAGAATGACATACTTCCCTCGCACGTCACACCAGCACATGATGAATCACTTTAATAATCATACTTAAAAGATCACTAAGTTTTTGCACCCATTCATGTTGTCAGGGATCTATTGAACATTAGGGTTCATCTTTGAGCTGTGACTGATTGATCTACTATTGTGGAATACTTCTATACTTCTGGAGACAACAACAATAGTAGCACCAGCACCATGGAACCAATGATATTTTAGGCATCTGTATGGGTTTTATTCTGCCTACTGCTGTAAGAGGGCAATTTTACCCACTAAACCAGTGGTCACCTTTTTGGTTCCTTGGACCACTAAAATCACCAGCACCTGACCACGCATGCACGGGGAGCCGGGTGTCAATCAAAGGGGGAGAAACCTCCCCTTAGTGACATCATTGTGATTTAGCCCCACCCACTCTGCCTTCACAGATCTAGCCCTGCGATAGGGGAGTGGGCGGGTTATGTGCAGAGACACAGCCTGCCCACTTTCCTAAGCCTGGAACTTGTACCGGGACGTGTTCCGCGGCTCTGGCCAGTGCACCCCTCCAGCTGAGTCCTTTTCCTGACCCGGCTCGGGGGTGCACCGGCCAGAACAATGGACCCCCGAAATTTTTTTGCAGACCACCGGTTGGCTACCGCTCCACTAAACAACAAAGTAAAGGGCGCTTTTTCCACTGACCCCTATATATGGGTTTTAGCAGGGATTTCCCAAGAGCTGACAATTAATATTGAGGAGATCCTCTGGGGTGAAAAAAGATTTTGACTTTAGTTTTGAGTGCAAGCAGTGTTAGTAGCTAAATGTTACCTAATCAGCATCTTGCAGTCCCTGTATAGCAAAGCTCACAGTGGACAGGCAAATATCAGTACATGGTGATAACCATCTCACCTGCATGCTAATAGTGGAGCAGCAATGAGGTAAACACATCAATGTGCTGCTTTTCCCATCACTGTCCAGTCACAGGCTGAGGCAGGTCAAGTAAGCCTTGGGCTCAGAGGAACAGTGTTGAATGATGTTAACCATCAAATTCATTACATCTAGAGGGCTCAAAGGAAAAGACTGCAAAAAGAAATGACTAGAGTGACCCTAAGAATACAAAGAAACCCAAATCTCATGAGAAGACACTCTTTAAATGGACAGAAATTTCTTGTTTGTTTTCTCTGCATTCCACTAAATGCAAAATCTTTTTCCAGAGGTTCAGCTTTTACATGCCATCTGCAGGTGATTTCTACTTGGGGAGGAGACCAACATTATAGATGGACTTTTTATTGTAATGTTGTGTAAAAAAGATGACAAAGCTGGTATTTTTCCTTGATAAGATACCAAGTGCACAATATACTTTGCTGTGATTGGCAAAAAATACATATACTTTAAAACTTAGTTACAATAAATGATGTGATAATCCTGATGACCTAAGAATTTAATATACATCGCTGCATAATTTGTCGGTGCTATATAAATCCTGTTTATTAATAATAATAATATTATTAATAATAATAATAATAATAATAATAATATTATTATTATTAATAATAATAATAATAATAATAATAATAATTATGAGTGTAGGGGCCCAAACATGCTTAGCAAGAACAGCAATGTGATTCTTCCAGCATCACAGCACGTGGAGCACTGCAGCAGCTGTAATGGGTAGGTCCCATCATCCAATCCCGGCTTCTCCCCACAAAGAGGCTTGGAACGCAGGTCTTTGTGCGTGGTTGCCATGGAGAAAGATACACACAGACTCCCAGATGCTGGCCCTGGGCCACATGCAGGTTGGGGGAAGGGGGCGGGGCTTGAAAGCTCCTGTGACTGATGAGTGTAGCAGAGAGGATGCACAGCTCTCAGGAGGGGACAAGGTGAGTGGAAAGGAGGAAAAGGGGTGACATTGGGGTGTGGAGGGAGCAGTATTTAGGGTTATCATTGCTGCCCCTCTCTCCTGACATTCAAAACAGCTTTTACCTTTAAATGTTGTTCCTGGAAATATTGCCTTACCTTCATAAGGGTTTCTTATTGTCTTGTGTTTTACTTTGTGATACTGAAAAGTCACCATTGTGATAATGATAAGCAGGAAAAGTTTTAGATTCACAGGAAACTGTTTAGAAACCTTTTTTTAAAGTTTTGAATAAAATAATCTACAATAATATGGCTTACCTGCCTGATCGGTACGGGTTTCTGGTGTCAAAGCTGAGCTGTGCATGCGTTGCCTGGAAATCCCAGCAATCCCCGCTTTCCTTGGATGTGTTGGGGATGAATGAATGAAAGAAGATGGCGGTGCCCCATAGTGGAATGCAAGTTAGGTTCCATTTTCAGAAGATCTGTTCCCAGGAGCAAAACTTTTACTGTAACTGTCTGGACCAGCAGTCGCCAACCGGTGGTCCGCAATAAAATTTTGGTGGTCTGCGGCTTTGGCTGGTGCGCCCCCCAGTGTCAGGAGAAGGACCTTGCTTGGGGGGGCACACCGGCCAGAGCCACAGACCATATCCCTTGTACGGATCGCAGACTCGGGCCGGTGGGCGGGTTCTGACATTATGACATCACTATGGGGGAAGTGTCCTCCCCTTTGAGTGACACACGGCTCCCTGCACATGCGCGGCCCGGAGTCCGTGCATTTAGTGGTCCGTAGGTCCAAAAAGGTTGGGGACCAATGGTCTGGACTGTCTGACTTCTTCCCATTGCACTGTATGGGATGGCGCCAAGGGCCTTCCCCGAACCCAGAAGTGCTGGGCAGGGGAGGAGAGCGAGGAAATAGTTGAGTTTTATTCCTGTTTTTTATCACCTAAAAAGTAACAAGCAAAAAGTGTAAGTACCTGAACTTCACATCGTATCATAGCATTATTATTACATTACATTTTTAACTAGGAAGAAGCAGCACTTGGTGCCAATCAGGTGTACTGCAGTGCAAGGAAGAGAGAGCAGAGGTGAGGCTAACCAGTGAGAGCTAACCAGTTTGGAAGCCTCTTCCCCGCCAGATAAGGTTGTGCTTTGTGGCGTATATCTCAGTACTGGATGGACAGAAATGAAAAAGTTCCACTTTTATCAATACATGATTAGGTAGGCCAGGATCAGGCACTCGATGTCCCTTGTACAATAATCTCCCCTACCTGCCTGATTGCTCAGGATTTGGTTTCTAGAATATGCTTTCTCTGCACACCTCTACTGGAGGAGAAGAAAGATGGCGAGGTAATTGGTATAGGTGAAGTAAACGGGTTTAGTTCTACTTTAATATTTTTCAGAAAAGAGATCAGTATCCATGCAGAAAATGGTTGAGCAGCACTGAAAACCAGGGACAGGTTGTTCAATGTGGCTCCACCTGATGTCAAGGACAGATTTAGAAGAGAAGCACTAAAATAATTCTTAGCAAGTGCAAAGAGCTAACCCATTTAATAACATGTCAATGTCACTTCAAAGGTCATTTTAAATATTTATAAATCTGCAGCTTTCATCAAAACAATATCTGGTGATCCTGCATTAAAATCTGTTATAAGGTGACATCACTCATCATGTTTCTGTCTTCCGGTCCCGCTCCTGCGTTGTCACTCACTCCTGTGTGCAACCAAACCGGAAAGGCTGCAAAGACTGCAAAGACTGTAGGAGATCAGCAGATTAAAATAATGTATTCTACTCTTTTAAAGACAATTGAACATCATGTTTTAGAAAACTTGCCATTCAGTTGAAGATTAACAGTAATGGAAGCTATTGCTTTGCCCATCACAGGGACTCTTTATACCTGACATTTCCAAGATACTGTGAAAGCTTTGATCGGAGGATCCTTGTGCTATAGCTACCTCCCCTGCTGGGTACTGTTCGAGATTACTTATTAAGAAACCTTGCCAAGCCCAAGGTATCCCTTAATGTTCACCAATAATCTGGCAGCAGTGAATGGCAGGGAGAGGCTGTGGTTACATAGTAATCATTAGTGAAAGGGATTGTGGCAGGCGGCTTCTCTATTATACTGGTATTAGTAAGGCATACAGAGATTTCCATTTACATGGCTGCTGGGTGTGTTAGTTCGACCTGTTTCTGGCAGCTGCTGAAATTCATCTTTCCAAGATGTGTAATAATAGTAAAGTCTTCCCTGTGATCCAAACCCCATCGCAGGTATCAAGAACCAATCCAAACCAGGTAAATTACCTACAGGCTGCTATCCAGTTCACCAGTCCACCTACAATTTATAAATGCTGTAGACTGGGCTGAGTCTCCTGAAGTTTTATAAGATTATAGTGCTCAGGATCTCGCCGTAATATAGGGCTCTGTTCTGTCACCCCTGATGTTACTAATGCTTTTACCAGTGTATGTAAACTCCAAAAACAAATTACCCTATTTGCTCCCTTTTGGTCTGTTAAGTCTACAACTAAAAGCATTTTGTTATATCTGTTTATTTGCAAAAAGTATTATTACCCATTAATCCTCCCAGAAATCTAATAAACTAATTTGTACTCTCTGCTTGTGCTGTTATCAGTTATACTGTTCCTAGTTTTCTCGGAGGAAGCTACTTCCCTCTATGCAATGAGGAATTGAAGAGGGATTTTGTTCCATAGTTCTGTCTTCTTGTCTTTGTTGTAGTTCTGTTCCTGATACAGAAGGTTAGGTGTTAGTAAAATGTTTTTTGTTGGTAGTAGAATTGTCAGGTGAAAACTAAGTAAAAAAAGTTTGAAAAGAAAAGAAAGTTATTGTAACCACTGCATCAATGGATTGAAAAGCTGCAGTATATTAAAGTAGAACTGGATGACATTTAGCCTGCGAAGTCATGAATTTTTTTCAATCAATCTCCATGTTTTTTGCTTATTTTGTTATTTTTTTTATAGCTTAGTGCTGCAGTTTGCTTTTAGCCTCTTTCTGTCTCCACGCACTTTCTTTAGTGTCATCTGCACAGCATTGCTGTGAATGATTTTGTCATGGTGACTATGGTGGAGCATGCCTACATAATGTATATTAGTTAGAGTTAGTTACTGTATAAGTACACACGTCAGATAATTGTCACCCAAGAAGAACATGGCCATTCATCTCCACTGATGGTTTTTATCAATACAAATGAAGATTGATCAGAAACGATTGCTGTGCACTTCTATGGGGGAGAGCACAGTGAGGGGGCCGTGTTATTGTCTTCTTCATTAAACAGAGCGGCACTTTGTGTACAGCACACGTTAATCTGTCACTGGAAACAACCACAAAATATTGTTTCCAGCGACAGTCCTCTGATGTCTGTACAGGGTTTTTGGTCTCCACACATGTAATAGGGTAACAACACAGAAGGACAACTGGGTGGCAGGGTCAGGGAGATAGATGTCACCCCATAACATGTGGAGCCTGAACAAGGACCATCATGGCCGATCAACCAGGTAAAGATTGAAAGCTGCAGATTTAAAAAGACTCAGATACAAATATCTCCCCAGACATAACAACAGTCGTTCCGTTTTTTATAATGAACTGGTGGCATCATATCCTACTTTTACTTCCCCAGTGTGACATTATTTTGGACTGGGGTGCCTATAAAGTAAAAAGCTGTTTCTCAGTGAGTAGATTAAATAATTGCAGCCCATACGTACTGTTTAGAGCCGGATAATAACCCTGGAAGTGTTGTGTTTGTTTTATAATATATTCATGCATTGCACAATGACCTTTTTCCTGGAGTAGTGAAGGTCGCAGGTTGACATACATAGACATCCCTATACATGATACATGTATGGAATACATGCAGAACAATCAGGAGCTCGCTGAAGAAAGCAAAGCTGTAGAAAACCATGGGGAAAAAACAAGGAAAAGACTACAAAGTGACAGAATGGGGTTGATTTTCTAATAGGAATATAGCTGACCTGATTTATTAAAGCTCTCCAAGACTGGAGAACATAGACTATCATGAGAAAACTTTGGTGATCCAGCAAACGTAGAATGGATTTGGTCCAGAATTGAAAAAAAAAATGTCAGCTAATAGCAAATGATTATAGGAAATCTATTGCAGGTTTGCTGGGTTGCCCAGGTTCTCCCCTGATAGTCTACTTTCCCCAGTATTGGAGAACTTTAATAAATCAGGCCCAGGTTGTTCACATAGGAAAGTAAATTATCACCTTGCAAGCAATATTTCACTTAGCTTAGTTAATGCGATGAAACGCTGTTGACTTCAACCATCCAATCATGTGCTAACAGAAATCCTGTTTTTTAGTTTTTCTTGCACATCATTGGGTATTCTTAAGAAGTGAAATATCACTACATTCACTAAGCTAAATGAACTATCCTTTGTAAGGGTATCATTCATTTTGCTAACTAAGCAGCCTAAAATCTTGTAATAAATCAACACCAATGTGAGAGAGGGAAAGTAATCGAGACCAATGGGCAAAGGCAATGTTACTGTCCTTTGCTTGGAGTTGATTTGAAAAAATAATATAGCATGTTCATTGTGCAAAGTGAATTTTATATTTGTTTAGCTAAGTGAAACTCATTGTACAAAAAGTACCTTATCATGTGCAAGGAAACAAATCTATTTCTCCCCGGGGGCAGTCCACTGTATCAGAGCTAGGGGCTCCTGCAAAGGGTGCTGAGGCAGGGTGCTATGCTGCTTTCAGATGTATTACTTTTCCAATCTTTTGAGAAGCACAGAGATGCAGTGATGAGATCAGATATACCAGATAAGATATATAATAAATAGGATATATAATAAAATCATGCTGGGGTGGAAATGGGGAGACACCATGGAACCATTCTGTCTCTTTCAAAATACATGCTCCAGAAGATTCACCTGTGGCAAATGTTGGAAGAATGTTAGTAAGATTTGATTGGATTTGCATTGGTTGTCGATAAAATTTAGGTATGATCTCTTTTACACAATCAGATGTTCTCCTATTGCTTAATCGGCACCAACACTCCCATCAGACCTTCTCTGTTTACAGCCTGTTGTAAGCATGTATCCAGTAATTATTATAATTGCTTAGTTACTGCTATTTACTTAACAGTGCAGGAAATGCAGTTCTTGGTCTTTGTTGGAAACCCCCTTTGTTTCCTTGAAAAATTTCCCTTTACTTAAAGCACTTGGCATGGCCTTTACCTTTAAGATCTATTTTATGGTTGAAGGTTTGTGAACACACAGACCTTTAAAAAAAATAAATATTATAATTTAGTTCAGGTTTTTCCAGTAAAGAATGTTGTTAATAATAAAACATAAATGACATAGTTGGTAATTCAGGATTTTCAGTCTTGTAACAGTTGCGGTGTCCGTACACTTCTAGGTTAGCCTTTCTCAACCTTTTTAACATAGGGGAACCCTTGAAAAAACTTTCAGTTCTTTAGGGAACCCCTGCTATAATTACTTAATCTAAAGTTCACAGTATAATAGCGTGGTGAGAAGAATGCCTCTTACATTGCTGGGAAGTGGAAAGAATATCATCCTTACAGATAGCCAAATAGACCATTGACAATAAACTGACCTGAGGAGCACAAGATGCTCATTGCTCAAGGAACCTTTAGCAGGAAGAACCCTAGGTAGAAACATTCCCCTAGGGTATTATCCCCCCTTCATGGACATATAATTACTAACAGTACATTGAAACCAGGCTGTTTTAAGAAGTAGCACACACCTACATGAGTGCTATTATCAAAATAATCAATTTGACATATAAATGAAAGCAAAATGTTCATTTGTATCTCTATCGTTGAGCAATGTGAAACAAAACATGTGTTAGCTTATTTTTTATATTAATATAGCTTCTACAGTAACTTCCATTTGTCAATTGTGAGGGTGGCGGCAGCATAAGGGAAGGACAGATGCAAACTTTACATGTTTTGCGTTTACATGTTTAAGTTTTATGGGGCATTTTTAGCATGCCCAAAATTCACAATTAGTGAAGACGTTACTTAAGATTTCTTCCTCTCTTTTTTCTCCCAGCAATCAGCCCACCTAAGACTACCCTGCATGTTTTAAAATCTCTTTTTAATTGTTTTTGTGTGAAATGACAAAAGCTCTTTCTCCTTGGTGGTGGTGGGTAGTTTTTATATGCTGGAAAGAAATGCTTTGCCACTCTTTGTGGTCTTTTTCTGAGTCCAGGATGACCTTATAACACAGCCATAGGTAGTACGGCCCTGACATCCTGGACTTACTGGGAGAGGATTGAAAGATGTCAATCAACCTTAAAAAGAACCTACGCTGGAGTCTGCAGGTGAAAGGGCTTAACTATAAGTAAGTAGTGCAGTAACAGTTGTTTTTGTTTTGCTAAGGGCTCAGTGCTCAACCCAGAAATTTTTTTAAGCCGGGTGGGAAGAAATTGTAGGTGGGTGGCAGCCCCTGTATTGTGACCAAACTCTTTAGTAACCACCCAAAAACAGCTGGGTGGGTGCTGAAAAGTGCTGGGTGGTGCACCCAGCTAAAAGGGCCTCGGGAGAACCCTGGGGCTAATTATACAATTTTGTCTGTTAAGCTGCAGTTAGGCTTTAAATTAATTAATTTGGTAACATTGATAAATTACCTATAATTGTTGCAACTTGTTGAAAAACTTCATTTTCATCAAGTGAAAAGAATCTAAGGATATCAGCTGATTTGCATATTAATAGCCATTACCATCTTTAAAAACTGAGACTGAATAGTAAAGCTACATACACACACTAGATTTCTGTCAATAGAAACAATGTTTTGTGAGTGTTTTCAGTAGTAGAAGACAAGATCTTTTCCCATTAATTACCATACTTTATTTTGCACTGTCTGTGTGTAGAGGTGACTGTCTTGGTAGAAGCAGGGCTTTGCTTCCTCCAGAGCCTCCAGCAAAGAGAATCGTGAGCTGCTTAAATCACCAGATCTCCTGAGACAGTCAGAGGCGGTATGCCGTAGATCTCAAACTGCAAATATATGAGCAGCTATGAGGTGGAAGAGCCTAGGCCAGTGATGGCTAACCTTTTTGAGCCCGAGTGCCCAAACTGCCGCACAAAACCAAAGAATTTCCTCAAAGAGCCAGCACGTCAATTAAACCTTAATAACAAGATTTTAGTATCTAAAAACTCTTTATAAAGTTGCCTGAACTATGTAACATCATTTCTTAGCAAAGAAATGAATGAATCCTGATGTTGTCCCCACCATGCTAGGTGCTCCATCGCTAGTAACTGAAACCAATTGCGGACCTTCCCGCGTGCCAGCTGCAAGGCCTTCGCGTGCCACAGCTGGCACGCGTGCCATAGGTTCACCATCGCTGGCCTAGGCACTCACTACCAAGAAATGCCACTTTTCAGGAGGAAATTCAGGACATTTTCTTGGCTCAGCTTAGGCAAAATTACCAGAGATTACAAAACAGTTCGGAGCTGTGTGCCACTAGTGAACTATTAATGGGCCCAAAAGGACACCAAACTATTGTAATTGCTCATGCAGAAACCTTTTTATATTTGTATATTTCTGCTGTATATCTGACTTTTGTGTCGTACTACTTGTGATTTGAATAGGACTGTATTTTTATTTCCTTTATGTGTTTCAGGCAAGTGATACAATATCTTCTCTCTTTGTGTGGAGAACATTACGTTGTCTTAGAAGCTCCAACTGACGTATCATGTGTGATGAGGCAGAAAAGCAAGATGTTCCTTCAGAACATAGCATCAGCAGCAGCCAATCAGAATCGGTATGTATTATTTTATGAAAACCTTCTGTATTGAAAAAGGAAAAAAAAGGTATTGAAATAGAAAAAAAAAGACCTTCAGAAGTTCCACTCTACAGAATGTTCCGCTGGTGAAATGCCTAAATGTTTGATGGCTGAATGCTTTGTGTCTTTGTAGAGAGCACAGGAAACATGAGGCCCAGTTAAGTGAGCTAAAATGATCAATATACAACATGACAGTAGTTGTTTTAACAAAACTACTACCATATAAATGAAAATTTTGATGGATATGGCAAATAACACGTGTTACAATTTTGGTAATTGAGAATGTTGTCTATGTTTTTTGTTAGTTGACAAAGGATAGAATGAGAGGTGACCCCCTGACAAGCTGAATATCGTTGGGGGGAAGCGATGAGACTTTTATTCTCCTCATTAGTGGGTTTTAGAACTGTGGTCACTGTTTTAGGGAAGTTGGGTCTCACTTGCACATATGATTCCCTTCTAATGTCCATGGGGGGATTAGGGTCCTGTAAAAGATTACTGTAAAAACCTTTCCGGTGCCTAAGCGGTTTAACATTGCCCACCAGATTTCATTCCCCATTGTCCTCTAGGAAACCAATACTTCCCGTATTGTCAATCTCTGTGGTCCTTTGCAGCTCCTATTGCTTCTTCCTAGATCTACACATCACTGTCAGACACAATAATGTCTTAGTTTCTGACATGGAGGTCAGTCAGAACAGTAAATTTATCATTAAATGTATTTGCCCTCCATTTTTGCTGGCACTTTACAGCCCTGCACATGCACACCCTGGCCTCCTTCATTGCTATTGGTCGTGTACCGCTGGAGGCTGTCAAAAAAGTGGGGCAAGACCGAAAACCTATAGAGGATATTTTCGTAAGCAAGTTGAAGGTGAGTATCAGACAAGGTGAGCTGCACCCAGGGGCAATAGCTGCATTTATCTAGTTATATTTTCTCCAAGGTAATGTTGTACTTGTGTCTTTTTTTCCTGGAGTTTATCTTTAAATTGAAATGCTTTTGTATCCCCTAAGCAAACTTTTGTACTATTATTATTTCTTGAATGCTCCTTGATAACACATCTGTATGATTAAATATATTAAACAGTATATACAAATAAATATACCATATTTTATATTATGTAGCCTATTTTACTAGCACATGGTTAGAATTATTAGGCAAGATCTTTTGGTTTATGTTTAATTCATTTTACAATGTATATGTATCTATGAATATATCAGTGTTTAGACCTGAGGTTTTCATCCTTGTCAGACTTAGTGCGCACAGAGGCGCATGTTTCTTGTCACACTTCACATTAGCTGTAGATACAGGGCAGCTTAGCAAGCTGTGAATGAATAAAAACTGAACTGTGTGTAACCTCTTTATGAGATCAGCCAGCAAAGTGTGAAAGTCATTGGTAGCCATGTTTGTGGGCATTGTGAAGCGAGCATAGAGAGTATTAAATAACAAAGTCAATGACCTCAGGGAGTAGTCTGTCTTGTGAGTAGGCACTCTATTTGTTTCATGTGGAAAATGAGCCGTAGCTCTTACATTATACAAATGAATATGATATGTATGTACTTATTTAGTTTTACTATAGGTAAAACTAAATACTATGTAGGGCAAATATAAATCTTTTAAAAAGTCATCATGAGCAATTACATTTATGTAATGGCTTTCACAAGGTAATGATAACCCCTTCCTACTTATCCTCCTATTTAAATAAAAGTAAAGCCTTTTTATATCAAACACCTACACTTACATGGGCCTGCTGTCACGTGACCCTCTCCGTGATTTTTCCATGATTAAGGTCCAAGGGTGCAGCATTGTCCATTTAAAGGTTACAGATGATCTATTAGCTTTAAGAGCCAAATGGAATCTAATAAGAATAATGAAGACAGGAAGCGGAAGGTTTTTCACTGTCACTCATTAGTTACATATTTACATGGAAGGCAACATACCCTAATAATGTCAGATCCCTATAGGCAATCAGATATTCCCTGGATCAACATTCTATAGTGTGAAAATAGTAGGTAATACACTAGGTAAGTTTCTGTGCGGCCCTGGGGTTCCATCAGCTGGTAACAGAGAGGTTTGATTTATAAAGGTATTATAATGGCAGTGACCTTTAGCATTTTCATTTAATATGCCTCCAGTCTCAAACTTGCAGCAATTTTTTACTGAGCGTATACCATATCCACAGTCTGTAACAAGCTTCTGTAGCATATCATAGATATACTGAATATTATGTCCAACTGCTTGGTGTTGTTAGGAGCCACAGCGTAGACCCTGTATGTCTAAAACTTTGACCATCAATAATTTCATGATATTTTGAATCTATGAAATCACACTTCGCAGCAACCTTATTGCATTTTATTTCAGAGCTATGCCTATGGTGGCCTGTGTCAGCAATACGGGCTAGCTTAGGTTGCATTTTGACAATGGTTTCTGGTTCCAAGATGGAATTGTAACTACTGAATAATTTTTCTTTACAATACCTCCTTTTCCTGCCAGCAGCCAGTCACAATCCCTAGCTAGAACCAGATGATGATGATCCTTTTTTTCTTGGCCCTATCTCTCTATAGCTAGCTGTTGCTGATATGTGCTTACAAATCTAGCAGATGTAAAATGATTCTTAACACCATCTGTCGAACAAACAAAGGCTTTGTGTTCTTGAAGCTTGATCAGCTTTGGAATACGATACCTATACTTTCCTAGATCTTCATAGAGACATTGGGAGCATCATCATTGCTTCTCTTCATGAATTTCTAATGTGGTCCATGAGGTGAGGGAAGCTACCGGAGATAACATCCTCATCCACTTTTATCCCTGTTGGTTTTGAGGTTGAAATGTTAATATACATCTTGCAATACAGCAGAAATTTTTGCGAATGTGGGATTACACATATGCTGACATCAAAGCAATGACTAAGGCCTTATCCGTGTTCTTGATCGAAGCTGCAGAGTGTCGTATCTACCAAAGACACATGTGTATTCTGACTACAGATGTCTAAATCATTCATGCAGGATACTTATAAGATGTAAAAGACGTGACGTGATGTAAAAGACTTTCAGCTGTTCAGCAACAGTTTAAGGTGTCTTGTCTTGATAAGAGGTAAAGAATTAAAGGAAAGCTACATTTGCATCCTTATTTCCATAATCCCATCCCTGCACTTTCCTGTATTACTTTGCTTCTGGTCACTTACCAAGATCCACATCTTGACTAATAATATTTTTTTCTAATTTTGGGAAGAACTAAATTCCTATTACAGCATTTGGTTCAATCATATTATTATACAATATATGGGTAAAAGTTTGTGAACTCCTGACTTACAACTTGTATAACCTTGTTGGACATCACATTTCTAGACTATGGCCAATAATATGGCATTGCCCTCACCAATCACCTGCCTCCTTTTTGGCAACACTGATGTCCTCTCTTCTGTGAAGGCTTTGCACAGGATTCTGGGGTATTGCCTATTTGACATTGGTAATGTACTGAAATCATCCCAAAGCTGTTCATTAGGGTTGAGGTCAGGACTCTGTGCAGATCATTTCAGGCCACTCAGTTGCCTCCAGACCCAACTCAATAAAACCTGTCCTTATAGACCTGGCTTGTACAATGGGCACAGTCATGCTGGAACAGAAAAGCGCTTATCTTGCACTGTTACCACAAGGTTGAAAGTGACCAATTGTCTAAAATGGCTTTGTAGGCTTTGACATTAACAAGACCCTTTGCTTGAAACTCCATCTTTTATTGTCCACATACTTTTGGCAATATAGGTAGTTGTAATTGCCAGGTATCCACAAACTTTTGGCCATAAAGTGTAGTAAAAGCAGAAGTTCTTACTTATTCTGAAAATGTTAGCAAAACTCAAAACAAAGCTCAACAAACAAACTCAACAAGAATGTATTCATATGTAATGTAATAGAAGCAGCCTAACATCTTCAGTAAAGTTTGTTGAAATCCTTGCAATGTGTATATTGTCTTTTTCCATACAAATAAAGAATGTAACATAAAAAAAACTTTTTTAATAATGTGTTATTATGAATTTCTTACTTTATTACAAATTTCATTGCTTTATAGGACGAGGACCTTTATGAATATGAAGACGTACAGCCATATGAATTGTATTCAGGTAACATCATGGCAATGTTTTATTAAACCGGCAAGTTTGCTTAAATTGAACCACTTTGGTAAATTTGGCATCAACATTTCAGCCAGGCAACTAATATTTATAGGAAGTAGACTTTTTAAAAAATGTTCAATCTGGCAGGTTATTATTGCAGAAAGAGACAGGCGATGCCCCTTCTACAATAATCCTTCTTACTTTCCTGATTGCTTCGTGAACTGACAAAAGGGTGGAACTGGGACAGGCAAGTATAGCAGGGTTTTGTCCCAATTTCAGTTGCAAAGAATATAGAAATAAAATACTTTTCCAGCCACCCTCTCTGCTGAACACTGCTTTTATTTTGCTAACCTCTAATGGAAACCTGGGCTGGTGATCATCTAGGTCCTCTTCAGCTTTCACTGGTTCCTCCTGCTGACCTCCTCCAGATCATTGCAAACAAGGAGATCAGCAATGCATAATTTTTTTAGGATCAGAGCTGTTTTCAGCTGAAGCTGCCTAAACTTTGTACTTCTGTGACAGGGCTTACCATCAGTATGAAATACAAAAGAAATAAAAAAGGCACGTTACAAATAAAAAATATATGTATGAGAAATAAGGTTCAATGTATCTTAAAAGCTGCAGAAGACAGTGAAATCTAATCACATTTTCACTTCAGATTATCTTTGTGCAATAGGACTTCATCCAAAAAGTGTGCTGCCTTTTAAAATGTTTGTATTTTTATTTATGTTTGTTATTTTGCAATCTATAACCTATTGAGGAATAGAAGATGTTTACTTGACACTCAAGCTAAATATCAAGAACCATTAGGAGGCAGGAGAGCTGTGTGCTGGCCTTGGGCTACTTACACAGTGCAATAACTGCCATTAGAAAGCGAACGATTAACGACAGATCAATGATTATTCACAATTATTTTTAAGGAGTGTATAGTGCACAATTCTGTACATGCTGTAGCAATGCGATCATTTAAAGATAATCCACTAATATTGTACACATACTAGATGCGATCGTTTGAAAGATTCAGGAAGTGACATGTACCAGAGGAAGTGACGTACAGGAAATATTGGCTCTCAGTGTTACAAAAAGAATGGGTTGACGAACGATCTTTCATTTTGTGAACATTCATCCTGAAGAATGTTCACTTACCTCTCTCCAAAATGCGTTTCTACCCGTTCTAATTTATGAAGAAAGCAGCCTTTGCTATGATGTATATACGAAGTGAGGAGCAAGATGAACATGATGTGCAAGGACAAGTTGTGAAGAAGCGCAGGGTGTTATGTAAAGATTGGTTGATAGTGTGTCTGTGTGTGTATAAATAAATAAATATATATATATATATGTATATATATAGACACAGTAATTGTAAAGGTTCATTCGTCGCTCGTGCAAAAACTTCCATGATCACTGCACAACCTTACATATTATAGTTAGCGAACAATAGTCGCCCGAACAGATCCGCCAGGGCATTCTTTCGTTTCCAGCAACATTCCTCGTTCATAAGCGTCGTTGGGCTGTTGTGCACTTTTTTTGTTAATAATTATCGAACGATTTGTCATTAATCAGTAATTTCCAACGATAATTACCTTTGTGTGTACAAAGCCTTACTTTTGCCATATTTGTACATCAGACTTGTAGATTTTAGAGTCCTGAAAAATATGTTATGACCCGCACAGTTGTTTCTCTTTTTTTCACAGTAGTAAGAGATTCAATTGCACTTTATAATTCACCTGTTCTACAGTAATAAACATAATTGAAGTTTAATTCATAAGGATTTTATTGTATTTCGAAAATGTCATGTTTAAGGCTGGTTCTATGCTCGTGCTCCCATGCTGTTTGCTTGTTGCCATGGCAGCACCAGCAGGTCAGTGTGCGAAAATGTTACAGGTTATGGGTTCAACTAACAGTTTGGCTCTACTGGGAATGCCCAACAAATAGGATACAGAAAAAGTGGTATTGTGTATTTGTGCTGTAAAATGAACAATGAAATAAAGGGAGGAAAGTAAATCTGCATAAAGATGCTGAATTTCTGTCTCTGCAAACAATATTTTGTGATCATTTCTAGTGAAGGCTCAGCTTTATGGAGAGGAGAGGGGGGAGGATGAGCTGTGCTGTGTCTTCCTTCATAGAAAATGACAGTGATTATCCCTGGTCAGTCATGTAGAGATCCACCACAGCGCATTGCTAAGTGGAGGCAGGGGACCACTAAACACATGCTAGATTTGCACCCAAGATCATCATGAATATTAGTCTCAGAACCATTCTTTGTTGGCGCCCCTTGGTCCCTTCTTGTTTAACATGTTCCACCTGAGAGTTATGCCAAGCTCCCTGCCATCATCCCATTGAAGAATATTTGTTGGCTTTGGCTTTGTTGCTTTGACATTTATAAAGTTGATTCATGGCAATTGCAGTAACCACAAAGTGAAAACACTCAATTGTGAATGAAGGCATCTTTATTGGAGACAGCTCTAATGTGGTGTTTTTTGATCCAGTGCGAATGGTCCACAGGACAAATCGAGATATAGATCTCCAAAACATGACACAGATGGGTAGGAAAACAGAAATTCTTACCTTTCCACCCTTTCCAAACTATCACAAAAACCTTTTTGATTTAAATACACAGCTGCTTACAAATGTACTTATATATTGGTCAACCCGATGTCTTTTGCACCAGGAGAAGCTGGGAAAGTGCTGTGAGCAAATGATTTGCCAAGCAAAATTATCCCAGCCGATTAACTTTTTCCCATTCAAGACTAGCCAGGGAGTGTCTACCAGGGTTGTCGAAATGCCTATAAACATATGAATGCTTGTTAATCTTACCATAACTGTTCATATCAGGGGATCAATCTCTGATGTATGTAGGCACTTTTCTTTTCTTCTTTTTTTTACATTAATAGGCCTTTTTAAACAGCCCATTAGAATGGGAAATGGTTCAGTAGGATCTAACTTAGCTTTGACTATGTTCCCAGGTGTACCTGCACTACCTCTTTATGTTGCCCTCCCGCTACTTCACTCAGCTGATGAATACTCTGGTTGACTTGACCAACCATCAGGCACCATAGCTGTTGCAGTGACTGTGTTACATGGTCTTCCAAAGCTCAAAGGCATCAAATGTTTCTTATAATGGGTGAACAGAGTGAGATGGTATTTCAGTCCATTCAGCCATGGAGGTTCAACATCATCCAAGGGTATTACTTATCAAGGTCTTCTTGAAGCAGGGAACTGTTATGTACAGGACCATGCTGGTTTTTCCCCCCAGCCATGATTTGCTTGTATTGCAAAAAGAAGCACATGGACAAAATGATGTTCTCACTTGGTCTAAAACCAGGTACTTAATCAAAAGAAAACCAATTGGCATGTTATTGGGGAAGGGACTGGGAGGGCCGGGGTTGCAGGAAAGGTAAAAAATTAGCAGACTAAATCAGCTTTAAAGTGAGACCACTGCCTAAATAATCATTATAGTTTCCATCCGGGTAGTGTCAGTTTCCTAGTCTCTTCTGCACACAGTGATTTAGTCCACCAGCCCCAATGGCACGACTGTGTTCTGTAGTGCCATAAGGTCAGGAGGAGAAAACATTAGAGCACAGTGGAGAACTAGAGAATTATTTGATGATGAAAGTGCAGATTCTACAAACATCAATTTAATTTCAGTAATGAAGAGATCAGTATTTAGACAGCAGGAAATGTATTTACTTTGCAGATTACACTATTTTTACATTTCACATAACTTTCTTCATCTGATACTAGTGATTTAGATTTACTCGACAGCAATTTTATTCTAGAGCCAAAATATTTCAAATAAGGAAAAAAAGTTTATAGCAGTCTTTCTGTGTTAGCTTACTTTACATATTATTAGGCTGTAGGCTACGTTGTGTTGACTTTCAACTCATCAAATTTTGCAGTGCTGAACATTTGTTATACTGCCCAGCAGCGGAAAATCTTGATGTCCGGTTCTCAGTAGTCAGCGACTTTTTAAGCCACTCCCTGTTCACACTAATCACAAAAACCACTGAGAAACCCTATGCTATAATAAAATACTATAAACCTATCGGGCCTTGTGGCTACAATTTAATGACTAGATGTCATTGCTTATATAACTTGAACAAAGTGCCTACATGGTGACTTCAAATCTAAACTTACAAAGTATCTTAGCAGTTTCCAGTCATAAAAAACCCACTGGTCAATTCAGGCAATTATCCATTCTGTGACAAAGAGAGATAGTTTGTATGGGGACATTTCATGGATGAATTTGTAAGGTGAAAAAAAAGCAGAAAAAAGAAAAAAGGATGTCCCCTAAGATTGCATAAAAACTTTCTTTCTTTTTGCAAAAAAAGTGCATGTTTGTGTCTATGAAGAATGGCTGCGCCAGTCTTGAAGTAAACCAGTAGTGGCCAGCCAGAAGAGTTTGACCTAGACAATCATCTCTCCCCAGGGAAATTTGCTCAGGGTTGGTTAGAAAATAAGTGGGGTTCACTTTCTCTGATTGGTTACTGTGAGAAAGTATTAATCAGCCTTTTTTTTATCAAACTTACTCACCAATTAGCAAAAAGAATAAATGTATGCAAAAATATGTATATATACACCTATACCTCAAAATTATTGACTTTCGGTTTAAGAATACTGTGAATACAACATCAAACAAAACATTTTGGACAGTTGTATGCTTCCAGTCCTTTGGTAACATTTTGGGCAGGGCCCTTTTCAGTTCCACCATGACTAAGGCTCTTGTGAACAAAAATTGAGCTTCTTAAAGATGTGTTTTCACCAGTTTGGTCAAAAGAAAATCAAGTATTACTTGCTTAGACCCCTAATCTTAAACCTATTAAACTGCTATGGGGTGAATTGAATTGGAATTGCGCACTAACCTCACAAATGCTCCTTTTGCTGAATGGCAAATCCCACAAACACCAAAATTTCATAGTCAATAGTGAAGGCTATAATAGGCAAAAAAAAGTGTGGGTTAGAGGATTCCATGCATTTGTATTGTGTTGTCTTAGAAGCTCATGTAGGTGTGATGGCCAGAAGTTCACAAACCTTTAGCCATATAGTATAGACTGTGTTCATCATAATAAACTCAGTGTTTAATTTTCAATATTGATTGGAGTCTGTCTTTAATAATTTATAAAACCTTTATTGAGTGCACAAGCAACAGCACTTTTTTGTCATTTTTATTTTTTCATGCCGGTTTGAACATTAATTTGAAGCCCACAGCGAGCCCGTGTACGTAATAGGAGCCAAGAGACGGCACAGGAGATTGATGGGTCCACCGTCCTTATTTATTGTTTATAACGGCGTGATTAATGGTCTCCTCTGCTCGGTAATGTAGTACTCATTTGCCTCTGCGTTAAAGGAGCGGGTGATTTATTTGCAGTGGCGTAGGTGTTGCATTTCAATAGCCTGACAGTGATAACATTATATCCACATGGACTATCAATTAGGCACAGATACAAGCGAGCGACCTACTCGAGCAGAATCAGTGACCTGAATGCAAGATTTAGGGTAGAGCGGGCGGCGTTTAAAGCGATCCTCTGCATGCGTGCCTGATTAAATGTGCATTTTCATTATTTATAAAAGAGCAAAGGGCAAGAAAACACCTGCACACATCCGTATGCACTGAAGACTTTAAGGTGCACGTCTACAAAACTATTAAACATTATATGCAGGTAATTAAAATGAATTTTCACAAAAGGGAAAGAAAATCACTATGATTTTCTCATAATTACCTTTTTCTGTGTAGAGTGTGCTGGGTGGGCGTCGGAAATAAAGGTTCTAAAGAGCATGAAAATACAGAAATACTGACTTAAAGATGGTAATTATCAATCGTGAAAAGCAACTGCTCTGTAATGTACTATATGCTCCTTTTTTTCCATTAGGCTCTTTGGGGTAAAGCTGTGCTTTGTCCATTTGGTGGAAAGCAACAGGTTTACATGATGATATGAATGCATTTATATCTAAACAAGTGACCTTGTCATTTACATTTTAAAACGCTAAACTTCAGACAAACAGCTAAATACACAGATGAAATACTTATATTGATGCTGTACTAATTACCTTTAAAAGCATTTGTCTGGCGGAAGACTTAGGCTATGTGCACACGTCAGATGATTCTCGTTCGATAATTGCCTCAGTGCTGGTATAGTAAGAGAATCTGGCGTGTATACAGCACTTATCCGATGTGGTTTATGGATCTGTCCTGGCGGATACACGGACGATCAGCGATCTTATAAAAGTGAATGGGAGAGAGCTCAGTGGGGTACCACTCATTTTCCTCTCTCAGAGCAGACGGCACTGTATGTATTGCACTCGTTCAGTAGTTTGTCGTTGGAATGGATCATGAAAGATCCCTTCCAATGACAATTACTGAACGTGTGTACGCAGCCTTATAGGTTATGTCCCTCCCATAGCTTATGATTAGACAATGAAAGGAAAACATCAGCTCATCTCTCTGCTCTCTCCTCATTAGAGCATGTTCCTTGTTAGTACTTATACACTGCAGCACACTTGATTGGAATCCACTGGGATAAATTTGAAGACTGGATACCTGTAGGTTACACAACTTGTGGCTGATGTTGCAGTTTACCATAACTTTTGGCACAATACATACACTTTGATTGGTAAACAGCACATTTATTTTTACATCAAATTTAAAAGGATAATACACAGGTCAACAAAAAATTACTTTTGATAATCATCAGAAACCAAAACAAACTTTTCTAAATCAATTTTTCGAGCAGATCTTTTTTTCCCTAACACGTACATTTCTTGAGTTATGAGTACTTATTATATTATTATATTATTATAGTTAACATTGTAGGAGCATGTATTTTGTACTAAAATGTAGGCACCATTGAAGTAAATGGTAATACATCTTCAGTGTGAAGTTAAATCAGGGCCCACTGTGGTATAGATCTACTGAACAGTGTCTGTATGATTAGAGTATGATTTTCTTGTGTACTCTTTGTCTGGATTGTCACAGTCCAGCATCCAGCAGTAGTCAGCCATCATGCTTTCATTCCATAAACCTTGGTAGCGGTGTTCCATTAACTGAATGTCCTGGTGAAAACGTTCTCCTTGTTCGTCACTCACCATAACAAGATTTTCCGGGAAGAATTCAATGCAAGAAATTTATTTTTAATGACTTGCAATAACCCTGGTTGTTTCTGGTATGAATCAAGCAGATTGTGAACTTCTTTCTTGTATGAAGGAGACTTATGGTTGCCCAGGAAATTTTCACACAGCCACTTGAATGCATCCCAATCTTCTAGCTCAGCTGCTGAGAGAGAATAAAAATATCATCCTGCAAAACAGACTTGATCTGTGGCCCTATAAATATCCCTTCCTTCATTTTTGCAGTGTTTATGTTTGTAAACTTCTCAACAAGGTACTGAAAACCCATGGAGTTTGATTTACCCATGGCCTTTACAAGGTTCTTCATCAAGCCTAACTTGATATGTAGGGGTGGCAGAAATATTTTATGCAGATCAACCAGAGGCAGAAACTTGACACTGCTTCTTGCGGGCTTATAGGTATCTCTTGGTAGCCAATCACGCTTCACATATTGGTCTCCCGTAGATCGGCTGTCCCACAGGCATAGGAAACAGTAATATTTTATTAATCCCCCTTGCATTCCCATCAGAAAGCCAATGACCTTTAGATCCCCACAGATGTTCCACTGGTATGTTTCATACTGGATTGCTTCAAGTAGTAACTTCATGTTGTCATAGGACTCCTTTAGGTTAATGGAATGGGCAATTGGTAAACTTGGTTTGTAATTACCATTATGCAGTAAGACTGCTTTCAAGCTTCTTTTAGAGGAATCAATGAAGATACGCCATTCAGATGGAACATGTTCTTGTGACAATCTGTTAAAGAGTGCATTTATATCATGACAGTAGCACAGTGAGCCATCACTAGTGAAGAACGTTGTCAAGTTATGATTTTGTTTTCTGTAGTGAGTTACAGTTACCCTCCTTGCAAGCAAGTGCTTCTGTTTAAGCCTTGAAGCAAGAAGTTCTGCTTTGTCTTTGGAGAGATTTAGATCACAAACAAGATCATTCAGCTCTGCTTGTGTAAAGGTCTCTGGTTCTGAATCTTCATTGGCCAAGTAGTCAGGATCAGATGATTCGGGGCTGTAACTGGCTGCAACTCCAGCGCATTCTTCATCACCTTCTACAGAAGCAAGTCCATCATGTGGCGGTGCCAGAACTGGCAATAAATCATTATGGGGAACAGGCCCAATTGCAGAATCGAAGCTGGGATATATTTGTCCTTAGTTTTACTTGGGAATCTACTTTGGTTGATGCGGCAAAAATAGCAGTCATTTAGATCGCGGTTCTCTCCACACCGTTGGGATTGCAAATGGCATTGCTGCTTTACGTCGATTTAGCCAGTCGCACAGTCCATTGGAACAACTGGTACAGATGACATGTGGAGTCCAAGATGTATCCTGGTCACCAAGTGGACAGCCGAAATATAATTTGTATATCTTTTTAGGTTCTGTGGTAATTTGGCGACGTTGTGCTTTCGTTGTGAATGAACCACACAGGTAACAGACACTGTCTGGATCATTAGGCAAGAATATTATGACAAAGGGAATCAATCGCAGTTAGTGCGGTCTCTAACCTTAAAAAAAGAAAACTGTTGTTAAATGCTGTAATATGTTAAGGCTATTTATAACGAATTTCACACAATATATAATTAGCTGCATCACAAAAACTAGATGTGCTAGAGAAACACTGAACACAGATTTGAAATCCGCATCAAAAATACTATAAAGCCCACGCAAAATTATATCTGATTAAAATGACATGTTGACCTGTGTAATTGCAGAAGTTGGAGCCATGTCAACATAACAATTCATATCTGGAAATATACATTTTAGATAATAAAAACTATTTAAATTAACCCCACACTGCAATCCATCACCATTTTCATAAGAAAATGAGGACAGTGAAACTATAGGCAGATGCTGATAAACACCATTTGCATCCACACATAAAGCTGTTTCCTTATGGTCGCTAAATCTGTAGGATATAAAAGTGAATATAAAAGGCATCTAATTAAAAACATCCAGAATCTGAAAAACAAAAACGAATGAAAACGCATTTAATTAAAAAGGCAGTTTTGTTAATTAGAAGTGGGCTGGTGCGTCTTTGCAAGAAGTGCGTCTGTGAATAAGTGCCGTAAAATGATCTCATTTTCCCCGAAGATCTGAAGGAGCGTATGGCGACCTTCCATACTGCAGCTGTTATTAAATGACGCTTCCCACGGGAGAGCTGTGCCAATTGTCTGCTGCAGCTCAAGTTCCTCTTTCATAAATGTGTGCGAATGTTTTATATCTTACTAAATCATAGCTGATACTTGATTGTAATGTTAGCTCCTCATACAACAGGGTCCAAGAAAACTTTAGGATTTTGATTGTTACTTCAGATCTAGACTTCTCAATAAGGAGCCAACTTGTCTTAAACGTTAAAGCTGTGCTTGGGTCCTACTTTTAATGTCAGCATCCCACAGTGTGCATTAAAAGCTGCAGGAAGCCAGACAGGGTCTGTCTCATTTTCTGGCTGGAGGACATCCAACATCATCTAGTCCTTTTCTCCCCAGAATTTTTTTCATAAGCTGGGTGAGAAGAAGCTGAAGGCTGGTGTCGGACCCTGTATGGCGACCCAACTTTTCAGTAACCACCCAAAAACATCCGAGTAGGTACTGAAAAGTGACGAATGGTGCGCCCTGCTAAAATGGGCTGGGGAGAACACTGATGTCAGTCATACAAGCTCAGCAGCTAATATATGCATTTGCATGCTAAGAACATCCATTCCTTCAGGTTGACATCAACCTATCAAGGCAATATGATATTTGCCTAACTCCTCACTAACAGCCAGCCCACTGCTTGCATTGGGGATGGAGCCCCTTGTATACAAACTTAGCCTCTGTGAATCAAGATACTGTAGTATTTTCACCCTGCAACCTCTCCCACCAACCATGATCTGCATGCATTGGGCATCACAGTATTGCAATAAAATGCACAGATTTGATTTGAAAAACACAGAGGCCCAGTGATGATGTCACTGGAACTAAAATAAGGTATGTAATGAAAATGGAAAGGTTTTCACAAAGTGTTTAATTAGTTGTAATTAAATAGTTGATAAGTGTGGAAATAAAAACTCAGGGAGGCAAAAAAATGGCAGATTAAACTTCAGCGTTAAGTCTTATAACTGGGCAGCATGGTGACTCAGGGGTTAGCACTCTTGCCTTTGTGGCGCTAGGTCCCAGGTTCAAATCTCGGCCAGGGCACTATCTGCATGGAGTTTTGCAGGTTCTCCCCATGTCTGCGTGGGTTTCCTCCAGGTTAGTCACATTAGATTGTGAGCTCCTTTAAGGGACAGTTAGTGACACAATGGACTATGTACAGCATTGCGTAATATGATGACACTATAAATACTGTGAAATAATAACTATACAGTTTTCTCCCCAGCCCATTTTAGCCAGGGTCACCTGGCACTTTTCAGCAACCAGCCGGCCGTTTTTGAGTGGTTGCTAAAGAGTTAGGTCACAATATAGGGACTGCCACCCACCTACAGTTTCTTCCCACCCAGCTTAAAAAAAATTATGTGTTGAATATATAAACTGTAAATAATTTACTGTACATCAATGTATTTGTTGTTTGCTTTACAAGCAGTGTATGTATCAGAATTTGACTTGGAAACAGCCTGTGCAGTCAATGGGCTGCCTATTTGATAGATAGGCCAATGATCTATTACAAAATCACACAAGGCAGGCTAACGTCACTGTAAGACATGATAACAAACTAAAACTAGTTCCCAGGTGAACACACACTTTAACTCATGTGGGGGGTGTAAAGAAGTCAAAGTGTATTGCCTGTTTCTGCTTCATGATCTTGCCTAGAAAACTTGAGCAGGGTCATGATGAACAGCTTTATACATTGTTTGTTCACAAGAACGATGTCACAACAAACTTGTACTTCCTGCATTCGCTGCATTATCTGGTAATTGAATACCTGTAGAATGTGATATTAGTCACCGTTATACACTTCACTCGTTAAGTGTTTACATTGCACAAGAAATAAATGGAGCCATGGACAGAGCAGATGAAAACATCTCAATAACATCTAATAATGTCTGTCCCCCTCATTGCTTGTGGTGTTTTTTGGGAACATCAGTAACTAGGATTTACACCTTTAGAAGGAAAACAAATACCAGTTTGTAAGTTTATATATCAGTACATTTTTGCTGATAGTTTTGTAACCTTTTTTTTCTTTTACATTTTCAAAAAAAAATATTTATTACGTTGTGGACCCATGAGTCTGGTATTACAGAGCAATGTGGGTTTTTTAAAGAGACTTCATCAGAAGCTGTTTGTCTTCACACTCTCCTTCTGGCTCTGTTTCATGTAATGTTTAGATCAATGTTTCTCAGTCAGGTCGTGCCTCTCAGGTCGGTTACCACTCACACCAATGATCCTTATAGATATCTGTAAGGAAGACATTTGTGCCATTAACCACCACACTAATGTAGTGTGGATATTGCATGACTCTTCTGTCAGTTAGCAATACGTCCCGGTGACTTTTTGTTTTTTCAATTTAAGCCTGCTTTAAATATTTTGTTATGTTGTGTTTCTGTACCTTTCTTTTGTGGTTCTGTACCTTTAACTATAATGATAACAACTTTGTTCTTCATCACCAAAAGGTTAAAGGCATACATCTTGTTTGATTTCCCTCACTGTAACAGTTCTTTAAATGAAATTGTGAGCTAATTTCTGGCTTCATTAATAATTAATTTCCTTTAATTACAACTGCTGCGCAAAAAAAGTGCAGGCAGTCGCTGTAATTTACCATAACAGCGGCTCGTGACACCATTATACCTTGTGACAGTACTCTGACGGTTTTCCCCAGTGTCAGAAGACAAATTTATTCCATACCTCAGCGACTTCTACCGTTTTTCCTGTTACTGCCACTAAATAGCCGCTTTGAAATATCACAAAGTGACATGTTAATGGCTCAGGAGCCTGGACTCTTTAGAATTGGATGAGACGCAAAGTAATGCTTTGCCGTTTCTAGATGGAAAAGGGTCTTATGTAAATTGCTCGGTGACAAAATAGCTAAGAGTTTTTTTGCAGTACCGGGAAAGCATGGTATTGATGGTCAGGAGAGCAGGCACAGAGCCAGCAGAGGTACAGGAGAGCAAAGGGTCGATACAATGAGCTCCTATTGAGTCGATGAATGGAAATGCAATGCACAGTGCTGTTAAGATCCATTACCAACATATTCATTTTACTGCATTAAGCTTTCAAGGACTTTCATGAAGGCTCTTGTAGAAAAGGGCAATTGGTAATATGAGGTTATTTTTGCAACAGTGCAATTTTTTTTCTGTAAAATCAAGGCGGTTTATTTTACCTTGGAGTTCCGTGGCACGCTACATTGTAATTTTCACAATTAGGGCACATACACACAGTGGGGTTGTTTGAGCACCTCTGTACAAATTACAGGTTTGGCAATGAAAAGTAAATCATTACTGTTACAGGCAACACAGACTTGAACCCAAGAATGTTGAGACAGGCTTTAAGATGATTTCTGGTTGTATAAAGCCTTGTTCGGCCGTTTAGCATTGCAATCTAAAGCTGTGATACTGCCAAAAGTAAAAGGGTGCCAAATTACCGAAGGCAAAGTAATGTTACTGCTGTGCAGTGGTACAGCTGGACACCCCAACATGCTGTTGTCCTGTGATACCCTACTAACATCACCATGTGAGCCACACAGTACACAATATAAGGGAGCTTCATGAGTGGGAGGATTGGGAAAAATAAAAACTGTTTCACCCTTGACTTTTACCCTTGCAGCATGCGGCTTGCTTTTTCTTGAACCTGGAGTTCAGCTTTATTAGTGTCAGATATGTTGGAGCTGGATAGTCCATTAGGTAATCTAGGCAGTAACCCCAGTCCAAGTGAATGTTCAGGGTGCAGAACCACAATCTTCATGCTCCTGCAGTAAACCAGGGTGTAGCACAGTTGTTCAAAGCTGAACACCTTCACACATGTGAATAGACTTGTTGCAGGCATTTTAGTCTAATGGGCAGAGGTTGTGTCATTACAGACAAGGCAAATAGAGTGTGGCTACTGCAATATTTTAGGGGCAGGACAAAGCTGATTTCTTGCATTGGGCCCTATTCTGCATTAGTCAGTCTCATACTATACTGTATTAAAGTTATGTAGTCAAGAGAGTTATTGGGTTGGAAGTTGAAAGTTGCCAACACAAGGACTATGGCCTAGGGGGGCATAAAAAAAAAACTTGACTGAGGCTGGTCAAGTCTCCTGCTTGCTTTGCAAATGCAAGTTATCAGGCCCCACCCTACAGACATATTATATACTTTAAAAAAAAAATGTGTTACTAAAAACATTATTTTTTCAATCACCAGGCTCACTTTTTGACCCATGCCCTCAGCGGACTACCCAGATTTTGTTTGAATACGATTCTGGGAGGAGGGTAGCGCGGTTAAAATCTCCACGGGATCTCTATGGCGTATCCTCAGCCAGCTTCTTCCAACTTCCGCGGTGGCCATATGAGTGTCAGGTTTTAAAGGAAAGGATTGAGCATATTGGTAAGTAGTACTTTAAAGTTGACTTGGTATCAGATACATTATTTCATGTTAAGAGTATGTATTCTAAATAATTTGGCGGTGCAACACCTATTTAGCACCTTTTACAGAGATCATATTGCTCCCCCCCGACAATGCTATTATCTGCTTTTCTCTCCAAGAGTGTGCCATGGCAGGAAATTTGTGGTGCACTACATTCGAATTCTAGAATGGGAATTTGATACATTTGCTTTTGAGGTGTCCATAATTTACAAGATATACGTTTAACATTTTAATTTATTTAGTATTTGATAGTATTATTATTTACACATGCACTTTTTGCCTCTAGAGGAGCAGTGCTTAAGAAGTGGATGTTTATTCAACCTCCAAGAGTGGATGAGCCTCCAAGGGTGGACGCACCCACCTACTTTTGTACTGCTTTAGCTAGTAGTCTTGGCCACCCATCGGCCTGGTGGTGCCATCCGCAGTTGAATAGATTTGGTGAACCGCTTTAAAAGGTCTTTAAGAGGGGCCTGTATTGTTTTGTTATGTTCACACAGAGCAGCCCCTGCTGCAGCCTCTCACCTTGTGTTAAGTCTAAAGTTAAACTTTATTTTTATCATTATCTGAGATAATGTAAGAATTAACTTACAACTGTAAAATTTCTCTCCTGCATCCTGCACTTCTCTTTTACTTTACTTACAAGTCTATTGGTCTTGCATTGTAGGGAAGGATGGCAGGGCTTGCTACCACAGCCAATTATGACCTATGGAAGAGGCTGCAGGGAACCAGTTGCATTAGGAGGAGCTTTATGAGAGGGAGATTAGAAAATAAAAACTGTTTTATCCTTCACATTTACCTTTGCTGCATGGGGCTAGCTTGGTTACTTTGGCTATATTATAAAAAAAAATGGATTTAGTTGTACAGATTAGTCAGAAGAGCTTCTTTTAATCCCAACTATACAGAGACATGGAAATTGAAAACTGTACAACTGTTTATAATGGAGTAGAGTGAATATCACTGTCTCAGTGTTAAACCCAGAAATCTTAAGACGGGTGTGAAAAAATTGTAGGCGGATGGCAGCCTCTCTATTGTGCACCCCATTCTTCAGTAACCACCCAAATACAGCGGGGTGTTTACTGAAAATTGCTGGGTGGTGCAGCCAGCTAAAAGGGGCTGGGGAGAACACTGCTGTCCGTTACCTTGCACTACACACTGCAGCTTGTCCCATTTATAAAAGTGAGTATCCAGCGAAGCCCCATGGAGTTCTGTTTTGCTTGCTTGAAGTGGAGAGAACTCCATAAACTAGAGGAAATCAGATCGTCTGACCTGCTCTGCTCCAGTAAAAAAGTTATCTGTCCCTCAGTGGATAGATCTTTGTAATTTTAGGGAGGCCAATCAATTTGACTTATACAGGCCACATGACTACGTGTTTTTTGTTTTTTCGTGCTGTGAAAGCAAAGGACACATTTGTTTTTGGGGTTGTTTTTAAAGCAAATGCAGCTAATTTACTGCATAAATAAACGTAAGTGAAAACTTTTAAGCTGGTATAAGAAAACCAACATTTATATTGCTTTAAAGTTAACATATTCAAATAATATTACAGTGAAATTATTACACCTGGAGTTAAGCATTAACTGTGTAAATAAAATAAATGTAAAATTTTGTTCTTTCAATATGTTTGTGTTCCTTTAGAGTGGGATCCACCTGTTCCTGAGCCCATGTACAAGCTGACAGGGCTGGAAGAAGAACCTGCATGTGCAAACCCCTTACAGAGCAAGGTGGTCTATCAAGTCACTGAAGGTTTGTGCCAGTATTGAGTATGGTTTAACTCAGGTACCTCATGTCTTCTCTAAACCTTTTATGCATTGTCTTCCAAAAAGTAAAACTTTTTGTTTGCATCGTCATTTGACTTAGATGAAAGCCATCATTGTTTAAATAGAGCACAGCGTAAACAAACAGGCAATTATTTTAAACACGCCGCAGTATACTGTGATGCTAGGCATCTTAGAAAGGCTAATTTTTCTTAATTAGAACACTGGCGGGCAAGATGAAAGTGCTGAGCTTGCAGACGTCGGAATAAAAACTTCTCTGCAGATGAACGCTTTTGAAAATGATACCCGAAAGATTGGCGTTTAGAAGTGCCTCTCAGGAGTACAGCCAAGCGGCTAGAGGAAATGGAAAACGTTGCAGATTTGATAGGTTTCCCTAAAGCTCCTATCATGTTAGCAAGTTGTCTGCCAGTCCTCGCATTCAGTGTATGATTTTTTTATGTCATCTTGTCGGTCGACAGGCTACATGCCTCATTGGTTAAGATGGATATGAACCCCAGACAAACTGCTAAGTGCACAGATAAAAGCATATATATATATATATATATATATATATATATATATATGGTGGTGTTTAGGGTGTATAGGGTGTATTGTATGTTTCCTTTATTTAGGTTTGAGTTCATTTAAGGGGTAGTAGATTGTAGGAGTTGTAAAGTGTCAAGTGGTTGGAAATTGTTTTGTCTACACCATTGTTTGGAATAATCCAAGGTTATGTTGGTGAGTTGGTGTGAAATTTTTTTAGAGATTATGCCAACGACAAACTAATGGGAAACAATTCTTTTGCCCTCAGTTTCCTGTGAAAAGCATTGTTTTTTGTTTATCTTTTTGCTGTGCAGGTCATCATCATCCTCTGATCCCAGGGCTGCATTTTAGTTTAAACTGATTTATTTTCTGACGCATTGCAAATCATTTTTTACTTCATTTTATGCCGCCTAGTACAGAGAATAGCAAGAAATACTAAAAATATGTGCACAGCTGAGCCACTTCACTAATCCTTATATCTGGTGAAGGATCTGGTAGGCAAACAGCACATCAGCCAGGGAAGCCATTTAAATTGGTTAACGTTGATATTGAAAGTCACAATATATTACTCTGAAGTTGCAGCATGGAGGACTTTGTAAAGGATCTTTTTTGCAACAGGCTCATCAGCCCATCAGCAGAAACTGGCCCAGCGGCATGGTGCCCATCTGGCAAGCCTGAGGTAGATCACTCAGATAACTGTTTTAGCCAATGCTGCAGAGAAACTGAATGCCTTGGCAGATGTGCTGAAGCAGCTCTTTCTGGGACATGAACAAGACGTTGTTGAACCTAGCAACCAGGCAAATCTGGGGCCAGCTACTTCCTTCCAACTGATGATGTAGAGACATTCCTTATCACATTTGAGCAGACAGCAAATCAGTAAGTCAGCCATTTTGTCCATTTTCTCACTGGAGACCTACAAAAGACCTGTTGTGACCATGCACCCAGCAAGGCCAATATGATCAGCTGAAAGCAGAGGTTCTGACATCTCTTGGTTTGTGTTCTGCAGGTGGATCAAATACTTAGGACTCAGGTCTCTGGTGTACCTTGTTAGACAGCTACTAAATCTATGCGCTTTATCTAACCCCATATTGGTACGGCAGGTAATGATGGGCTTGTATCTGAGGTCTCTGCCTTATATGCTACCTTTGAACCACCGTGGTGGCACAGTGGCTCAGAGGTAGCACTCTTACCTTTGTAGCGCTGGGTCCCAGGTTTAAATCTCAGCCAGGACACTATCTGCATGTAGTATGCAGGTTCTCCCTGTGTCTGCGTGGGGGTACTGTGGTTTCCTCCCACATCCCAAAAACAGTGAGGTTAATACATATTTATACATATGACTATGGTAGGGACATTAGATTGTGAGCCCCTATGTGGGACAGCTAGTGACACAACTATAGACAGTGCTGCGTAATATGATGCAGCTATATAAATACTGTGTAATAATAATATATAACTTGCCTGTTAGCTTGCTGGACTGCAGCAGGCAGCATGGTAACACTTCTGCATTGCAGATTAGTTGGGAATGTTTGCCCAGCAGGTAAGACCCTCCACGTTGCTTGTATACATAGGAACATTCAGTAGTATCCTTTGATTCCAGTAACAATCTACAAACAAACCAAGAAGTTGGGTACATAACAATGTTATTGTATGAGATCATAGTAGGGAGGAACGTTCTTGATTTTTGGAACTGTAGGTTCATGTGGGAAATGAACTAACCACGTAACCTGGTTTAGGAAATGTCTTTGATTATGTGAGTAAATATGCTGAGGCTATTTATTTCTTTAAAATGATTGTTACATGGGTTTCCTTAAGCAAATGTTGATCAACCAGGGCATCCCTTTTATGTCGTAGGTGATGCTAGTTTTGTTCAAACTGTTCCATATTAAGCATTTAGGGTCTCTGTCTACCACTAATACACAGTTGGCCTGGTCAAGAGGTTCAACCAAAACGTTCTACTTGATGTTAAAAAAGATATTACAGAGAGTTGTAAAAGATAAGGATTATTTTATTCTTGTCTCAATTTTTGATATACAAAAGGTTCCTTATGGTCCACATGATTTTTTCATATTTGACCTGTACACAGTCTGACAAGGGACCAAAAGTAATGTATTGCTCAGCGGAATGCTAAGGCAGAAACAGCTTCTTTGGAGCTCAAGATATTTTTATATCAACATCCAATGTTGGTTGCTCCTGATTTTTCTGGGGAGTTTATTGGTCAAACAGACATCTCAATTAAACCATTGTGAGCTTTCAAGGTCAGTTGGGAAGAGCAACCTGCGTTTTTTCTCTGCAGGGTTGGTGGTGGTTGCAATGTGCAGGATGTCAGGGATTGTTAAGCATAGAGAGATAGTAGGAAAATCTGATATTGTACTGATACAAATATTGTAAGTATCAGTTATTCATAGTTAAGGTTAAAAAAAAGTTTGCTACCAAATTTAAAGTTGGTTGGATTTTGATAATACAACATATTTTTATTGTATATGCAATAATGAGTGCTCATTTGGGCCTTAAAGAACATAGTAAACATTAAATGTACTTTATTATTGTGCTAAAAAATACTCTAAAATTTCCATAAAATACAACTCCATTGTCATTTATAACAACTTTCTCAGTCAAAACCTTTACTTGCGAAATGTTTTTGTAACAATATTACATTTTGGAAGTTTGTTTTTTGACTTTTGAAAAAAATAACAATTCCGTGGATCTGTACGGACAGTTTAAAGGGTACTTGATGATTACTAAATATGAGTAGGACTGCCTACCTTTTTTTGCAGGGAAATAAGATAAAATGGTTTAATATTATTCATTTCCTATATACAGTGACTGCCTTTTCGTGTAATAAGATCCTATTATGAGCACCAAACTTATTTAACTTTTCTTACTTTACTTCTTAGTACCATTTAACAAGCTCTGACACATTAAAAATATATGTCAAGCAGGGGAATGGACACAGGTCTACTCAAGTTCAGTTTTGCCCATTAAATTTCATTTAGAGACATTTCCTGCAATAAAAATCAGTCTATTTCGCATACCCCAAGAATGAAATTTACAAGATCAGTCTAATCATTGTTGTAGACATGCCTTGAATATTAAAGATACAATTAAAATAAGTAAAGATTCATTCTCAAGCTATGCAATGTAAGGAAGCTGCTTCATTTAATTTCATGCAAGCAGAAAACTGTTTGCAAATCTGTGCTTCTCAGCATAGCGGAATATTGTTCTAAATATTTGTTGTTCAGTGCACTTCAATAATTTTCAAAATGAAGGCAGTACTGAAACTAAAAACAATTTCTTTGCATTAGTAAGAATAGAGCTACACTTGCAACTTTTGGCCATGCAACTACAAAATTACTTGTAGTTAATTAAATTTTAGGTATTAAATATGTGTGTGTGTGCATGTGTATATTCATTCAGGTGATCTATTACTAACAGAGGAATTAAAAAGATTTCCCTGTTCCTAAATGTCTCTTGGGGTTGCATGTGGAAAGCACTATGTGTGATTGAGTATTTATTTTCAGTCAAAAGACAGAAAAAGGAACATTGCATGTACTGTCTGCATTGTGACTCATTAGGACCACAAAGCTGCTATCCGCAAGTAATAATGTGATTACATGACTGCCAGGAATCCAGTGGCAATCCCACATTTATCATTATTTAGGGTCATCTTAGCAAAAAGTCTGCAGGAAGGACCCTCAATTCCACAAAAAGGTTCCTTCTCTGCAGCATTCTGGCAGGGAACCGGCTTTTCTACTAACATTGTGGCTATTTTTGGAAGAATGTAAACTGTAAAATTGTTTTTTCAAATACCTAGAATGTACTTAACTGATCAGGCATTAGAACCAGTTGTATTCCATTGGATGATCTAAGGTGACTCAAAAGAGAACAAGCTCATGTTGGCTTTTAGTGCTGACCTCCTGCATGTAGAATATGCTGCCACTGTAAACTAGAAAGTGGTCCTTGGATACACGTCTTACCAGTTTACTAATACATGCAGCATAGCAAGTAATGGAAGCAATGGAGTAGCCAATATTTGTTCATATATAGTCACTAGGTATGAACTTATCCCCTACTGCAAATTATATAACTTAGTGTAACAGCAGATGACAAATACTTTTTTCTTTAATTGTTCCCAGCTATTCCTTTCATTGCCTGTTACTGTTTTCAATATTTTATGATTTATCACTCACGGAAACGATCATTATATGATTCTTATATGACCTCCCATCAAATATTTTATCTCTTCCCTTTAATCGGTAGAGCCCGATATGAAACTAATTCCCCAAAAATATGTTTCCTAATTTCCATTTAATTCCATCTTCATTATATGAAGATACCAAAAGTCCTCATCTCCATAGAGACATAATGGCTGCTTTCAGAACATGAGCTGATTAAATTCCATACAGTGTCTTATTACCGCAAGATATGTGTGACTCACGGCTCTGCCATTGTTTCGCTGTCACTCTATTTTTGCTTTGCTCTTTGTACCGGATGCTATTTTTACCCTAATCAGTTTTTTGGGGGGTGAAATAATTGCTCTCTATAAAACGTTCTTTGGAAATGTCACCGAACAAGCGATACATCGGCTCTCTTTCACAACTGCGCCTTAATTGCTAATATTTTGAAAATCTGTGGTATTTTCTGCTAAAATACGCCATCGTTTCTCCTGCTGCTACCAAAAAATAAAAAAAGCATCTTGTCACGCTGAGCTCGGTGTGTGGCTTTTTTGTTACAAAAATGAATACCCATCATTTATACAACTTCACAAAAGACAGTAGAATGTGCGAATGTACTTTAACGATAAACATTATTTTAGGAAGGGAAATTGGGGTAAAGGTAACCGGGGCTAAGTATACAGTTTTACATTCTGAGAATGCCCCGCCATCATTCCTGTCCAATGGCCTGCTACAGGGTCATATGAATGGCAGTGATAAGAAGTGGGGTCGCAGACAGAAATAAAAACTTGGCATCAGTTTCAGCTCTTCCCCAATCTTATCCAATCTATAAATTCCAAAAGTGTCAGTAGGATATAATGCACAAATTAATGCAGCTCTGTATTCATGAATACATCATTAAATGTGTTTTCATACAGTTGAAGTCAGATGTTTACATACACATAGGATGCACTCTCACTTTATAAAGTCACTTTATAACCCCTTCACAGATTTTATACTTACAAACTATAAATCTGGCATATTTAAATATACTTTATGAAGGGCAAAAGTAATTTCTTCCAACAATGTTCACATTGGCTATACCACAATTCCAGTTTACAAACTTTTTTTAATATTTGGTAGCATTTTACTTAAATTGTTTAACTTATACCAAACATTTTGAGTGGCCTTCCACCAATATCCCACACTAAGTTGCCTCCTTGCTTGCTCATGATTTTTAGTTCTACCCACAAATTGTGAATGGGATTGAGGTCAGTCCTTTGTGATGTCCACTCCTATACCTTGACTTTGTTTTCCTTAACCCATTTTGCCACAACTTTGGAGATCTTATAATAGACCTATTTGTCACCAAGCTTACACCTACTTTCTGAGCTCCTAAGATGATGCTGCACAATATCTACATATAGTGCCCGACTTATTAAATCTCTCCAAGGCTGCAGAGGATACACCTATAAATATAAGTAATAAATATAAGTAATGAATAACAAATAGCAAATTACTTTATTGAAAACCATTCCAGGTTTGCTGGATCCCCCAGCTTCACAGATGACAGTGTATCCTCTCCAGCCTTGGAGAGCTTTAATAAATCAGGCCCCTTGTCTCTATGTACCATGGCAAACTGCAGTTTTTTATGATGGTTTTGAAGCAGTGAATTCTTTCTTGCTCAGCAGCCTTTTAGGTCACGTGGATGTTGGCCTCATTTTACTGTGAACATAGATACTTGGCTTCCTGTTTCCTCCAGCATCTTCACACGATCCTTTCTGTTGTTCCTGGGTTCATTTGCATTTTTCATGCCCAAGAAGATAAAGTCTCCTTCTCAGTTTGTATGATGGCTATGTGGTCCCATGGTGATCATTATTGCACATTATTGTGCATGGAACATGAAATGAACATGGAACCTTCAGGCATTTCAAAATTGTTTCCAAGGATGAACCAGGTCCACATTTTTTTTTTCTCGGAGGTCTTGACTAATTTCTTTGATGTTCCTATTATGTCAAGCAAAGCACTGAGTTTGATGGTAGCCCTTCACATGTTGGCTCTATTTAGGCTAATTGGCTATCAGAAACTAATTGTCTAATTGCCTAAAGGCTTGATATCATTTTCTGGAATTTTCCAAGCTGTTTAAAGGCACAGTTAACAAAGTGTATGTAAACCTGCGACCTACTGGAAATATATTGTAGTCAATGTAAAGTGAAATAATCTGTTTGTGAACGTTGTTAGAAGAAATGACTTTTGCCCTGGACAAAGTAGATGTCTTAAACAGTATGTCAAATGTATAGCCAGTCTAATCCTCTAAGCAGCGTGGGACACTGCAAGAGCACCCAGCAGCCATTACAGCGTGTTTCATGTGTTTCTGACAGTACTACTTCGAAATGCAGAGTTACCATAAAAGTCAATATTGGCTAGAATCTTCTGCTCTTCTTAAATCTTCCTAAAATGTTTGGCTGCATTTATGTGCTTGTTTCCCGCCTTGCTCTATGATTGTAAGCAGTTCTAGAATAATGAAGCATTTTTTTTAATGTCCAATATGTTTGTTTGTTTAAAGACATAAATAAATTATTATTAGCTCCTGCCCTCTTGAAAAAGCAGTATCTACTGTGAAACATGTTGAGGTGCTCAATATATGGTGTGAGGGGTTACGCTCAGGATCGCCTTTGCTGGGTCAAAGGACACTTGTCTGGTTCATCCAACTCAGATCACACACCCAGGTATCAGCCTTAAGCTGGCTTGCAGCCAGGTTTATTGAAGGTTGCAGATAAAATAGCAAAAACAGCAAAAGAAAACCTTGCCTGTCCGGCACTTACTATACATCAGATGTCCCTGTCTATCAGCTGTAGGGCTTCTCCCTGTCAGCTCAAAACCAAGCTTTCAGCATCACTCTGTTGCAAATCACTTGCTATAACTGGAAGAGGGAGAAGCAGCACAAGGTACCAGTCAGTTGTGCTTTAGTGCCCATGTGAGTGACAAAGGACATGCTGGTTGGTAGGTATTGATGAGTTACAGAGAAAGGCACTTATATGTCTTGTGTTGCCCCCACATACTGTCCATTTACAGGGTGGAGGAGGTACAAGACCTCAAGTTTTGCTGAATTGCAGCTGATAAATATTAGATCTTCAGTACCAACAGACAGGGCTGTGCTGTGTAACAGAGCTGTGTAAATCTCAGACGTACAAGCTCTTTGGTAGGTAAAATAGCCCTTATAAATTAATTTAATCCGTGCATTTTTAACTGTTTGCATGGAGTTTAGTCTTAGGTAGCAAAAAAAAAAAAATAATAACATGGTTGGCATCTGACTTTCCTTCCTGATCATTTACCAGCCTGATGTCCATTCTACATTGCTGGTGATTTGTATTTTCCTGCAGGGTGCTGCTGTGTAACCATCTATGCCTAACATTTGTCAACATTAATGTCTGCTAACCTTTAGAATGCAGGTCACCTGACAGCGTCAACCATTTTGAGTCTCTGTGTATCCTATTGATTTTCTGCATACATAAATACCATGTGAAATGAATATTAATGAATATTCCTGTTTCATAGTTGGTTTTGTCTTGGAAACAACCATTTATTTTAACCCATTGGTCCTCGCCTTTTTAAACGATTTTTACCTAGAGTGTTGCTCACCTAAAATGTCCTGCTTTTCATACTTTTACATAAAACTCCAGCCAGTGTTTGAATCTCTGTCAACTGTTTAGTTGGATGTTTTAAATTACAAAATGTTTTATGTATTAGCCGTACGAACTGAAATTCACCCTTATAACACTTATGCACTTTTCTGGCAGAAGTGATCATTGTTAGGCTGGCCTGTGAAATAATCTATTTTATTATTAGTATTTTTTACCTATCTTGTTATTATATATCTGGGTCCATTTATTGTTTTCTCACTCTTCCCATTTCCCTCCTTTCTGTTTCATGCATGCAATGATGATGTCATTTACCTTTCCCATTTTCTTGGCAGGATGGAAGGAGTCATGTTTTATTTGCTCCCGCGTAGGTGGGGATCGTATCCCCCTGAAGCCGGTGTCCCCCCATCACCCCCATCATGGCCATGATTCAGACTCCACCCTGGTGTTTGAGTCTCGATTTGAGAGTGGCAATTTGCAGAAAGCAGTTCAAGTGTAAGCACACTCTACGTGTTGACTGCATTCTGGTATAGTATGTCTGTACAGAGCTGATAGAAGCATATACATCTCACTAAATTCTTAAAAGGGGAACTAATGTTGAATCGGGCAGGTCATTATTGCAGAAAGGAACAGGCAATGTCCCTTCTGCCATAATCATTCTTACCTGCCTGATCACTCCAGAGAACTATCAAAAGTGCTGAGCTGCAAATACGCAGCTCAGTGTTGTCTGCTAGGATACCTGGCAATCCCGGCTTCTCCTGCAATTGCCAGCACTGAATGAACAGGTGAACAGGAGTTACAGTCTGACCAATCAATATGGCTAAAAATTGCAAGAAGGAAGAAGAGAGGATGGCAGCACCCTGCGACAGAACTGATACATGGGAGTATAGTGGGGTTTAGTTCCACTTTAAACGTACTGCCCCATTAAAGCTAGCCAGACTACCCGTTGCCTCCAGTGATAGGGATTACACTTAGTACATCGATTTGTGCAAGCATCATTGTTTGTATGATGCAATGTATGTATTATTGTTAGGTTTGCATGGTGCCTCAGAGGTTAGCACTTTGGCCTTTGCAGCACTAGGTCCGAGGTTCATATTTCGTCCATGACACTATCTGCATGGAGTTTGCTGGTTCTTATGTGTGTTTCCTCTGGGTAAATACTCTAATATATAATACCTCTTTAATAATAACAATCAATAACCTAAAATGAGTATACAGGTTAAGTGTGTTGCCTTGTTATTACACAACTTGACACACTGTTATTTACATGCTTATTTCATGTGTGCAAATCCAGGGAACTGATTTAAATCCAGGCAATTAGCATCCTTTACAATGAGTTCAGCAGTGATGGATTACAAAATCTCTCAGTGGTAGGTCTGCTTTAGCTAATAATACTGCAGAGTTTACCTTTAAGTTTGATCATTCAGTGTGCAGTTGCCCCACCTAGTGGTTGGTCATATGACAGATTTGCTTTTTAACAAGTTTCTGCAGGAGGCCCTGCCAAAATAAGGTACCTTCAGTCCATACTTGATAGGTGCGGGCTCCCCGGGGCGCAGAGTGATCTGTAACCGCAGAACCCCCATCCAACCTGAATACAGAATGCCGATAGACCAATCACAGACAGTTTTTCTTTCTTGCAGACAGCTTTTAATTCTGCACACACGTATCTTAAGCAGTCAGGTCCATTTCAGAAATCTATTACCCACATTAGCATTTTTATTTTCTCAGCAGGAAAGCATTTTTTTATTCCCAAGCCAGTTGAGCTGCTGTCTGCTTTTTATAGAATAAATTGCCATAAATTCAGTTAGTAGCTGTGCATAATAATAGGATAACTCACGCCCTCCACTCCAGAGGCTGACAGCACTCCCGCGTGTCAGTGTGAACTCACGCCTTTTGTGCTATCCATATCGTGTTTACTGCCTGCTGGAGGTGAGCTATTCAGAACATTGCACGATAGGGAAGAACAATGAAAATTTGTTGACAGAGATAAAAAAGATATTATGGAAATTGAGAAACATTGAACGTTTAACTTAAACTTTTCATATAAAGGTCTAAGCACCTGACGTTCTGCATGCTTGAAAGCTAGGAGACAATGGGCCTGATTTATTAAAGCTCTGCAAGACTGGAAAGAAATCATGGGAGAACCTGGGTGATCCAGCAAACCTGAAATAGATTTCCTAAAACTCAATTCCTATAAGTTGTCAAATGTGTTAAATCCTGGACCAGATCCATTGCAGTGTTGCGGGATCATCCAGGTTCTCCAATGATAGTTTATCTTTTCCAGTCTTGGAGAGATTTAAGTTCACAGTGCAGCAGCTTTGAGGCATAAGCTATGTTCTGACATTTGATTTTCTTTGAACCCGATACTTTAGAATTGTCTTTTTGTTTTTGATTTGTCTGATTTTTGTTTTTTCTTGTCTTTAAGGGGTGAACGTGAGTAAGAGCTGACCCTTCGTACTGACCTATACACAGATCGGCACACCCAGTGGTACTATTTTCGAGTGACAAACATGAAAGCTGGCATTCTGTACCGCTTTACAATTATCAACTTCATGAAACCAACCAGCCTCTACAACCATGGCATGAAACCTCTTATGTATTCTGAAAAAGAGGCAACCAGGAAACAGATAGGATGGCAAAGAACTGGAGATCAGATCAAGTATTACAAGAACAACCTAGGCCGGGATGGACAATCTTATTACTCCTTGTCCTGGACCTTCAGGTTCCCACACAGTAGAGACGTTTGCTACTTTGCCCATTGTTACCCCTATACTTATTCCAACCTTCAGGACTACTTGGCTGGGATAGCCAGCGACCCAGAGCGCTCCAATTACTGCAAGATACGAGTCTTATGTCATTCATTAGCTGGCAACATTGTCTATGTGCTAACCATTACCAACCCTTCTCAAGCTGCTGGGGAACCCAAGAAGAAAAAGGCTGTTATTTTGACAGCCAGAGTTCACCCAGGGGAGACCAACAGTTCTTGGGTTATGAAAGGCTTTCTGGACTATATCCTGAGTTCTCAAAATGATGCTAAGCTGCTAAGGGACACTTTTGTCTTTAAAGTGGTTCCCATGTTAAATCCAGATGGAGTGATTGTAGGCAACTACCGCTGCTCCCTCACTGGTCGAGATCTCAATCGTAACTACAAGTCCAGGTTAAAAGACTCCTTTCCATCCATATGGTTCACTCGTAACATGATTAAACGGTAAGGGGGCAAATTCCTTCAAATATCTATGATTGTAATTTCTGCTGTTGTTTTATGCTGTTGCTGTTGTTTAACATTTATTAACAATTGCAAACCACCAATTCTTTTTTTTCTTTAAAGAGATACCCCAACAACTCAAGCTGAAAAACTCTAAAACAATCTGGAGTTTCCCCTGCTGTACTTTATCTTTGCCACAAGGCGTTCTGGTTTAATGATAGCCAACCAAGCTTTTTGCTTTGCAATTTTTTAATATGTGCCTTGTTATAGAGCTTATGACAGAAGTGACTTCTCCAGGGCCAAAGTTCCGATCATACAAAGGGGGCCTCAACTCAAGGTTCAAAGTGAATTTTTAAGTTCTTTTATCTTTTATAATATTTATTAGTAAAACAAGAAGGGCTGTACACAGGGAGGTACAAAATGCGCCACTGCACAAGGGATCCAGACCCTCTTCGGAGGCACCCACTGGGGCCCCAGGTCATATCTGCACAAGGGCTTACAGTTGCCTATGTCCGTCACTGAAAACAGGGCATATATATAATGGAGTTAGGCATTTACAAGACTTTAGCAATGCAGTGATCTATGAAGGTCTGGTCATCTTCATCTTTAATATTATATAAATACTAAAACTAAACATGTTACTTATTATTGTACTGTATATATTTATATCCAGAGGGTATGTTTCTGCCTTTATGACACAAGAATGGCTGGACATAATTAGAAATGCATTGGCCACTAAAACATTTCACGTAAATATATTTAATCACCTTATTTAGCTTGGTGCTTGAAATTCTTTTTTTAGTTGGACCTCTTAGTTACCATTTACATAAATAAATTCCTGACAAGTCACTTTAAACAACAGCAGTATTATGATTTTCCTAAAACGTTATCTTTTTTTTTTTTTATTAAAAAGCCATCCTAAAGCTAAACGTTTGTGTATAGGCAAATATTTTTGTAGTTTTGTGAATGGTTAAAACCTGTCTGTATTTTTCTGTATATGATTCGTAAAAGTTCAGTTCAGTTCCCCGTTAGACAGTGATCCCCACAACAAGTATGAAACAGAATCTTTACTTATCTCAAAAATGGTGGCCTTCCCCACTATTTCTCTTTTGATGAAAATGATCACCAATATAAATAGAGGGGTTTGTCACCCCCAATGGTACACAGACAGCAATAAAAATGTATATATTAATTGATAATATAATAACAAAAATACCAAAAACCAGGTCCACCCCTTTCCCATTTGTTCTAAAACAAAAAAAAAAGTTTTTTAACTGAATATACTTTTCAAGTCAGGTGTTTTTGCACATGCAGGGATATGTCATATGTTTTCTGCAGCCAGGTAGAAGCATTTCCTTAGTCCCCCCTCCCTTCCATGATTAGGTTGCAACATTATGGCAAACTATAAAGTTAAAAGCTGAAGCAGGAACAGATCTTTGTCAGACGTCTAAACATCCAAGAACTCTTCAGATATTACCATTTACGATACTATGACCTGAGATAAATTCTTTGTCTGCAGACAAAAACACCTGAATGCATCGGCAGGGGGATTATTTCCATTTCTGACTCATAATTTATTTTACACATTACTGAGTATGTTGCATTTAGCATAAAAAAATATCTATAGCTAGCTTTTCTTTAGAGAAAACCTTACAGCTTCAGACCTTACAAATATTCTTCATCTCAGAGGTAGCTGTAAAGCTGATTGAACAGCTTGTTCCGCATGTATTAGTTAAAAAACTGACAGGTTCTCTTTAATAAATTAGGATACACTTATTTCCATTCACACCTTCTATGCTTGCAGCTATTTCTGCTTTACAACAACATTAAAACTTCATTCAGTAACTCCGAGCCTGTCTAGCAGCGGTAGCTTACTGTTTCACAGTCCTTGCCATTGTTGGGCAATAGGAGAGACATTTGCAACCTTTTATGCATGAAATCAAAGATAATAATCGTTATTATTATGTTATTAGCTGCTGGCACCCAAGAGATCGCATCTCTGCCCGTTTACCTTCCACTCCAACTGCTTACATCTCCCAGCGCCAGGCTGATTAGCTTTAATGGTCTGTCTGCTGCTGTCATTCATTTTCAAGTCGGCTGGCATTTATCACAGTGTAGCTTAAATTATCTGATAAGGTCTGGAGAAAAAAAATATTTTTTATCACTGCAATGCCAATGTTCTGTGCATTATTCTGTGTCTTGATTTTTGGTGCCCTCTAGTGGTGTCATTAGTGGTCAGCCTGGGCAAATCGGAGCCTTTTTCAAGTCAATTTCTGTGAAAAAATACATCTGCTTCAGTTGTATACATTGTAAAATGTATTTTAGATTTTAGATTTCTGGGCCTGCTTCTGCTTTGTAAATACTAAAATGAGCCATACAAATGCATTTGCTAAGATGGTAAGACTGAATTAGAGAGTCTGCCTGAAACATAGTTTAGGAAAGGCACATGAATACGTAGGATTAAACAAAAGGCAAAAATTATATATTTAAAACCTGCAACCTTAAACCTATAAACTCAAGGCTGATCCGAGGGAACGAACAAATCTATTAAGCATGGTCCAATATCTCCAAGAGGAATAGTTCTTTTTCTGATCAAATAGTAATTGGATATACTGTACCTTGGTTCAGCCATGTAGTCTTATTTCTTACAATATTTTAAAGACCAATTTTGGGATCATTTTTTTTATGGTCTTCCCAGCTGGTTAAAACAAGTGTGGGGGAACTCTGAAATCTTCTCATCTTTTCCATTCTAAATGACATTGAGTGTCTAGCATACAATCTAACATAATTATGTGTGCAATAGATCAGCATCACCACTAAAGAGACCCAGTCACTTTGCTCAATAAGTTCAGATTGACATGGTTTGTATAAAGCCAGCCCTCAAACCACTTTCTACTCACTCCTACTTTGCCCCTATCATTACAGAATATCCAGTGCTTTTGGATCAGGAGGTTCATGAATATAAAGTGAAGCTGCTGACTTTAGCCATCCAATCATGTGCAAAAAAAAAATCCTGCTTTTACATTTCCTTGTAAATTGATTAGGTTTTCTTTACAAAGTTAATTTGATCACATTTACTTTGTAAGTGAACAGCCTACACTATTTCAACTCTAAATTAACACCAATATGTTTATATTAACTCAACCTAAAGTTAAAGAAAAAAAAAGAGAAGAACAAAGTATTGGCTTGACAAGGCGGTATACCATATGCTAGTAGTGACCCTTTCCTCAAATCTTTTCAAACACAACTCAACTTAATGTGTTTTATGACTTAACACCTAATTGGACCTTTCTAATTCGTTGTGCATTGTTCTGATCTTGCCAAGCAGAGAACCAGATCTGGGATCATTTTATCAGTTTCAGTGTTCTCCTCAGCCCCTTTTAGCTGGGTGTACCACTTGGCACTTCTCAGTAACCCCCCAGCTGTTTTTGGGAGGTTACTGATGAGTTGGGTCGCAATACAGAAGCTGCCACCCATCTACAATTTCTTACCACCTGGCTTAAAAAAAATTCTAGGTTCAACACTTTCCTATATTTCCTATATACATATTTCCTATAGCCAGTGATGAGCCATTCCTGGCCAGTGACAGTATATCACAGCTTTCCCACTGTATAAGATGTATTGCAATGCCCACTCCCTGGCTAGGCAGACATACCCTCTTCTGTAGGGAAAATGGCACTAAAAGAGGCTGTGAAGCTGCAGAATAAAAATGAAAATGTTTTCTGTAGGAGCTAGTTCTAGACAGCTCAGTAGATTGCTTAAAAAAGAGCTGGATTTGTTTCTAAATTTATGAAATATGAATTGCTTATGATATAAAAAAAGAAATGACACTGATTGTTGATCCAAAAAGGATTTAATTGATTGAATATTTTTCCCTGTTACAGCAAAGTAGATCACACTTTATAGATAACACGTTATAGATCACAAGTACATGGTCACATTTTATGGAGCCCATGAACAATACCAACTGAATACACTTTAGAACTGATGCTATTATCAGTAAGAATTCATACCAGTCGCCTTTAAAGCCGGAGCTTGTTCCAGGCATTGGGGAAATGAGAAGTCCGCGGTCAGATAATGGCCCTATTTAGTCTAATACAACAGGCAGAATTGATTGTAATAAGGAGCGCAGTCATTTTCCCCAGCTTTGCATTACAACTTGCGCAGTTATCATCTGGTAAAAGTATCTTTGGCTGGCAGATCTATATCGAACATATTATGCTTAATGCATTTAGTGCTGACTCGGGGAAAGCTTAATATTACTGTTGGCTAACCATCTCTGAAATGTAATGTGCTTAAAGTGAAACTTAGCTGGAAATAAATATAATCAACTTGTACATGAGATTGAAACCTACCGTAATGACTTTTCTTTTATATTATAAAAGTTGTTATCTTAAAGCTGAACTCCAGTCTCCAGTTATTTGTACCCCTTCTGGGATAGCAAAGGCTGAATGCTTGTTTAATGTAGGGAAGGTTTCAAGTAGAGAATTTAGCTCCAATGCTCCCAACACATTGTGTGGTCATGAGGGTCCTTTTTCAGGCTCTTACTGTTCTAGGGCTGCAACATTCTGTCCCTGTCTCTCCTGTGTTGTCACCTTTCCACATGGCAGTGGGGGAAGTCTCACACAATAAGAGGGGAGATATGGAGTGGTGGGAAGTAGTGAGGGTTTTAGAAGACAGAGGACGGATAGGCAAGTTTGAAAAAATGGGATTTGAGTGCTCTTTTAAATGAGCAGAAAGTAGGAGCAAGCAAAATTGGACAATGAAGATCATTCCAGAGAGACCGGGCAGCCCTAGAAAAGTCTTGGAGCTTTGCGTGTGATGAGGTTAAGAGTGAAGTAGTCAGTAGTAGGTCATTGGGGGAGCGAAGAGAGCGGCTGGGAGAGTATTTTTTTACCAGGTCAGAAAAGTAACTGGGAATCCCTTGATCGTTCCACTTTCTGACCAATGGACTGCTGTTCCATCATAGTAATGGCACCCATGCTCTAGGGAGTGATATGGACACCCAAAAAAAGAACTTTGTTGAAGGCAGTAAAATCCCTGTCTCAAAGCTTCATATATCCAAGTTCATATAGCAAAGTTCATATATCTAAATTAAAATGTTGGAATTAATCAAATTATGAATGGACCCACTGACAATAGTGTTACGCAGAAGTAGATTTGGTGGTATTTGTATGAAACGACTTCTGTATACCATTTAAATTTCTTTGTGCTTTTGTTGCCTAGAGTGATGGAGGAACGGGAAATATTAGTGTACTGTGATCTGCATGGACACAGCAGGAAGCAGAACGTTTTCATGTATGGTTGTAAAGGCAGAGGTGTCCAAAATGGTGGAAGATATCTGTGTGAGCGTCTATTTCCCTTCATGTTTAGCAAGAACTCTCCAGAAAAGGTAACTCCTAATTCTCCTAATGGTTAACCAGAATTGAAGGGCACACCCAACAGTTATCATTCCTTGTACAGGTTATGCAAACACTGCACTTCAAAATCTGCTTTACAACAGTTTAGATGAGTGCAGCTATGCACACTCCTAGTTCTATGACCACACTGATACTAAGAGCTGCAGAAACTAACAGGAACAAATCTGTGTAAAATATAGTGTGATATAAGTATCTATTGATAAAAAAGGAAATCAGACATTCCTTCAGAGATTCTCTCGTGGGAATCTTCCAGGTCCATGTATTTCAATAGTAGTTATTGATTCCCACTAGGGAATTTTTGAGGGAATGTTAGATTCCCTGTTTTATAAATAGAGCCCAAAGTGTTAGAAATTAACAGTGCAAAAAAAAATTATATATATATATATATACTTGTAAGCTGTTATCTGTAAAATAAGCAAAGTGTATTTTATTTTTACATTTTTACATTTTTTACATCACAAGGATGTGTACCCATTAAAAGCCTTACAACTTCTTTAAACCTAATTGGGCTGTTTTCCTAAGGAAATCTAGGCTATTCGCTTTACAAAGAATACCCAATTACTTGCAAGCAAATATTAAAAAAGGGATTTTTGCTTTCATGTGGTTGGATGAATATAGTCAAGAGATCTAAACCAAGTCAATATTAATTTTTGATTCATTTGTTTATTCCGTGATGTTTGGTTATGAACATTATAAAGAACACAGTTGGCTCTGTGGCTTTCACTCTAGCCTAGGTCACAGAATTAAATCTTGGTCAGGACACTACCTGCAAGCCGATTGCATGGGTTTCCTCCCATGTTCCAAAACATGCTAGGTTAATTGGCCTCCCCCTTAAAAATTGACCTTTAATCGTAATTCGATTGTGGGCCCCTTTTGTGGGAAAATTAGAGTAATGACAACGCACGTTGTAAAGGGCTGTGTAATGTCAGTGCTATGTAAAAAGAAGTAAATAAATAAACACATACCTGTGCCCCCTTTAAACTAGTCTGCACTCTGTACCCTAGCTGTTGGTGATGTGTTCTACCTTCTATGGCAGGAGTCAATTTGTATCATATAATTAAGTATTTGGTGTATTTTTATATGCTCCTTTTTTTGTCGTTTACCATGGTGTAATCTAATATTATTATTTGCCTAAAGATATTTCCACACAAGTGGGCAAAAATCACTTCCTTTGTATTTAGTTGCTTCATTTTGTTGTAATTGTCCTGTAACCTAAAACGACACAGATCCTTACAATACCCTATTCAGTTTTGTTTTTCAGGCTGTAAATTTAAAGTGCAGAGAAACAAGGAGGGCACAGGACGGGTCGTGATGTGGAAGATGGGCATCCAAAACAGTTACACCCTGGAGGCAACTTTCTGTGGATCAACACTAGGTTAAAGCACTTTTTTGTGTATTGCAACTTAGCTTTTTTAACAGGACCAACCAAGGAAGGAAAATTGTAATAGGCTTCCTCACCAGGGATAGTTTTATTTTTCCACATTATGTATCTGTATTTCATCGTTGTGTTCCTGAGTGGGATTGTGTATGAAACCTAAGGAATAGGGTCTGCCAGTGGGAGCACAAATATCTCAATTGAATGTTATGGGGGACACAATAGGGAAGTCATGCACATGCAGCCACTACATGCACCACCTAGCACATAACTGAGCAATATTTAGGTTCAATAATTGTTGCCAACCTCTTGAAGGTGGGATATTGTCACCATGGCCCTGATGTATTAAACCTCTCCAAGGCTGGAGAGAATACACTTTCACCAGTGAAGCTGGGTGATCCAACAAACCTGGGATGGATCTGGTCCATGATTCAAAGCATTTGCTACCAAATAGAAAATTACATTGAAGAAATCCATTCCAGGTTTGCTTCACCTAGCTTCACTGGTGAAAGTGTATTCTCTCCAGCCTTGGAGAGCATTATTAAATCAGGCCCCAAGTCTCAATTGGTGATGTAAATGACCAAAAGTTACAACTGGCTTGCTCAGTTAGAGATTTGGAGTGGCTTTGGTGAACTGGTTCCTGTGGAGAAGGAGACTTTGGGAGGAAGGAAAGAGGTAAGTAACTTTGTCTGCTACTTGCCCCCTGGAGTAAATAAGCAATAGACCCTTATTGTATTAGTGGAACATAGATTTTTATAAGTTGAGTGGAGTTCAGCTTTAACTTACATTAAAGTCATCTTTGCTTACTATAGCAGGTCTTTACACAGGAATGTTTAACTCACATCAAAACATGTCAGGGATGTCAAAGTTCATATAGTAGACAGCACATACAGTAATTTAACTATGTGCTGCTGCAGAATGAACAAACATAGCACTAAATTACAGAATGCAGGAGGGTAAAGTAAAAGTTTAGAAGTTGAGAGATCAATAGGATGAAATGCAGTCATGATGCAGGTGAGAAAGCAAAAGGCTTATTGTAGCTAGACCAATAGGAAAAGGTACTGCCAGGATGCAATAAAGAAAACAAAAGGCTTGTAAGTCAGTGGACCAATAGGACAAGGTACTGCCAGGATGCAGTAAAGATAACAAAAGGTGTAAGTCAGTGGACTAATAAGATGAGGTTCTGTGAGGATGCATGTCAGAAATTTAAAGGCTTACAAGTGAATGGACAACTAGGACAAGGTGCTGCCAGGATACAGGAATAATAAAAAAAGTCAGTGGACAAAGAGAATGACATGCTGTCAAGATACCGATGAAAAACTAAAGGCTTTAAGCTGGTGGTCATGATGCAGGAAAGAAAACTAAGGATTGATATAAAAAATTTGGGGCTTATAATTTGGTGGACCAGAAGCAAGGCAAATGATATGGGAATGGGTGAGAGAATTTTGCAGGTGGGTTTTGATGTCTACATTTCATTTATTATATTGTTTTAGTCAGTTTAGAGCAATACGATATTTGTTTCAAATCTGCCCTGTTTTATTTTGAGTTTGATATCTCCACACATTACCTTTCTTCCTCCCATTTTCAGGCAACAGACGTGGAACTCATTTCAGCACAAAGGACCTAGAGTCCCTGGGCCAGCACTTCTGCAATGCTTTATTAGATTACTGTGACCCAGACCACACCAAGGTAAGTCTTTCGTCATATAGCTATACTCAGTATGCGAAAGCAGGTCAGCAGTACCTGACTCAAAGAATACTGTGATATATTGGTTTTCTGAGTTAGATTAATTCACTGACAGGGCTTGACAGTAGAAAGCACTGCATTTTTCTCCTTTGTTGGTGGCCAGAGGTTTCTAGGGCAGTTCGGGTGTCTGGAGGTTAGTGGCTCCACTTTCCAGAGAAAATCGTGCTGTGATTGCCAGTAGCTGAGCAAGCCTAGGGGGATGAGAAGGTGTTAAAGGTTCAGCAGACCTACATCACATGTAATCATATATGAAATTAGAGGGCGTAGTGCCATCTGACACCCCTTCATGTGTTGTGCTTATTGCTCGTTTTGCTTTATTTTTCTGCTATATAGTAAAAAAAAAGGCAAAATATGACCTAATATGAACCTGTAATTTGCCTATACCTGCACCCTTCTCAGCTGTACAGACTTACCTTTCCTTAAATGCTACTCTGCTTTATTCACCAACCCAGAACAAAGAAAGAGACGTGGGCACTGGATCCTTTAGTTTATGTTTAAGTTGATGTAAAATATAATTAAACTCCATCAAATGAACCTTTCTTATTTGCTGCCTGTACTGACTGGTACCAAATATATTTTTTGCTGAGGACTATGAAACCAAGCTATTTCATGGTATGGATGGTGGGAGAGGAGTAGAGTTCCATAGTTCTAACTCGTTCCTGCTGTCCTGATACAGAAGTGCAAGTAATGGCAGAATCACCAATAAGGGACATTATAAGCAAATATTGTAGCCACTCCTAATTAAGTTCGTCGGTCCTTTTAAGAGTCAGTCCTTTTGGAGCTTACAGTGGGTTTTACTTTTTCCCTACTTAAAAGTGAACATGGGTGCAGAGATGAGATGTGTAACGAAGTGCAGAGGTAAGCTATGAACAAGGATTCGTAGGTGAACTATAGTGATGGATGAAAAGGTGAGCCATTGACAGGGTTATTGTTGACTGTGGATGAGAGTGCTGAGGTGAGTTAAGTTTAGAGGTAAATATCATCCATGAACAGGCAGTGTAAAGGTGAATGCGGTGCAGGGTAGAGCTGTGGCAGAGTGTCCATAGGTGACCCAGAGAAAGGGGGTACATATGTGAGCTCTGAAAGTAGTTCCCTAATTACTTTTTTTAAGGTATGCCTGGTCTCAGTCCCTCCCATTGGTATTGCAGTTTGACCACACAAGCTGCATAGTTACTCTACCTGGGCACCCTTGGTATTTTATAATTCTTACAATGCTCCAGTCATTGCTTAGTGATTCTTATTGGAAACTACCCACTATTTTGTTGCATAATGTAATGTGGATAGCAAGTACCCATAGACCTTTAATAGCTGACCCTACACTATCACACTCTTTGGTCTTTGGGATAAATTAAAAATTCCTGCAGGATTGATTTCTAATCATACACCTTTAACAGGGATTATAAATTGCCCTACATGTGAACCAGCTTATACAAATACTAAAGCCTTTAGTTGGTGGGCATCTAAGCCAATTCATTATATCTATGAACTATTCTCTCCTGCCGGAATAAAAACTTTTTCATCTGCAAGAACAATGGAATCTACCTTCTAATGAACTGTTCCATTATATGCAGATTAGTCATTATTTGCAATCTATATTAAAAATTCATACAGGGTCCCCCTCAAGAATAACACCCTTCCAATCTTGTTGTTTACATAACCTTTGTCCATCTGGTCTAGTGTCCTTATGGAATTCTGATCAGAATATACAACATGTATCCACATTATATTTCTAAATGGGAGGAGGAGCTGAAATCGGTAATTGATCCTTGGGAAGCTATTAGGCGAGCAATTGCAAAATGTTCACCTTATATTACTGCTCAGGAAAACGCATACAAGATACTATTTAGGAAATTGTATGTTTATTAAGAATTTTTGGGTAAGGTACAGAAGAAAGAAAAAGGGGGAAGTTACACAAAGGGAAGTTAACAATCAGTAACAATATTGTATAGCATGTGAATAACAAACAATCTGTAACCCAAACCTAAGCTTGATGCATAAAATTAACATACACAAACAAGGAAATTAAGAGGAGGAAGGGACAAAGAACAAATGGTGACATCATCAAATAAAAAAAGAGGAAGAGCAGCCAAAAGTAGTTAGATGGATACTGAGGCATAGTAACTGTCCCAGCTCTCCCACACCACTTCAAATTTCTCCATCGTATTTCTAAGGAGTGCTGTGAGGTACTCCATAAGTCGGACCTCCTGTATGCGCGTATGGAGGTCGCTCATGGAAGGAGGTGTAGGTGACTTCCATCTAGTAGGGATCAGTGTTCGCGCCGCTACTAGGATGTGAGTCACCAATTTACGGGATATTTTCGGTAGGTTTGAGGAGGGCCAACCCAATAGATGTGTGAGGGGGTCTAGCGGGACCTGTTGTTGGATCACATTTGACATTAAATCAGTAACTCGTACCCAATATGGTTGAATAAGAGGGCAATACCAAAAGATATGTTCCAACGTCCCTCTATGTTTCTTACATCTCCAGCAGGAGGGGTCCACTTCAGGGAATAGACGATGTAGTGCAACCGGTGTATGGTACCACCTGAGTAAGATTTTATATTGATTCTCCTTGTATAGGGTACAGATAGAGCTCTTATGGGCGGCCTCCCAAATAACAGACCAATCCTCAGGGGATAGTGACCGGCCCAGTATCTCCTCCCACTTAAGCATGTAACCATGTTTTTTGGGGAGTCCCTGAGTACAGGAATGGAGCAGACGATAAATGGCTGAGACCGTACCTTTAGACAGGGGGCCCTCCATAGCTATCCTCTCAAAGCTAGTGAGGGCCTGAAAGGTGGCTGTGGGTTGTAGGGACATAATGTAATGTCTTATTTGAAGATATGCATAAAAAGATGAGCGGGGGAGCTCTACCCTATCCCTAAGTTCAGCGAAAGATAACAATCGCCGGTCAATAGGGTCCAAAACATGCCGGATTTGAAATAAGCCCCTATCCCTCCACGGACCTGACATGGAGCCAGATAGGCTATCTGGGATCTGAGGATTTAAAATTATCGAAGTCAATCTGGAGGTTGAGGAAACCAGGCCAAATTTGTTCTTGCATGACCTCCAAATAGTCCGCGTGAACCCCATCGGTGCTGTCAGATCCATCTCCGTCAGTAATAAGGAGGAGCTCCACAACATGACGTTAGGATGGACCGGAGCAATCCACCCCGCCTCCAGCTCTACCCCTACACTAGGGGGATGAGGGGATGTCCACTGTAGGACATGCCGGAGATGAGCCGCTAAATAGTATTTGTGAATGTCTGGGCCTCCCAGTCCACCCTCTCCCCTAGGCGCACAAACTATGTGTTTAGGTACTCTGTGCCTTCTGTAAGCCCAGATAAACCGCAAAAAATCGGATTGAAGTTTTTTCAGAACCTGGGGTGGGACCCTGACAGGTAGCGTCCCAAATAGGTATAAAAGTTTAGGGAGAAGCATCATCTTCACCGAGGCTATCCTACCCAAAAGTGAGATGGGGTGCGTTTTCCATTTGGCCAGAGAGTTATTCACCTCCCGTATTAGCGGGGGAAAATTGTGGGAGTATAGTTGGGTGTATTTGGAGGTGATATGAGTCCCCAGGTAATTGATAGAGTCTACCTGCCAAGTAAAAGAAAAAGAGTCTCTCAGGGCCTGTAGCTCTGTTGAAGCTATATGGAGTGGCAAAGCCTCCGTCTTAGAACAGTTAATTTTGAAACCTGAAACTGCCCCATATTCCTCCAGGGCCTTCCATAAATTAGGGAGGGAAACAGTTGGTTGTGAAAGAGTCAGAAGAATGTCATCAGCATATAGAGACAGCTTATAGGATTTCCCATGTACAGTGATCCCTTTTATATTGGGATTGGAGCGAATATTGGCTGCTAGTGGCTCTATACACAGAGCAAAAAGCAGGGGTGACAATGGACAACCCTGTCTCGTTCCATTTCTAATGGGGAATACCTTGGAGGAGGCATGAGGCAATTTAACTGAGGCTGAGGGGGTTGTGTAAATACAAGATACTATTTAGATGGTATTTGACTCGGGATAGTAAAGCTAAATATGCACCTAATGAAGCGGCACAATGTTTTATAGGTTGCAAAGCCTCAGGTACTTATTATCCTATTTGGTGGGACTGTCCAAAAGTTCAGAATCTATGGGTCACGGTTTTTAATCACATCAGGTCAGTTCTGAATTTATCTTTCAGACAAAACCCATGGGAAGCAATTTTGCATAGGCCCAATAAAACTTGGTCAAAGCAACAGAGTAAATGTATTACATTTATATTTTTAGCCACCCGTCAAACTATAGCGGCAACCTGGAGAAAACCCACTCCATCCTTTTCCGCAGGTTTATCTCATATGCCAGATACTATGGTAGTGGAAAAGATGACAGCTATGGGTAATGATACCATACCTATGTTTTATAAGATATGGTCCCCTTGGTTAAACCACCATGACACCCCTGACCTTGATCGAAGGCTGCTACAACTGTAATTAGTACTATTCTTAGTCTTTTTCCCATGAAATTCATATTCTAAATGACCCTCCTTTTATATTGTGATCTGTGGATTCCCCCTCCTTTTTTTTGTGTCTTGTGTGTATGTATACTCGATTCATGCATAATCATGTACAGAACTGAAATAGACTGTAAGTGTTGGAAGACATCCCAAAGGGAGGAATTCAAAATTAACACGCACCAGATTTCCGCAGTGGGAGTTTTCTCCCTCATCTGCCACTTTTTTCTTCCACCCTGTCACTTTATTTTACTAGTAATTTATTCTTATAGTAGACGAGATTGTAATTATAGTTAAAGATACTCACTATTTTTTGTAATGTATTGTTTTATTTATTTATTATTTTATTTTTATTTTTATGTAATTAGAATTGTAGAATTAGATATAACACAGATTAGACACTTTGGCCCTGATTTTTTAAAGTTCTCCAAGGGTGGAGAGAACACACTTCTATCAGTGAAGCTGGGTGATCCAGTATACCTGGAAAAGATCTGGTCCAAGATTGTAAACATTTGCTAACAAATAGCTAATGACTTTTAGGGAATCCATTCCAGGTTTGCTGGATTACCCAGCTTTACTGATGAAAGTGTATTCTCTCCAGGCTTGGAGAACTTTAATAAATCAGGGCATTCATGTAGGTAAGATTCCCCCACTCAATAGATTGATTCTCCTCCGATTTTTTTTTTTTCTTGGAGTTTAATAATGCATTGAAAATGGATACTGTAACATAAAATTAATGTAATGGTATATCTATCAGACATTATGAGATTAGTTGTATGAAGTCAATATTCTGTCAAATGTTCAGTAGAATGAATCGTTTTTTAGCTATATAAAGAAATCGTATGTATTGTTTTTTTGATTGTTTGAAAATTAAAAACTTAATAAAGATATTGAAATATAGAAACTGTTAATTTAGAGTTAAATGATAAAGCTGATATAAAATGTTGCCAATAATAATGATTGATCTGTTCATAGTACACCATGTGTCTAAAAGAACTAGAAGATGTGGTGAAACAGAAAGTTAATCACCAGCTGAGCACGGACTCTGAAGCCTTTCTGGATGATCTTTCCGATCTGGACTCAAGGTGAGTGTTCTCTTTTCAAATAACTGCCAAATATTATTAACTTTGCTGCCACAGAATTGATAAAAGGTTTGCTGATTGGAAAGACAAGACATGTACAAAACAAAGTTCTACATATAGGAAGCTGGGGCTATCTACAATTGTTCTATCTAGGTTGCACTTGATCCACTTTGACCACCCATGATGATGGTCAGATATGTTTGTCTAGATTGTGCCGAGTGCTTGCATCATTTAGTAGTAGCTTGAGGGAATTATACACCTTTTGAAATGATTGATTGTTAATGCAGTTTAGTTATTTATTGAATTCTATTAATATTATTTTATTATCTCATTTTGTTTATCTGAATTATCTGATTTCCCATTTTTATGAATTTGTATCTTAAATCCAAATCTGAGGTTAAGGATGGCTTTATAATAGCAATTCATACATTTTATGAATTTATTAGGTTCATTTATTAATGCCAACACAGTGTATTTGTTCTAGCTCCATTCATTCTCAGTGTACAAAATTTTGCACCCAGCATGACCCTTAGAATAGTGCTGCATTCTAACTAATTTACCTTTTCTGGGTTTCAGCACTGGAGGTTCGGACAGCTCTGACTCTAATGGTCCTCCTGCCCATCTGATGGAAATGGTGTGTAAGGTATGTTGAACACTGCTGAGTTTATGATGAACACATCTCTTTCATGTGGCCAGCACTTTAGGTTCAAATCTCCAGTACTTCTTCCATGCTTTCCTTTGTTTCTCTTTATACAGGTGAAGCCAAAAAAGAAGATGTTGAAATCAAAGAGAGAAAGGAATTCCCAAAGGAAGCAATTTGAACCACCGGTAAAACCATTAAATTAGGATGGCACAATTTAGTATTATGCAAAAAACAGTTAAAAGTAGAACCCAAAAACAAAAATGTAATATATGTCAGTTTACCAACATTTAGATGTAGTGTCACATATTTTCAACTAGTAGTCCTGCCTAATTTTCTCCTAGTAAAAACTTGCTTCCTTTTCTAAAATGGCTTTACTTACTTCTCCACTATATTTAAAGAGGTCAATAAATGGATCTACTGTTTTTAAAGAGTCAGTTTCAGTTCATGAAAAAGTGAAGGGGACACTGGCAAAAATAAAAAACAGATTTTTCCATCACATGCTAAAAATGTTCTAAGCCTAAAATATATACTTTACCTACCAAATGAATGACTGGTAAGCTGTTTACAGAAATGATTAGTGTTTGGGTTACTGTGGTTATCAGAGAAGTATCAGGGAGATGCAGGGACCAAAAACTACCCTCTCCTGGAGATGAAGGGTTGTGTATTATGTTGCTGACCACTTTTTAGCCCTTTATGGTCATAGCTCACCCCTTTTTTCAGTAATTAATGCCCCAAGAATAATGCATTGTTTTTGGCAGTGATTTTTTTGTATTAGAATGACTGTTCAGGAAGTTATCTTTTGAATGAGATAAAAGCCAAAACTGACCAAACAACATAGAATAGAATCCCCAAGGACTATTTCCAGAACCTGGTAAATCTATGCCACCCTTTACTTCATTGGTGCACCCATGAGGTCACTGAATATCTTTAATCATTTTTTTTTATTTATTTATCTCTGGAACAAACCTAAAGAGTGAATTATTTTGACAGCACTTCCTTTTATTACAAATAAAGTACTTTATGTCCCAATACCAAATTTTAAGAGGCTAAATGACTAATGGTTGTACTTAACATTGTTTTTAAAATGATTCAGAAATGAATGGATATTTGTTTTACAGAATGACAATGAAAGCACAAAAGGGAAAGAAAAAACAGATGCTGCAGATCAGCCAGGGCAGACTGCCACTGTAAGATCAATTGACCTGCAAATCTATTATCCATTATATAACTGATTGCTCTTTTACAAGGTTATCACTCTGAATAGGCATTTTTTGAATTATTTGGGTACTAGTTGCATGCATTAGTGCCTGTTTTGGGTACCAAATAGATTTTGTTTGATTATGTTGTTTTCTTTCAAAAGCTTTTTACTTTATTTGTTTTTTTTTGTTTTTGTTTTTTTGTGAAGTACATCTTTATATAGTACAAACATGAAGCTGCTGTTCTTTCAAGTATTTATAGCACATAAAAACTTTGTGAATAAGGACAGAGCTACAATAGCAATTTTTGATAGCTTGGTTACGGAACTAAAATCTCAATCTAAGAGTAGCAATCATTCATTATAGCTAAACTCCAGGAAAAAAAGAAAAATGTGCTCCCAATGGACCCTCGTCCCACTGTAGGGGTTGATTGCTTGTTTTGTCCAGGGGATGAAGAAAAAAGATAAATACCAATAGCTTCTATATCATTTATCTCTGCTGTCCAGTGTTCTGGGTTGAGGGGTTCTGAGAGGGGGTCCCTCTGTTTTCCTGTATATTTGTTGTGTAGGTGTAGGATGATGTTGGAGAGCACTCACATAAAGAGGAGAAAGCCTGTAGAAAGGAAGAACAAACAAAGTATATTATCCTATTTTTCATGCTCTAGCCAAAACTACAGTTACCCTTGCAGTAAGGCAGAAATAAGGAAAGATAAAACTCTCAACATTTTTTTTTCTATGTGTCCTGCTGAGGAGATATCCTTCATGTCCTATTTTGGAGACACAACTGGCAGTGAGAGAAAATCTCCCCAAAATGAGAAGAATTTCTATCTCTCAAAAACAAATTGTAGTATTTATTCCTACCTCATGCTTTAATGGCAATTCTAAAATGTAGGATTTTCTATTATTTTCATTCCTAAGATTTCCAAGGCTAATAGAGGGGGTGAATCTCCTCAGTGCTGACACTTGGCAGTAGGTCTTAACCCTTCCTTACTTTTTACATGTTGCATTTTTAATTAAATAGAAATGTTTGACTTTACACTTTCAGCAAATAGGGCAAATGTCTGCCTTTGTTGTAAACTACACAAATAATATTATTTTAGGTTGTACACAATTGATTGGGGAATATGTGAGTATATGATATTAAAGTTTATTTAAACCTTAACTGAACAATAATTGAAAAGATGCATGTGGAGCTCAGAGATCAGTATAATGACTAAATGTCATCACATCAACATGCACTAAACACAATGCTCATGGTGTGAATCCAAAAGCCTGCCAACAACATTGATGTCTGATCGCTCAAAGTCTAACCAAGGACTGAAAAGTTGTTTGCCGAAAAATTGGTTAAATTCACTTTGTAGGTCTAATCATTTAGGTACATTGGAAATCCTATCTCTGTGAAATCAGCTTCTGTGTACTAGGCAGAAGAGATTACTCTCATTCTTATTTGATCATCAGATAAACAGTTGGTGTGCTTACATTTAGTAAATATAGCTGCTGATATTATTTTAGGCTTTGGGGATAATTGTTTTTTTGGTAAAGAAAATTAGGCTGTTCACTTAGCTAAGTGAAATATCTTTCTGCATGTGAAATTTTATTTTGCTTTATGAATGTGGTGAGCATTTACTTTACAAAGAATACCCAATCACATTCAAGAAGTTGTTGAAAACATGATTTTTGCTTGCACATGATTTGATGACTGAGGTCAGCAGAGTTTCGCCTTGCAGATTCATATTTCATTTTGCTAAGTACACAGCCTAAATTATTTTAGTAAACCAACCCTAAAATGTTATAATGATTAAATCTTCCAAAGGGAACAATTGCTGTTTACCCAGTAGGTGGCCAATTGTTTTATCTGTTTAGTAATCAAATGCTGCTCAGTTAATAATTAGTATTTTTAATTTTGTAGTTCAACAATTTTTAGACTTGTTTTTAATTGTGTATGTACATTTGTCTTTACTACCATTTCATACCAAGGGAGAAAAAACATCATCATCCAAACCTGTCACAGGAACAGGTCTTCCACATTTCACCTTGGAAAACCAGAGGAATTACAGCTACCTAAGTGTAAATTTACAGTGTGAAAGGTGTGAACAATATGCTGGCTGACAAGGATATTCCCACTGCCTCCAGCTTTGGGATTATCTGTCAATGACCCTTGCTAGCTGTCTTTATTTGTCAAAATTTCTAAACGCCTGTCTGTGTTTGGACTATTAGCGCTCCTAGTTACACATATTGGCAGATTGGTGATTTTTTCTTCTGGTTCTTCTACCCTTATAGTTGTGTATCTTCAAACCTATCTAGGACCACCCTGTGAAAGGACACAGTGACATAGAAAGTGGTCAGACCCCATCTCTAATTTAAGAATACTTGCCTGTTTGCTGTTCTTGAAGGGCAGTGGGTATAGAAAGTAATCACTTTCTTCAAAATATTTACATTTTCTTCCTTTGCTATGTGAAATTAGGACACACACAAAACTTCCAACTGAATTATTCAATGCAATTTATACCATCCACGTGAGAGATATATAAGCACCAGGTTAGATATAAAACAGAATCACTGAGAAAGATAAAGGATCGCCCCCGTGTCAATACTTTGTGAAACCACCTTTTACTACAGCCTTGAGTCTTTTGGGATACTTCTCTTCCAACTTTGCATATCTAGAATGTGCAATATGTGCTCAATCTTCTTTACAGAACAGTTAGTCAAAATGAATGCGGATCATTGGTGGACTACCCTTCTTGTTCCGAAGATTTTCAATGGGCTTTAGGTCCATTAATAATGAGGATAAGTAATTAAAAATTAGTAATTCACATTTTGCATTATGGTCCAATGGTGTTCTTTCTTGATAGACTTGTTATGAACAACACAGACAGTTCTTTATGATACTTTGATAAATAAAGTCCCATCTGCTCTGAATAAAAAGTTAAACAATATATTTTTCATCTAATATTTGGAACTAAGCCTCATCCAATCAGGAGGTTGTCTATGTGCACAGAGAAGATTTGAAAATTATTGGGGGATTTAAATTTACTTTAAAAAGTTTTACAGTGCTTCTAGATGTGCCTAACCTCTGTCCTAACAATCATGGGTAAAATCTGCCCCTGGGACGTAAACCTTGAGCCCTAACACCTTACTTTATTGAAAACCCTATATTTTTAGTGGTAACTGTAGAGGTAGGCAAAAGTTTAAGCAAAGTCTCCTCTCCCCATCCCTAGCTTATACCCTTTCTTTACTCCTCCATTGCTGTGTTTAGTGAAATGAGGAAATATCTAGTACTTCCAGACACAAAGAAGGATGTGTCTCACTCCATCTAACTGTATTGTTGCAAATGGGCTTCCTTAGCCTTGTTTAAACAACATTACTTACAATGCATTCCTTTGGTTCCTGCAGCTACATATGGTGGTTTGGTAACAAAAAAGGCAACTATATGCATCTGCAAAGGTCTGTAACAAAATAAACTCTGGGATAAGCAAATATTGTCTAAACATGAGAGCCATGTTGTTTTCACTTTTACAAGGTGATAACTGAGTTTGAGAGGCATTAGGTGAACACAAAGTGAATTCATATCTTTGTGGCTACTGAGGAATATATTTAAATGAACATTTTGCTCCAGGACTTCAGCTTTAAAATGAGCCTTTTAGCATTCTTATTTTATCTTCTAAAACATTGGCATCAAAAGCTGCCAATCCCACGCCAAGAACTCGGCATTGACAATTACTGACCCTTATAGTTAGATATAAAATGTTCATTTTCCCGACAGGTCTGTTTCGGCTATTACAAAGACCAAATAAAGATAAGAGGTTAGAAGGCCCTGCTCAACAGAGCTTTCGAGCTGCTTGGAAGTGCAAAAGTCGAATCATTATGCAGCTCACCAGGTCTATAAACAGCCATTCTGAGCATCTTGTACAAAATTCATAACTTTCTCTAATACAATTCCTTCAAGGATTGTGGTTGTAGAACTCTTGCAGAGGAATACTTAATGAGACAGAAAAATAAGACGTATAATTAAGCTGAATGTTCCTTGCCTAAGGAAATAAAGATGAAGTCTGCTTCTAACCCCAGTCCCATTGGGAATGATTCACAGTGCAACCTCTGAGCTCTAGTTTCAAATATTAGATTTGATCTGCTGTACGTCTTTTGCTTGTAACTGAGTGACTGGGATACACAAGTCTTGGTTCAGATGTTATGTAACTAAATTTCAAATTAGCAAACTTTTTACACTGAACATCCTAAGCAGACTAAAAAAAGTTTGTCCAGGAAACATATTATCAGTACTTACACGTTTTCTAACATTACTTATTATGATAAAAGCTTGTGAAGGCAAAATGACTGGGTCAGAGCCTTTCTAAAACACCAGGTCCTGTGATGTGTTTCAGGTAGGCAGTTGTTAGCAACTTTCAAACTTGAGAAGCAATAAGGCTGTGGATGCCCAAAGTACATATGTGGAGGATGGGTATGGGGGGTTTTGTCTGTCAGGTTGGTTTTCACAGAACAGCTACAGCAGAACCCATTGCATAGGAGCTGAAAGGTGGCAGAGCATCACAGCTTTCTGCTTATAGGATTGCATAGCCAAAGACCAAGTGTCCATGCTGATTCTTTTGTACTTCTACAATGGGATGAGTTAGGTTTGCTTTAAGATCACATGGATGGTCAGGAATGTGAGTGAAGTTTAGTTGAGGAAGAAATGACAGCAGGGTAAACTATAGGAAGAAACCAGGCATGTGGAAGCAGTTTGACCCGCATAATTATTCTAACATTTTATTACTAGATACCATGGCATGGCAAGGAGAACCCAAACAACATTAGGAAGTTAGGACAGTTTATTATTTTATATATTTTTTTTTTATTTGCTGGCAATTTGCCTTTAACCTGTAAGTAGGAAGTTTTACAAACTAATTACACCTACATGATGCACTGTAGAAACAAGACTTCTGCTCCTTGTTATTATTCAGATCTTTTTTGTTTTGTTACATTATGTGTTCTGTGATTGTTTTAATTTAGAATTATTTTTTTTTATTTTTAAATTTTTTAGGTGCATGATGTTTGCTTAATCTATTTTTACACATTTTTGTCCAAAACTAATTCTGTACAGATCATCTTGTGATTTAAACACATTACTGCACCACTGAAGACAGGAACACACTGGCATAGAGTATTTAAAAACAATTTAAACACCTTCACCTGCTGGTTACGTACAGTATTAGCACTCAGATTACAAGTAGTCATCTCCAGGTCAGTGCTATACATTCCAGAGTTGGCCATCAGCATCTGTAAAAGAAATATAAAGGCTGCCATTGCTGACCTGTTTTACTAAAACACATTTTACATTGCTGTCACTTTAAAGCCTTAATGCAGATACTGGAATGTGTCACTAGCCCAAAACAAACTAACGATGAAGAATTTTAGCTCCCGGCTGGTTCCAGGTCTGAATTAAAACATATGAAGCCACGTAACTAGCAATGTCATTATGCACACACATACGTGTAATGCCTGTTGTACTTGCTAAACCTATAGATCACATACATGAAATGATCTAATAAATAATTCAATGCATCAGCCCCACTTGCTGATGTGACAATGTTATGAATTATACAGACTGTTTTATGTTATAAGCGTGAATTAATATTCTTCACTTGACCTGATGAACAGCCCGAGTTCTGTCATTCCTATTGCTTGGATTGTCCCAATACTTCTTTCTGGAGAAGTTGTTAAATCAGAATAACTAGGGGGATGTCAAATCTAGAAACCAGCGAAATTGATGTGTCTTTCCGTATTCTTCATTGATCTTCATATTTATTTACACCTCCACTATGAAATAATATTGGACTATTTTGTTGTATTGTGTAAAGTACTGAGATATTTCACTTCTATTAGGGCTGTAACATTGTTTGATGCAGACTTGCAAAGAATCTAATCGCATTTTTTATTTTAATGCTTGCTAGCTGGGTAAGGAGGATAATACATGGAAGGTGAGGAACAAATACATGTGTTAGCTATGTTTGAATTCATTTGTTAAAGATTTAATTTTTCCTGCTGTTTATTGATGATTGATTGCAAAAAACTCTAATGTAATTTAGAACTCGTTTTTTGTTGCTGTTACAGAGGAATTGCGAATAGTTTAGTGCAGGAATAAGCTTTAAAACCCAGGGTGGTGACATACTGTAACATCACATAAGCATCTAAAGAACGGCAAAGACTTTGCTTTAGCCTGACTTCTCGGTACCTTTGTTTTGAGCCACCTAATGTAAGTTACATATGAGAATTGTGGAATAGAAAGAAAGAAGTTTTCAGGGTCAGGTTTTCATCACAAATCATTAATTATGTGTTTATACATAAAAAAATTCATAGATCTTTACAATATACAGTCAAAACAAAACGTGTTCAATCCCTGATCCTGTTAACATTCACAGGAGTGGGATGGCTATGCTATACATATAACCGACTTCCGCCCTATAGTAATTGACGATCAATACGTTGGACCCAATGGGTCGCATATAACCGGACGCTTTTCACCGAATAGGTTTCGTCAGGGCTGCTATTAGGGTGGTAGTATTCTAGTATATTCAGTATTTTCTGGTATAGTATGTACAATACATTATAATCGTTACATATATAGTAGAAAATACATTACATAGTGTTTTAAAGAAGCATATACATAATTACCGTAATACTAAGCAGTCATATCATGGCCCATTGTTCTCAGTTTAAAGAGCATAGTAAGGGTGTTAGGGTTCTTGACAAGAATAGTGTAGGGTTTGCTCATTCATCATTGGGGAGTAGTCCCTAGGTGAGATATATAGTGTTATGAATCAAAAAACAAATATGAATAATATTGGTAAATAAATTAGGACTTACTCAGATATATAATGTATAGAGGTGCTTACCCAGAAAGATAATCTGGTGGGGTTCCTTTAGTTGCTCAGAGAGAGCTAGTCAAAAAATAGATATAAGGTATCCCACAGATCTACAGTGAGATAGGTAAAGTGGGGTAAGCATAGGAACTTTTTTATGTAGATATATCAATTTCTAACCAGCTAAAAATGTAGAGAATATTTACCGTCCTGTATAATGAAAATGGTAATAGTGGCTGGTAGGAGATTATAGGGTAAGTTTGGAGCTGTATCATCCAAAAAGAAGTTCAGGTGGGAGAAAATGGTGTCCCAGAATAGAGCATTTCAGACTAGCTGGAGTACAAGGGGAGAAATTCGGAAAAGAGTGTTTGTGGAGGTTACAGCTTGTTGCAGCTATAGAGATTACAAGCAAGGTCGAGGTGTATGCACTACAGGTAGAGTTGCTCTTACCTTGGAGTGTGTGGGGAAATGATCAAAAGGCGTCTGCCAACAGCAGGAGGTTGTCAGAGAGGTAAAGCCCGCCAAATAAATGCGTGGGGGTTGTAGCCACACCAAGCCTGGTATCAGGACGGCCTCAGAACGGGGCATCTAAAAAACGGGTAAATCATTGGCCATCTAGTAAATTGTTGGTTGGGATAAGGAAAGACGGAAAGACTGGGAAGACTGAAAACAGATACATCGCTGTATGTAGAAATTTTACCCACAATCTATATAGCACCAATGTACGGTACTTTCTGCAGTGCAATCAATGGAATTGACTATGTTCATGCAATAAGGTACTTTTTTCAATATCCACATTGAAGGCATTCATGTGACAAAAAAGTCAATGTCCCAACCTGCAAAGCCTCTGTGAGCTACACTGGATGAAATATCTTCATCATACCCTACACTTCTGGGTGTGTTCTATACCAGGCCCCCCCCACTGCATTGTATGAGTTCCTTCTGCAACCCTATGTCATTACAGGACACAAAAGTGTGTTGAGACAAAAGAAGGATTACAGACCACAGCTGAGAACCAGATATCCAATATATCCAGATGAATTCTGAATGCTGAAGATATTTTAGTTAGCATTTTTTGTTAAAATAATAGTGATTGGTTGTCTAGAAAGAATCAATATTAACCATTTTCTTTGTAGAGGTGCCTTTGGTTATGATGTGGAGAGCAAATAGGGTAATATTAGAGTTAAAAGTGAAGAGAAGAACAACCACAAATGAATATAAACCAAAATCCACAATATTATAGGTATGCAGGGAAATCAGACAAAGAAAAGGACGGTGTGGCAGCAATCTAACTGAACTCGGCTGAATAAATATTATCTAAGTTCAAAAGCCATGTGTAATCTTCCTGTTCTTGCTGTATTTATTTCAGAGTGCAGTAATCCAGACCAAAACAACAGTTCACCTCTTTGCCGTAATTTCCTGTAATAAAGAGATCAATAAAAGAGCTCACAAGACATCACTTCTGCTCTCTTTCCTTGTGCAGGGTGACTGCTCTTGTATCCTCCCACCCTGTAGTCTCCTACAAGATAGCCTGTGGGAAAATCTGTTGCCCCCCTAAATATATTTAGATAAAAATGTATGTACCAGGAGTTGAAATTTAGCAGACCTGTTTATGTATGATAAACGGGACAAAGATGTGTAAGCTGATCGTTTTTTTATCTTTGTTTTGTCAGGTAAAACAGAATTTGTTAGAGAAGCCAAAGAACACTGGAAAAGCATCTAAACGAAATAAAACCACCTTGTCTAAAAAGCAAAGGAAGCCACTGCTTCAAGATCTGGATGCAAAGAAAGTATGTCAATTACATGTTGTTTATACTGCACTGTGTGGCATTTACCACATTTATAACACAAGTGTTAAAATGTATCTTAATTCCAGAACAAAAATCTTATATAATGCAAGTTATGTTTTAAGCTTTTTGTCCCTGTATTTTTACTTGATCTCCTTCCAGTAACACTCTTGTTGTTCTAGGATGATGATTCTCACTAACTGCACTTTATCCATAGTGAAACATTGCTTTCACCAAGTATTTTAGGAGTACAGAACACCTCCCTTTATTTTCTTACAGTGAGAAAGGTGTTGTGTAGTCCATGAAGGTGATCTGGGCATGGCTGAAAATACTACTTTTAGTTTACGTTGGAGCATTGTCAGTCTACTAAATAAAGGAACCAGTTCTTTAGATTTCTAGAATGATCAACAGGTATTTCTTTGAACTGTACTTAAACAGGACGGTGGCTCACGGGTTAGCACACTGGTTTTTGCAATGCTAGGTCCTAGCTTCAAATCCCAGCTAGGACACTATCTGCATGGAGTTTGCAGGTTCTCCCTGTATCTGCATGGGTTTCCTCCAGGTACTCCAAGTTCCTCCCACATCCCAAAAACATGCAGTTAGGTTAATTGGCTTCCCCCTACATTGACCCTAGACTACATTAATGACATATGATTATAGTAGGGACATTAGATTGTGAGCTCCTTTGAGGGACAGTTAGTGACATGACTATGGACTTTGTACAGTGCTGTGTAATATGATGGCACTATATAAATACTGTGTAATAATATAAAAAAACACTTTTAATATATATTTGATAGACCATGGAGAAGCAAATCGTGGAAAGTCATTGCTAGGGTTAACATACACTTTAAAAATATGTAAATGATATTCGGATTAACAAGCTGTAACCAGCACAGTCCAAATCTATTTTACTGTCTTCACCTTATGCAAGGTGACCAGATCCCTGAAATTAAAAGTCTTGTATTTGGACACTAGATGGCGAAACATGACAAGTGCTGATTTTATTACTAACACTAACCGGTAGCAATTTGCCTTGTGATAGACCTGACTTGTTTTGCTGTCACTTTTCATTGTTTATATCGTTAAAACTTTTTTCTAGGTTTGGAAAGGGTAGAGATAAAACCCTGCAAGGTTTTTTTTTGTCCCAGAGACTAATTTAAAGAAAATCTCCCAAAGTTTGAATAGTTTTTGAAATAATGTGATACTTAGTTTATATATAACTTTATATATAAATATATATTTATAAATAATATTTAGTACATCATAATAATGTAATAGTAATGGTTTTTGAAATATTAGTCCCCACTAGAAGATTTTCTCATTAAAACCTGTTGTGTGCCTGTCAGACAGGAGTCTGTCCTTGCCCCACAGTGCTGCCATGCATAATTTGAAATTTTCCTGATATATACATGATGACCTAGTACAGTAGCAGCTGATAATTTTTTTTTTTTTTTTTTTTTTGTGCTTAACTTGTTTTCATTAACAGTACCTTCACTGCCCCACATCTTAGAGGGGTCTCCACATATTTGGGCCATATAATATAAATAATGTTAGTGTTTCTATATACACATCATTATTTACACTCAGGAAAGAGAAAACATCAACAGGCAGATTACCTGCTCCTTATCCCTATATGACCTTATATGCTCAGCCTGCTGTTATAGCTGATAACTTCACACTGGATTTCTCACAGTCTCACACAATGATACACAGGCACCCACCAAAAGATAAACATTATTATTGTACAAGCAAACCTATTCGCACTTCTATCTTACTTCAACACAAATGGAGGCGGGATCTGAAAAATAGAAAAAAAGTCAGTTCAAGATTGGAGATGTTGTTGCCAACATTATTAGTGATTGTCAATCAAGCATATTTCACCCCTGAAGTCATGAAAAAAAAGTTGAACAAGAAATCTGGTTGTTCCTAATCTAGTTTGGTTCTTTTCTCCAGTTTTAAGGCTCAAAGGAGTCTTAAAGGTGGTGTTAAAGGCTATAAATATAAATAAATAAATATATATATATATATATATATATATATATATATATATACCGGTATATGCGGTATATGAAAAAATCTACTAGATAGGGGGTGGTGATCCCTCATAGTAGTCACAGCAGGTGTTAGAAAGCTGTTAACTGTTACTAATGCAACATCTTTTATTTGTAATAAAAGATGTTGCATCCCCAAAGCCCAACACTTTCACCCCTATCCTGTCTGTGTGCTCAGGGCTTTCAACCCACTATAATAGTAGACGGACTATCCTTTTAATTCACAGAAATCCTGAAACAGCTTATCATTAATGTATACATATTGTGCAACTGTGCAGCTCCTCAAAATTTATTTAATTTTGTTTCTGCAAAGGTGTCTGTTATCTACCTGGTATTCAATGCCAATGGGGAAGTCATTAGCACAAAGGTGAGTAATACCACTGTCATGTCTAAAGATTTCAGTATAAAGATTAGGATGCAGTAAATTATCTGATTTATACAGTGCAAAGATGTGCAAGAAGTCTTTTAGATGAGAAGACTCTCACTACAAAATAGATGTTAGAGTTAGGTTAAATTTGTCAAAATTGCCTTTGTTAAATTTGTTAAAAAGGAACAAAGAAATCAGCAAGGCCAACTTCATAATTACAATAAACTACCAAAATTGTCTGGATATCAATAATGACTTTCAAAGGATCAGTGAAATTAATGTGGAGCACACTAAAAAGTTATTCAAAGTGCATTTGACGTCAGAAAGCGAATAATTGCTATGCAATAGGGAACATTAAGAAATAGAAATGTTAATTGTGTGTGTAGAGGCATATGTACCTTTTTGTCTGGAACTCATTGTTTTACATTATCCTATGTGTGACATTATATATATATCCATCTATATATATATATATATTCTGTTTTAAAATGTGTTTTTTCTTTTCACATGCATCCAGTCTCATTCTTATGCCAATACACAGAATGTGATGGAGTTAACCAGCAGTTTAAAAGGTGAGTAGTGCTTTTACAAACCATTGATGAGGTCTTTTTGACAATGAACATGGTTCCTAGCTGTCAGATTTGTCTGTCACATACATCCCTGGTTTACTTGGAACAATAGGGTACCTACTATGTCAGCTATGGCAAAGTAATTACATCCTGGCTATAGTTTTATTCACAAAATGAGGCTTCATTTAAAACATTATATGATGCCAAATGTATATTCAGTGTTTTTTCAAGATTTCATTAAAACCGTGTATTGTACTGGATAAAACCTTGTTGTAAAAATGATTTAGGTAAGTAAATTAGTCTTACCCAACACATAATTACACAAAATTTTCCTAGGGAATATCTAGGCCTTAATTACCCCTGGCCATGAAAGAGTTAATCATCTAATCTATGCACATTCAGTCTTTGAGTAGGGTGCTTCTAAGCAAACTAATAAACTTTAAACGTAAGCTTTTACTGTATTGGCAACATTTTAAACATTCTCATCAGACGATGAGCATAATGTTCTAACTCTGAAATTATGCAGACTTATTGTTCCCAAATTTTTGGTATATATTTTCAGGATTCTCCTGGAATAGACCTCTCCCAATATTTAAAAACATCTTGCCCTCAAGATTTCCTTTCAATGGTGTCATGGAGCCAGGTTGTTTCTTCATCATCCCTTCAGACGTCACTGACACCCCTCTATCAAATACTTTGTGCCATGGCTATGAATCAGGAGATGGAGTGCAAAAGTCAGGTCAGTATGACAGCCCGTGGTATGGAAAGAACATGGGAAAGACACACCAGACGATAAAACAAATGTTTTCGATTTTAGTAGTTGCTGGAGAATTAGGTGTATGTCTAGCCATAACTTATTCCTAAATTTTACATTAAGTGAGAAATGCTTACATACCCTGTGAGAGAAGGTTCTTTACCAGAGCCCCAGATAGGCAGAAGGCAACAAACATGAATACTAATTATTATCCTTTTATCCTAAAGTTTTTGACTTGACTTACACTTTAATCATTTACCATTCACTCCAAAAAAGCTGAAACATGAAACAGAATGTTTGCCTAAACTACCAACCAGCTGATTGATTTCATTCTTCAACTGAAAATTTAATATTAATAAACTGTCTGGTTGGTACGGACATTTCCACTTCTTTTCTTCAGATTTGTTCTTTCCATGTGACTTACATACTTTTTATAACATTGCACTTTTGTTTTCTTAATAGTAAAAGTCCCGATGTCATCTCTTTACAGCGAAGGTGGAAAATTAAGGTAAAAAAACAGGAGAATATTTATTTCTTGATGAATTTATATTAGCATAGATTAAACACATTTGCTTTCATGATATATGTTTTTGTTTATTTTCTTGTTTAGTTCTGGAGGTCTTTGGGTTAGAGAATCCCTGGAAAAGGAAACTGGGAGCTCTGTGTTACCCGGGGCATTTGTAAGGCATGGTCTGTCTCCCCCAGCTGTGAGAATGAGCGGATCGGCTCCCCCTCTAGTACACAGAGATATGGAAGTACTAAGCAATCTCTATAATTCAGGTAAGAAAACTGCAAGTCAAAAGACAGTAGAGCCTTTTTAAACCTGAATTCCAGTCAAACATTATTGTATAAAATATTTTTTGATTGGAAGCAGAAATACCTGAACTTGTGATTAGCCTTTTTCAATTTCCTGCAAAGCAAGGTTTAAACGGGTGAAAGGAAGCACAGCGCACAAGGCCTGTTGTGCTGCAGAGCAAAGAAAATGCTAATAAAAAGACATAGCCTTTTGAGAGAATTGTTGCTTTTTACTTTCCATTCCTATCAAAGATGGTCCGGGAATGGTGTAAGCAAGATAAGGCTGTGTTGTGTGGTAGAGCTGTCAACCTGGACTCTACCAGGACTGGATAGACAAAAATACAAATGCCCTGTTAGGTAAACCACTCCTTTAGCTTTATTCCTTCTATAAATTCATCTGCATGATTTGTTTCTAATACAGATCCTAAATGTGAGGTTTAATTCCTCATTTTAGGGCAATGCAAATGACTTTTTTATTTCTCCCTTACCACACTGATATATCCTACTATTATTTACTACCAACTGCGTACAGTTTCAAACTTCTATGTCCATGTGTTTCAATGACAGTAATTGATTCCCCACCAGGGAATGTTTCAGTGCATTATAAATAGACCCCAGTGACTTCCAGGAATTAAGGCTTGGGGACCAATGAGACAGTACAACCAGTCAAGTTATGGAGATGAATGCTTAAAGCAACCAAACATTCCTGTGAAAAAAATAGCGAAGTTAAAAAACAGTATAGAGAAATATAACTTCATGTCTTTGTTTGTTTCTATTAGAATAGTAGATAGAGCCGTGGAAGTCTACCAGCTATCAATGTAGGTATCTATTGGTATCTCCAATAGAAGGAATGAAATATTTCTGCACTAAATTGTATTTCTCCTATTGAAGAACACTTTATTTGTGTTTAAAATCATGCTCTCTACTGAACGATAGCTTTTTTCTTTTTTTTTTGACAGTGGCCTTCTTACTTGTCTGTAAGAAGAAGTATAACCCACAGGTACTTCCTGTGTGATTCAGTGGGCACCAAGAGAAGGATTTACAAAAAATATTAAAAACCTTATTTTTCATTTCTGGAGAGAAAGTTGAAATCATATATATTGGGCCCTATTTAATAAATCTCTCCAAGGCTGGAGAGGATACACTCTCATCAGTGAAGCTAGGTAATCCAGAACACCTGGAATGGATCTAGTCCAGGATGCTAGCAAATTATTTTGAAGAAATCCTTTCCAGGTTTACTGGATCACCCAGCTTCACTGATGAAACTGTATCATCTCCAGCCTTTAATAAATCAGGGCTATTAAATCTGACTATTATAAGCACCTCTATGAGTGTTGTATAGTTTGTCTCAATCTCTAAATTTACACTTTTTCTGAGTGAGCCTTTAGATTATCCACACTAAAACTGTCCAACCCATATGATGAAAAAAGTTTTATAGTTACTTTACGTAATTGCCATTAATCAAATTGTTTTGGTAAAATCTCAAGGAAATGATGTGCGGTGGAGGCAAAAGGATTCTTCTTCAATGCTGTTAAACCGAGAAATATGTTCAGAGGGCTGCAGAGAAAAGGAAGGAACAGTGAGTATTAGGCATGAGAAAGGAGAAATCTCTCTTCCAGCTGTGACAAACTCTACAGAAGTCAAGCTTACTGGAGTAAATGATCGAAATTTTCTGCATCCCACACCTGTCACAAAGATTCGGTAAGATTCGGCTCTTTTTAAGTTCCTATTTTATGTTCATGGATTTCCTTCTTATTTTTTTATTATTGTGTTGCTATATTAACCAGCTGCAGACATTGGAAATGCTACGGTCTCCAGAAAAAATTGATGTCTGCAGTACGCCCTGCTTCTGTCCTGGACCACACACTACTTGTATTTGCTAGCTATTTCCATCATTTAAAACCATAGCCTGGAGTTGTTGTGTAGATACAAAAACAGGAGAAGCTGTCTCAGTCCAAGAATAGACACAGACCCTGATTTATTAAAGTTTTCCAAGGCTGGAGAGAATACACTTTCACCAGTGAAGCTGGGTGATCCAACAAACCTGGGATGGATCTGATCCAGGATTCAAAGCATTTGCTAATAGCAAATGAATTGAATAAATCCATTCCAGGTTTTCTGGATCACACTGCTTCACTGATGAAAGTGTATTCTCTCCAGCCTTGGAGAGCTTTAATAAATCAGGCCAACAGTGTTTATAAACTTTACAGATAGCAGATACACAAAAACACTCACCCTATTTTTATTTTTCTAACTTTAAATATTTGATTTTTTACTTTTTATTTATTTATTCAATGACTCTGGTGGTCACTGGACCACCTTTATACAGGGAGAACACTAGGTCACAGCCCCCAGCATCTCCTCACCAGGGGTGTGTGAATCAGAGCAGGTCCTGTAGGGACAGCCAGAAATCAGGTACTGGATAGGCTGACACCTCAGTAAGGAGTATAAGCGGCAGGCCAGGGTGAGGGTAAACAGCTGACAAGAAACAAGGTCAAGACAGTCCAAGGTCAGCAAGTAAGAATCAAGGCCTACGCCAAGATCATGGCAACTGGAAGACAGGAAGCAGGGTCAAGGTCAGGCCAAGATCAGGTATCTAGAAAAGCATCCAGGCAGAGTGTAGTTTAATAGGTCACATTTAACATGCTAAAGTTCCAGCAACCTGTGCCTAGGGCTAGAGAGGTTTAAATAGTAGTAGCAGCCAATAGCAGGACTGGATTAAAGCCAGGAACTAATCTGCTCATTGGCTTCAGCACATACTATAAGATCACCTTCATCTGTACATCCTAAGTGTATGTGCTAAGGATGCCAAGAAAAGTACATCTAAGATAAACACTGCACAGCTAAAGGGAGGCCAGGGATGCTGCAGGTTGCTAAAGGGATGATCTGCTGGCAGGGTGGTAACAGCAAGAAAATCTGGGACAACCATTTGTGCTTCAACCTATTTTTAATAAGATAATGCCAAGGAGATACCCATAGAACCAAAATAGCAAGCAAACACCAAGGAAACATTATCCACAAAGTAGTGACAAATAAATGTGTTGTCTGAGCTCCAACTAGCCGCTTAAACAAACAAACCGACTGACTAACAGATGAAGAATAGAGGAGGCCTGCATCCACACAGACACTGAGGAATAAACCATTACAGAGCTCATTTATAGACTAGTCAAGGGGTGGTCCATTAGGGAGTTCAGGAGGACAGAGTTGACCCATGGTGGAGTGACATGAGGAGATGCAGAAAAAAAATATTTATTTACAAGAGAAAATAAATCCTTGTCCTAAAAAAGATGATACATGCTACTTTATTACTGTCAGCAATTACAAGGTTTTTGTCAATAAACAGGCACATAAGAGAAATATAAACATTGCTCTTGGCCATAGGGGTGGGGGCTAAAGTATTTATGTATAGAAATTTTCCTAGTGGGAGCAAATACTTTGTAGTCTGATTAACTTCATAAAGCCTAACTGTGAGCTAATATTTTCTTTCACAAGAGAATCCCCAGCTGGGTGCAATGCTGACCTCTGGTGCAAAGCTTTTTACTGCAGTAATTCCTTTCTGACACTAGATGTCTACAACATTTCCACTTTCAATATTGTATCTTTATGTCTTCTGCAGGCACATTCAGAATACATTTCCAAAAACGGCAGCTCACTCTCAAACATCAAATTCTTCCGGTATCACCAGTGTCACACTGCCTAAAAAGGGTAGAGGTCAATCTGGCAATGAACTGCTACAGAAAAGGAAGCTAGGCAGACTCTTTAGTCCTCACCCTCAGGAAACCCAAGCTGATAGGCAGTATTCCACCCTCCCAGTGAACACTTGGAAAGATGTTCTGATTGGACTACAGGGGAGTGGAGATGGAACATCTGGAGGGGCTACTCCACTGCACTTCAGGAACCAACCCGTTGCTACTGCACCAAAAGAGAACACCTCAAAACATAGGACTAACAATTCTGGGAACACATCCAGGAAACCAAGACTGCGGATCAGTCTGGCACCTCTCAAAAAATAATCCCATATTCCCCAGACTCTAAATTCTGCTTGGAATCATAGTTGGTGGGCCTTTTCTCCATTTATTATGGATGATCCATTACTGATGTCCATGGTTTAACAGTATTTATAACCTAATATACAATCACTCTTAAAAACATATAGCATGAATATATTTTAATTGCTGAATTCATCTGTGGTTTGGTGCACAACAACACCTTCTGTATGTATGCAGTACAAGAGGCTGCAGAAAGAGTTCAGATCTTAGGATTACCCACAACCTCAGCTGTGTTTAGCAAAAGATTTCTTCTGCAAGTCATGCAACCACCCCCGTCAAGCCTCTGTCCTGCACAGAATGAGCAGGAAAGCCATATCTAGGAGTCATCCTTATGTCAGATGTCCTTAACCCGGGGACTACCTGTAATATGTTTCCTTATAGCAATACATGACATAACACTTTTCTGTTTCACACATCAAATGTCTAAACCTTGCCTTTGGTACAAATTCTTCTTCAAAAGATATCTAAACCTCATAACAAACATAATTACTGTACATGGGTTGAAAAAGAAGTCATCAAGTACTAGAAACCAGCATCTTCCAAATAAAACTATATATACATATTTCATTTCGTTTATTGCAGCTTACTAGTCCCTTGATGTGGTTGCTGCATTTGTGTTTAGTATTTAGTCTTTTTTGGTTGTTAATCTTGTCGGAATTCTAATATACTTTTTATTTCCTGTTCACCTAGCTGATTTCTTAACCAGTGTTATCAGTAGTGTTGGTGTTTGAATTCGGGTCGTCCTTATATTCGGCCCGAATATGGCCGTTCGAATTGGGGTAGACCCAAACCCGAAAAACACGTGGTTCGCAGGCATGAATTCGGCACTCCCACAGTGCCTAGGGACCTCCCCCATAATGCCTAGGACCCTCCAAGAAGAGCAGGGATCCTCTCCTCCATCTTTGTGGTGGTCGGGAGCTGATTGGCTCTCTGTCACCACATGCCACACAGGCAGCCATTGGCCTATATAAGCGGCTTGCCCGCATTTACCACTCGTGACAGAGATCTGCTAGCAGACAGAACCTCTTCGTGCTGCTGGCAGTGTTAAAGTAAAATTAAATTGCTGCAGTTAGATAGACTGTTTTCCTATTAGATAAATAGTTGTATTGTACTGTATTTCTTCAGTCCTGTAATCTACTCCACTCAGATAGGTAGAGAGTTTCACTGTTAGTGAGATAGATAGTTGTATATTGTACTGTATTGCTCCTCTCCTGTAGTCAGTCAGTGTGTTACATACAGGCAGCCAGAGCCAGGGTACCCGGACAGCGTGCACACCATCACACTTGTAACGAGAGACAGACGCAGTGTCAGAGGTCACATTTGTATACTATGCTGCATATTACAAGCGTCACCACTGAAGGAAAGTGACCCCCCCAAAAAAAAAAAAAAATCTGCTTACTGTAATAATTTACACTTTGTAAAGCATTTTAACTCAATAGTATTTTGCAGGGTGTGAAGCCACACAAACATTTTAACTCAGGGAGTAAAGCAGTATAGGTTGGTTTTTAACTGCAGACAGAGAACAAGAAGCCAGCCAGACCTTAGACATTTTAGCACTGCTGGTGGTGGTGTTCGCCCATTATTACTGCACCTTGAACAACAGGTAGTAGAGTACATGACACAGCCTGGGTCAAGTGCACCCCCTCTTCCTCCAAGTCCCAGACACAGGCCTCACAGTGATCTCAAACTATAGTCCCTAATACACTTCTTCCTTCTCGGCTGGAAAGTCTCGTGTAGAGCAAAATGTTCATGAGTGCATAGAGGAGTCCCACCAAGGGGGTGGAGAAGGGGAGCAGGACGCATTCCTTGAAGACGCACAGTTTTTTGAGTCACTCGGCGAAGAGAGTCAGTTCACATGCTTTCCCTACTCTTACTTTTCACCCCAACACTCTGAGCCAGGGAGCCACTTCTAACTGGCTCCAAAAGGCTGCTGCTTCCTGTCGGCACATACAGGGACACTTGTCTCATCTAATGATGATGATGATGTCCTTGATCCCACATGGAGCAAACACGGAGATCATCAAAAGCAGGAGGAGGATGCAGAGCTCTCTCAAAGGGTGAGAGGGAGGAAAAATAAAAGCTGCCAACACTGCAGTCTTCACGTACCAGTCAGGCAAGTCATAGTCGTCCATCGTCTGCAGCTGTCACTACAGGTGTGCCTCAACAACCGCGGACCGCCATTACGAGCACCAGCTCCAGAGCACCTTTCGGCCCAGTTCGATGTTCGCCTGTGTGGGCATTTTTTAGTGTCCATAGTGATGACAAAACTATGGTCACCTGAAAACTGTGCTCAGCAGTTGAAACGAGGCAAAAACCCAAACAAGTTTGGAACAACTTGCATGAGCACACAATTAAAAAGCCACCACCCAGTAACCTGGTGGAAACACCTGGGCAAAGCACAGAGCTGTGTGCGTCGACCTCCGCCCCAGAAGCAAGCTCAAGCTGATAGATCTTCCTCCGCTGCCTTTCCTCCTTCTGCCACCAAAGGTCACTGTGCTGCTGCCAGCAATTTGAGTGGGGGATGTAGCCGAGCATTACAGTTTTTAGGCTCCACAAGCGGTGAGGAGGAGCTCCAATGCAGAGCAGCAGGTGTTTGTAGCATTGCTAGCAGCCAAGACCAGGCATTATTGCCATCCCCCACACCTTCTACCCCATCATTGCATTCCTTTACACATTCCTCTACGCGAAACCACAATTCGTAATGCCCAAGGCAGTATTTTGCACAAAAATGTGTTCCTGTTTGCATGAACACGTGCAGAGCAATGTGTCCGTGGCACTCACTGGCAAGGTGCACATGACAACCGACAGTTGGTCGAGCATGCACAGACTGGGAAGATATATTTCCTACACAGCTCATGGGGTGGCAGCAGGGGAAGATGCAGCTGCAGGAAGGCCTGTAAAACTAGCTCCGCCCAGAGCACATCGCCATGCAATCTCCTCCTCGACCTCCACTGCCACCTCCTCCTTTGACTCGTTTGTCTCAACCTCTTCCTCCAGCGACACTTTGCCATGAAGACCCAACACCTCCTATCCACCAGCATCTGTTCCCTGCCAGCAACAACCTGAAGTTTATTTCGGTGCACAAGTCAGACGTTACCACGCACTCCTGAGGTTGCATTGCTTTGACTTCTTCAGCCACACAGGTGCAACCATTCTAAGTGCCCTGCTTGAGCAGGAGAACATATGGCTAACTCCGCATGGACTCCAGCCAGGCAAGGTCGTGTGTGACAACGGGGCCAATCTGCTGGCAGCCCTGCATTCTGGGAAACTCACACAATTACCTTGCCTGGCCCACGTCATGAACCTCATAGTACAACGCTTCCTTGCAAAGTACCTAGGCCTCCACCTGCTGTTGCTGAAGGCCAGAAAGTTGTCAGCGCATTTCTGCCAGCCGTAAACAGCCAGTTCCAGATTGGTGGATTTACAGCAAAACTTCAATCTGGTGGTGCACCGGTTAATTTGTGATGTGGCCACAGGTTGGAATTCCACCTTTTACATACTTCAGCAGCTCGCTGAACAACAGAAAGCGTTGGTGGATTACGTTGGTGGATTACGAGTCTTCTTGTTTGAGACGCTTTATCTACATTACCTTACTTCAACCCTGCGGAGTGGTTGCAAATTGAGGTCTTGTGCACTGTATTGGCACTTTTGGAAGAGGCGACCAGTATAATCAGCAGGAATCAGGCCTGTGTCAGTGACACCATCCCCATATATGCCTGCTGGAACAGATGATGGTGGATCTCGGACATGACACAGAGTGGACCCTGCAGGAAGGGATGACGCTTACAACATCATCTCGGACAAGCGTGCCTACTGGGCATAGTGTACCGCTAATCCAGGAAGAGGAGGAGGATGAAGAGGATGAGGAGGAGATTGAGCATCCAAGTTTGCGCTGTGGCCGGAGCTGGCAGAACATGCCATTCAGATCCTTGCCTGCCCAGCCGCAAGTGTGTTATCCTGAAAGAGCTTTCAGTGCAGCTGAGTGACAAGCGCTTTCGCCTCTCCACAGAAAATGTCCACCGACTGTTATTAAAATGAATAAGGCTTGGATCGGCAATTACTTCAACACCCCCTCTGCAGAGTGCACCGATTAGTCGGCAACTGTTGCACGGCCTGCTGACACCTTGACGGGAAGAGCACTTTCACAGTCTTCTGCATCTCTTTCTACTCCTCGTGGCCCTCTACCTCTACTCTGTCTCTGAGGCCTATAACTTGCAATGGAGCTGTGTAACTGGCTAATTTTATTTTTCTTCTCCCCCTCGGGGCCCTCTGCCTCTATCTACTTTGAGGCCTATATCACTTGTAATGGAGCTGTGTAACCGGCTAATTTTTGGACGGGGAGGAACTCCCTCAGGACCAGGACACAGAGCTGTGTAACTGGCTAATTATTTGACTGAAAGACCCTCCTCTAGGCCCTCTGCCTCTACTCTGAAGCCTGTGTATGGCTTGTAACAGGGAAGTAAAACCTGGCGACTAATTTTGGGGCCGGAGGAACCCCCTCGGGGCCCTCTCTGCCTCGGAGGCCTGTATAAAATCTGGCATGTTCCTTTGACTGCCCAATAAAATGGCCTTGCCAGCAATATAAAAAAGCCTTCCCGATTTTTTTCTTGCCTTGTACAGTGTTGTACAGAACTGTCGAAGTCTTGACATGTCTTTTTAAATGTCTTTGTAGGCTGTAGAAGCTCTACACAGTCCCGAAAAATAACCCAAATTTTCCCCTTTTTGGTGTTCCAATTCGACTTCTGTGAAGTTCAATATCCCCCTATGTAATGGAGATGAGGAGTGGGTAGGTGTTTGTGGTACATAGGAGGGAAACCTAGGGTGACAACACTGATTACCCATAGATACAACGGAGAAGAAAATGTAACCACTCTAGAAAAGGTAGTGTATTATTCACAGGATCACCATGTAAAAAAATAAAGAAGGGTGAATAACAAGAAAAATGCCTTAACTTCATCTAAGGACTGGTAAGCTGCAATATTAAAAACACTTGTTTTTGGACTTTGATACACTTTCGGATATCTGCTTAGCTCCTTCATGTTAACCACCTAGTGAACTGCATCCTTCTTTTACCATGCCCAAAGCAAAACCACCCACATTATAATACATCTTCAACAGGTCCTTTTCAGCTTGTGCGTGTCTGCTGAGGATCTACACTTTTCTATGATAGCAGAGTATGACTTCCCCCATTTCTTAGATTATAAGCTGTTCTGGGCAGGGTCCTCTCCTCCTCCTGTGTCACTGTCTGTATCTGTCATTTGCAACCCCTGTTTCATGTACAGCACTGCATTAAGTTGTCATTATTTAAATACTGTTTAAAAATATTATTACTGAAGGTGCTGCACAGGTTCCCTGCTGGGCCAAGCTAAAGCTCTCAAGTCAAAAAGGAGCAGAAACTTTCCTGATTGATCTTCTATAAGGTTGGCTCTTCAGAGAGACCACTGCTTCCACACAAGGAGCAAAGGTTCATTTGGAACAAAAGTCCTTGTTCATTTGAAAGCTGTGACTATACTTTGCACAACCTTGTTTTACCTGAAATGTGTTCGGCTAAATCAAAATGAAACTTCAGTTTACTTACATTGTCAACTCAACAGGTAGACTTCTTCGGAATTACTGCTCCCAGTGAAATGTATTTTCCCAGAACAAATGTATTACCTCACGAAAAGAACTTACCAATGACACACTTACCAGTGCCTTTTAAGAGCTTTCATTAAAAAAATAAAATTAAAATTGTATAATCTGTTTATAGTAGTCACATTACTTCTATGCTCTCTTCCTGTGATTCTGGATAGAGACAGGTATAGGTTCTCTATGGGATTTGTTCATTTATGTCAGCTACATTAAGCATCCTGTAGGCCTCGGTGCACTTACAAATGGTGAAACTAAGAAATGACTGGTGTCCCTCTACACTACTTACCTACAGCACTGGGAAAGGTCACCCAAACTCTTCAGGTGATCCAGAAAGCATGGTTATCTGAAGTCCACGTGGGCCAGGAGACATGACTGCCTATTAGGTCAAATCGGGCTAGAAACAATGCAACAAAGGTTAGTGTTGTCACACAGGAAGCAGGAGATGCTGGCAGGATTAACAATTTTCTACAGCTCACCCACCCATAATGGCAACAACCCATTATGGGTTGTTGCCAACCAGAGAGACTTTTTTTCACAAGCCGATCAATCGCATTGGCTGTTAGGTGCTTTCTGATAGACAGGCAGTAGATTCAAATGAAAAATACTCTGCCGGCAATTAGCTTTTGATAATTGAATATTATCCCATTAGGGTGTACATGCACATAAGTCCCTGCCTGTAGATAATTATTTCAGTTTGTTTTATTCTTTCCTTCTCCTTATCTATATATTTATATATATATATATATATATATATATATATATATATATACAGGGAGAGATAGATTGATTCTACTACATATTTATATATATTCATTGTCTGCATTTACACAGTGACAGTGATTTGCTGATTGATCTGCTAAAAGGTTGGCTTATCAGGGAGACCACCGCTTCCACATAAAGATCAAAGGTTCATTCGGAGCAAAAATCCTTATTCTTTTAAAAGTTGTGACTACTTTCCATAAAAAATTATATAAAAACATTTTTTACCTGAAACGTGTTTAGCTGATTCAAAGTGAAAGTGTGGTTGAGTTACAATGTTGTACACAAATCGTTAAGGAGCAGAGTAAGATGAAGTGAAACTAAATTGTGTTTACAGGAAATACTGACTTAGGCTGTGACTCAGCAGATAGACCTTTTCAGAGTTCCCAGATCTGCAGATCCCAGTGGAATTAATTATACCAAAGGAAATGTAAACACTTGAAAAAAAAATTACCAGTGACACGCTTGCTAATGTCTATTAAGAGCTTTTATTAAAAAAAAATATATACCATATTTTTCGGACCATAAGACGCTCCGGACTATAAGACGCACCAGGTTTTCCGCACAAGGGAAAACAAGAAAAAAAAAATTGATTTGATTTCCCCTGAGATCCAGCGTGCTATATATATATATATATATATATATTGAGAATAAAAATTGTGCTTTTTTTTAAGCAGTCACATGACTAAAGTTCTCTTCCTGGGCTTGTGGGTAAAGACAGGTATGGGCACGGTGCTTTGTGTACTCTCATCACCTGCATTGTACGCTTCCAGACCTCAGAGCCCTTAGGTAAAGTTGTTCCAAAGGAATGATCGATATCGCTGAACACTACTTACCTATAGCACTGGGAAAGGTCACCCAAACTGGTTATCCAAAGTCTAGGAGACATGGCTGCCTGTTAAGTCACATCAGGCTAAAAACAATGCAACAAAGGTCAGTATTGTCACCCAGGAAGCAGGAGATGCTGGCAGAATTAACAATTATTTTAAGCTACAGATCACCCACACATTTAAAAAAAATTATATGCTATATCTAAAATAAAAGGAATTATTTTAGACTACAAACACTATAAAGTTTTAGCACTTTATGTTTATAAAGAAAGTTCTGACTACATTCCTTTAAATAGATGTATACATTCTACTTGTTCTTATCACTATGCAAACTGGATCCAACTAAAAATCTAAATTAATAGGCTGGTAATCATTAAAAAAAAATGCTGCAATAATAACCTTTGGACTGGAGCTGTATTATGCAGTAATTCCTTTCACCCCTTGATGTTCTTAGTTCCAGGGTAAATGACAGAATCACTAAACCCAACCTTCTCTAAGCCCAGGATGCCATGGATCTGCCCCTTGGTTGGCATCACCTTACAGCCTGGGCTTAGAGTATGCGTTGTATGGCACTCAGTGATCAATGTTCAGTGGAGTGGTAAAGCTCATCCACCACACAGTGGAAAGGGCATCGTGTTGGGGGGGGGGGAATGTTGGGGTTTTGTTTTAAAGAGACTTGCTAGTTATACACATGGTTTTCAAGATAAGGAGGGGGGTTAAGTGGCGACCATACAGACAATCTGTTCACATTTCGCTCATAACTCAGAGGACTTCTTATCCTCCTCTACAATGAACATTTATTTGCAGTAGAATGGTCTCCTCTGCTACTACAATCCTGAACTGCCTTTTCACCAAGCCACCATTTTGACTTTGGTTCTTCCTATCCCAGACCAGGAACTCAACTAGTTTACAAGTCTTACTACAACACATATTGCAGCTGCAGATCACATGGACTTCAATTTGCCATATTGTTTAATGTGCTCCTGGGATTTATGGATATTTCTTACAATGTATTATTATACCTGTACTCATTCTGCAGGTTCTATTCTCTCTCCACCTCCCCAATCTGTTAACTCCTTGTCTCCTTTACTCTCCTGCTTTCTCTGCACCTTCGTTCTCCACTGCTACTTGCTTGTGAAATTTACCTTTTCAGCAGGATACACCCTCCTGCTAATCTCTTTTTAATTCACCTAATTTACAGATTTGTACCTCCTTTCTGGTCTTCTGCCACATCTCTTTGTAGTTCCAAATTCAGGCTCTGGTGCTTTGCTTTCAAATCCCTCCACAGTTCTTGTCCCACTTACCTGTCTGACCTGATAGAAAAATACTCCCCCAGCCACTCTCTCCGCTCCTCCGAAGACCTACTACTGACTTTCTCACTCATAACCTCCTCACACGCACAGCTCCAAGACTTTTCCAGGGCTGCCCCAACTCTTGGGAATGGTCTTCCTCGTGTTATTCGACTTGCTAATACTTGCTCATTCTGCCTACCTGTCTTCTTCTTTCCTTTAAACCTCACCACTCATCCACCATTCCATCTCCTCCCTCTTATTGTGTGCTACTTTCCCCTCCTCTTAGATTGTAAGCTCTTCTGAGCAGGGTCATTATTTGAATCTATCATTTGTAACCTTAATATTATACAGGGCTGTGTAATATGATGTAGCAACATTACTACTGTCTAAAAATATTAATATCCGTAACATCTCATAACCACTCATAACATCAAAATGCCTTGCATCAGGTAATGCCTGCAGATCCGTTATGGGATGTCAAAGCCAATCAGAGAACCCCACTCAATCACATGACAATGACTCATGTTGGATGCTTTCTGATTCAAAGCAGGCGGGCAGTGATTCAAATAAAAAATGATGACCTCTAACATATATATTATTAACTTAGCATAATATCCAGTTAGGGACATAACGTACGTGGACATTAAAGTCCCTGCCTTTAGATAATTATTTCCATTTGTTTCATTTTACTACTTCACAATTTATATAAATATATATATATATATACATATATATATATTCATTGCCTGCATTTACACATTCTCAGTGGCTCACCTGCCTAGTTAAAGTACTGCATATATAAAGTCAAACCTTTTATGTTTGTTCATTTCGATTTGCGTAGAAGGGTTTTTCTTGTCATTTGTCATTTGTTTTGCTGATTTCTTTGGATGGGGGGTTCTCAGTGTTCTTATTAAACTTCCGCTCACCCCTGAATCTGTGACTTGCTTGAAACAGATAAAGAAATCATGTGATTTAGAGAAGAGAGCATCAGCCTGCTAGAGTGTACATGCATATTATTATCCCTGCCTATAGATAAATATTTCAGTTTATTACTTAACAATCTGTATTATATAATATATATGTATATTCATTGTCTGTGTTTATACAGTGACTTGCTAATTGAATTGATATAAGGTTGGCATCTCAGACCACTGCTTCCACATAGAGAGTAAAGGTTCATTTGGAACAAATTTCCTTTTTTAATTTTTTTTTAAAGCTGTGACTTCTTTCCAAAGAACATTTTCTACTTGAAAGGTGTTTAGCTGATTCAAACTGATACTTCAGGTGAGTTGCAATGTTGTACATACATGTTATAGAATAAATACTCACATAGGCTGTGATTGGCAGGTAGACCTCTTCAGAGTTCCCAGTTTTGCAGATTCTAGTGGAATTTATTTTACCAAAGCAAAAAAAAAACCTTACCTGTGACACCCTTAGCAATTATAATAAAAATAAAAATCATGGCACTCAGTGATCAATGTTCAGTGCAGTGGTAAAGCTCACCCAGCACTAAGTGCAGAGGGCATCAGGGAGGGTGAATGTTGGGGTTTTGTTTTTAAGAGACTTTCTGATTATACACATGGTTTTCCAGGATCAGGGGGTAAGTGGGGGCCATGGAGACAATCTGTTCACATTTCTGCTCATAACTTCTTACCCTTTTCTACAATGAACATTTAGTTGCAGTAGAATATAGAATTTGGCTCAATGTCTTTCCTACTGAACCAAGCCCAAATGGACAGCAGCAACATATTAGAAAGGCAGAGCGTACTGCATGTTACTAATGTTTTTTATTTGGGGTTTTAGCCAGCCATGTGTGCCCGGGTCTATCAGACCTAAAGTAAAACTTTCATGATACAAGACTGTGTTCTGAAAATATGATTTTCCTGGGTGTCCTGGTTGGATGGTACAACAAGTACTTCCAGGTATAGAGGGGTATGTGACTTCCCGCTCTCCTATTTGCCATCTTTCCTAGAAATAAATATTGGCCGGTGAGTGTGACCTGAGGGATTGGCTTAAATATAATACCAAATGTAGATATTACAACAATATAGTAAATAGCCTTACCACAACCAGCCTTCCATCTCCCTAACAAAGAGAGGTGTCAGCTGATCTCTGCTCTTTTTATCTTTTAAATAACTTACCAATTATTATCAATTCTTATAAATAACATCACAACGCTTTGTGTCCGGCTGATACCCACCATGCCGTTATAAGATGTCACAGCCAATCAACCACATCATTTTTTCATTTAGTTTCATTCTACTATCTTTCTTTCATTCTAATTCAGTTAATTTCATTCTACTATTCTTCTTTCATTCTAACTCAATTAGTTTCATTCTACTACATAACTATATGTACATATATTATACACTTATATATATATACTCATTGTCTAGTTTTTAAACAGTGGCCCTGCATATTGCAGTATGTTTGTACTGCATATCTAAAGAATCTTTTTGCTTTTTGTTTCATTTTGAATAGAGAAGAGTGTTTCTGATTGTCATTTGTGATTGGTTTTGCTGACTTCATTGGGGGTGGTTTTTCCTGTGCCCTCCCCTGGAGCTGTGACTTTGGTGAAAACAGCTGATGATATCATATGGTTTAGAGAAAAGAGAGAGCAGCAACCAGCAGACTGTGAATTAGCTGAGACTCCACATCAGTGGTGAGTTTATATTAACTTCTTTGTCATCCTCATATATTAAGTTATTAATATATATTAAGTGTACTTCTTGCATGGTTACTTTATTCTGTAAAAAGATTGGTCACCCTGAGCCTATTTTATTTTGTTTTATCTGAAACTGAAGGCTTGGGGTTAATCATTTTGGATAACTTCTGATACATGATCATGTGTTGAAAGTGAAAGCAATTCTTGTTTACTAATTTATACTTTGCAAAGTGAACTACTTTTTTGTATATTTTTATATTGAAAATATTATATAAAAAAAAATTTAAAGCGAAAAAAAAAGCTGTACACTCAGAAAAAGTATGTGTTTGCATGTGGGACATGTGCGTGAATAATATGGGTGGACTGTGTATGAAACTCGGAAGACTTCGCCCTGGAGGGATCCTTATCTATAGTGACCGATGTTTATACAGAATACGTCTCATCATGCTGACAGTGCAGGATACAACCACAGTAAATCACAGCGAAGGGTGACAGGGTTTAGAGATAGATGATCTTCACATCTACACTGCTAAAGAATCTTCTGAATTTGAAATTTCCAGGTGTGTGAGATTCCTTGGACCATTTGCCGGTTCCTTCTGACAGCCCCAATGTCAGTACTGTGTCCGTCAGTGCAGAAAGAATCACAGAGTGCAGAGAGGTAAATGCTCCACATTGCAAGGGTAAATGCTTATTTCTAGAAGGGGGGTAAATATTAGTTTTATATGCCTTACCCCATGATTGCCGGGGGGGGGGGTTCAAGGGCATCCCATGGCTATTCAAGCCAACTCCCTTAGTGCAGATTGGCCCTCAGAATTTTGACTGTTGGCTAAAGAGATTTTAGCAGTGCCTGTGACGGACCCTCTTTGTGTCTTTGTGACCATTCACACGTAGAAGGAACTTGGGAAGATTTTGCCACTCTACTGTATTTATAAAGACGTAAACAGAACTACAGCAAACCCCTATCCAAAAACGTAACCTGGAAGGAGCTATTCTGTAGTTCTCAGAAATAGCTGCAAACAATATAAATGATAACAGTGTAACAATGCTATCAGTTTACAAGAGTTCTAGCAGAATCAACAGGTATTTCTTTGCATCCATTGAACAGATATAACTCTCCAAATGGTATATTTACCAGGAAGCAAATCATTGTTAGGGTTTATATACCCTGTACGTTCTTCTGGGGTGGGTTCAGTTAGCCAATGTTTGGGTCATATCAATGTTTGGGTCAGATGTACTGACAGATCCTACTTTGCACATACTAAGTAGGAAACAGATCCTGCTGATGTAATAAGCAGTTATAGTTGCCCCCATGTACAAATATAACCTACAAATCATGGATGTTTTTAAAACCTGATGGCGTACTGTTGTGATTATTTACACCAATTTCTTTTCTACGCTTTATGCAAAAATGTAAAAAAAATCTGATCATTAAAAAAAATTGCTGTGGCAGTGTGACTGGTGCAAAGTGGAGGAACTGTATGTTACATGACAGAGAAATTCTTCCCAGGCAGTCTCAGATGGATGGGGCAACTCCTCTGTTGACATTCGTAAAGTATAAAGTTGCAGTCACAGCAATTTTCCACTGACCGCCCTGACCTATGAATAGAAGTCAGACTGCAGAAAAACAAGTCAGATAAACTCATCCAAAAACAACATCCTAACAGAGCCCGAGGCTGGAGGAGGCCCCGTGTGTAAGGTGAGGCCTGCACATTGTTTACGGGGGGCTTAGGGCTGCTGGCCCTAAAGTGCAATCCCAAGTATTTGGACAGGCAAACAACAGACCCGGGGCTTGTTCAAAAAGCAGCAGTATTGCTGCACAGGGTCGTACGGCTTCTTTGAAGAAAAATAAATCCAGATATTTATAAATAATAGCTTTACAAAAGTGAACTTTGCTGTACTGACTTCTAGCCTGGCACAGACTAACAGAACAGGTTTAATTATTAATGCAATCACTTTCATTGTTTGTAAACATTTTGGCCAAGGGCAAGATTATTTGCACCAATATTTGTTTTAATATGTACTATGTACCCTGGTATTTTGGATGCTATATGATTTAAGTAAAACCTATTCAAACTCATTCCTAAAAAGCCCCACCTTGCTCTTTCTTTTTATCTTCTCAATAAAAGTTTTGCTTAGAAAAATAGTTATTTGTATGGTATCAGTATTCATAAGGTAGTGGATATGAATAGGGGGTCTTTGTTATAAATAGGTACTTAGTTTACGTGTGTGTGTATATATATATTATTATTTATTATTAATGTTAAACAGGATTTATATAGCGCCAACATATTATGCAGCGCTGTACATTAAATAGGGGTTGCAAATGTCAGATGAATACAGACAGTGACACAGGAGGAGAGGACCCTGCCCCGAAGAGCTTACAATCTAGGAGGTGGGGGAAGTCTCACACAATAGGAGGGGGATATGTAGTGGTGGGAATAGTGACAGTTTCAAAAGATGGAAGAAGATGGGTAGGAAAGTTTGAATAAATGGGTTTTGAGTGTTTAAATGAGCAGAAAGTAGGAGCAAGCCCCACAGGATGAGGAAGACCATTACAGAGGTTTAGGGCAGTTCTAGAAAAGTCTTGAAGCCGTGTGTGTGATGAGGTTATGAATGAGGAAGTCATTAGTAGGTAATTGGAGGAACAAAGGGAGCGGCTGGCGGAGTATCTTTCTATCAGGTCAGAAAGGTAAGTGGGACAAGAATTGTGGAGTGATTTGAAGGCAAAGCACAGGAGCTTGAATTAAATTGTATATTTAGGGTTTCCATTTGCCTTCACTTTGGGTAGGACTTGTCTATGGGCACAATCACAGAACCCGAATCTTTAAGAGGACTCACATTACCTGTTGCACCAATTCCAACTGTAACACCCTTGAAATATTAAACACTTTCTGATCTCATAGAGGCAGACATAGGTAGCTATACAGCAGCTGCACAAGAGTCTCCGGACCCTTCTCCGCCAAAAGGGACCCTAAGTTCTGCACACTGTTCTGGTCCACTGTTGGTTATGTCTGCCACTGATTAGGGTTGTAATAATAAACTCCTAATTTCTAGCTGTTTTGCGCATCAGGCAGATTTTTTTTAATATAAATATTATAATTGGTTTTTAACATAGACGGAAAGAAAATACAGATACATACAAAAATATAACAGAACTTTAGGAATAAAAATATAAGCCAACATCCAAATATATAGCATACATGAATGGAATAAAGAGAATACATTTCAGGTATGGGCTTCATGATGTGTGGTCAACAGTTACATATATCACACAATAGGTTCAAAAGTCTGACCTCTGTCTCTCAGTATAAGCTATTTGTGTATTATCCACTTAGTTTAATTAAACACCAAATGTGTAGCCCTGTGTGAAACCCACCAAAATCTTGTAATACGTGTATGGAAGAATAAACAATATACAAGGATAGAGATAAAAAAGGTAGATGGTAGAGAGGAATAAGAGGAGGAAAAAAGATAGAACCATGAATCCCAATCGGGAATCAAACAATACAACAATGATATAATGATAGGTGGAATGCAGTTGGACAGTTTTTATAACACCTAATGATCTTCTGGTCCAGGGGCAGATTTTGACCCCATAGAGGAGTAATACTATGGAAAACACAAATGAATGTTGAATGTATGTACTGATTGTTTCTTTTTTTCCCCTCTTTTTTCTAGAAGAACATGGCGCGAAAGTGATTTCAAACGTGAAAAAAGATAATGGCAGATCTTGTGTCTCTCCTTCCTAAAGGTAAGAGAATTCCTGTGCCATTTACTTTTTTTTTTAGTCAGACACCCCTGTTCCTGAACTTATCTAATAAACAACCAATTACTGAGCTTTTTGAAATGACTCATAAAATCATTGTAAAAGTAAACAGATAGCAGATACAGAAATCAAGATCAATCAGCTTAAAGTAAACCGAAACTAAAGCTGAAGTGCTGTGAACCATTTAACATAATACTTTTTTTCTGTACTTGAGTAACAATTTAAAACATTTTTTACCTCAAATTGCCATTATAAAAAGAATCTGTTAATGCTCAGGTCACACCAGTAGATGGGGCTATGTCATCTAGTATGTAACTCTTGTGTAACTGTCACATGCATTAATAGTTTGTTGCCCAATTTACCTAACACAGTGACATCTACTGGTGACCAATAATAATGCTCAAGAGATCATTTTAGAGGTAGTGACCCATCATAAGTAAATCAAAAACACATTGTTTTTTATTTTTAACCTATAAAAAAGGGAAGAGGGATTATGCAGACTGAGATTTTTTCCCCTCTTTTAAGTAAACATTTAAAAAATAACACACCATGGATGTATGTATTCACTTTATTTGATTGGCATTAAGCTTCAGTTTAAGTGACACCATAATGTTTTCTGACAATCTAGAACGGTGACATTCTTCCCACTGGCCAGCAATGTAAGAGCCATTCTGCCTATTGACCACCCATTAATGTACTGTGATCAGTGGATATAAAAAAAGGTCAAGAAAGGTTAAACTAGAGTGTCACTGAAAAATGTACCCCAAATATTGAAAACTTTAATACCTATTGACCCTTTCTAACCCTCTTACCCACTTATTTGCTAGAAAAAAAGAAGTTCAGCTAATGAAACATCTTACAGACAGAATTTATGATAGTTCTGAAAAATTTGCAGAAATTTGGGCCCCTTAGGACTCATATCTTTTGTCTGCCACTAATATGTTCCAGCATATAACTACTAATCTTCAGTTAGGCCCTGGTAATATATCTCCTTCCATTACTTTCTTGGGACTAACACCAAAGACTTCATTTAATTAATTACTATATTTTTGCCTTCCACTCTACATCCTCCTTGTACCCTCTCCCTTTCCCCCTCTCTTCCATTTTCTTCATGTTTAGACAATTGTATCTCTAGATATGTTTACTGCTGTTTATATAGTAAGTTTATTGAAAGGATGTCTCTGTTTTTTACTACCTCTTAACCAGAGAGATTACATTGTGTTATTCTACTTTCTACTGAAATCTGTGATAAACTGCTTTTTAACTTGTTAAAGTATTACTTTGTATGTATTGGCTACCTTCTTATATTTGTTGATACTTTTTGTTTATTATTTGAAAAAACTCCATTAAAATTACAATTTTTCCACAAAAAAAAAATGTATTACGTAATATTTCCTCTATTTACTCTCTCTAGGTCAAGTTTCATCTGGAAGTAGAAAAGTTTTGAGCTCCTGGTTGTTGGGATATTTGGCCATCCTCCTGCAGTGTGCCACCTGTGCCCTCCTTGTTTATGCCCTCATTTTTGGTGGGGGTGACGTGGTTGTCAGTGGATGCCAAAAAATCGGCTTTTATAAGTACTGCCTGTACAACAAAACTCTTGGGGACTGTGAATGTTTTTCAGAGATTAATGATCTGAGTTTGGCTGGGGGAACCAGCAAACATGGATTAGTCTTGGCCATTATCTTGACCTACTCTTCATTGGTCATCATTATGGTGAATATCCTGACAATGTTTTTTGCTCAGTGTTTTAAAGAAGGAAGGCTCTGGAAATTTGCCCTGGGACTCAATTGTCTTAGCCTGGTTGTACTCAGCCTTGGAATGATCATTTTTATTTCTGTAAATTGGGATCTGTTTGATATCTCGCAAGTGACCCCTGGATTCCTGGCTGTGCTGGTGGCATTGGGTGGCATGTCTCTACTCTGCTGGATCATACGACACAACATCAGCCTCGCCAGTCAGATGTTAAGAGAAGTGGATCTTTTTCTCTTGTAAAGTTTTAACGTCTTTTTACTTTATGACTGGCTACTAATTTGCACAGCCTTAACCACTACATATAACCACTGGAACCTGACATATATTAAATATTTCTAAGCTTTCAAAGTGTGCCTAAACCCATCTGTGCCCACCTTGGAGAGACTCGCTACATCTGTCTTGGTGACAAGTGTTACTGAGGGCAAATCTTCGCAATGGACATGCAGAGTGAAAAAACCCTGAGAAAGATTCCAATCTTTCCAAAAGAAAATTTGTCTGACTTTTTCCTTGGGGTTAAAATAAATATTTTTGCATGGGCTTCTAAATACTGGGTTCTTTGTTTACTTTATATTTGTATTGATCATATAAAATTTAAATATGCACTGTTTTCACTTTACATTAAACACACTTATGAAATAATATGTCTGAGTAATATTTCTGAGTTAATGTCTCTTTCTGTACCGTGTCTGTGCAGGCCAGTGATCTGATGAAAGGGTGAGGGAATATTCAAGTAACAGGATAGAAGGTAGAAACACAGATCCATAGAGAATGTATGAAGCAGAAATAGGGATACATGTACTGAAAGTCTTCAGGTACAGCTTCCTCTCCAGCAAGGAGAACGATGAGCACTGAATCTCCTGAGACTGGCAGTCAGAAGCAGCAGTGCCTTACATCTCACAATACAAAAATACATCTATGAGGCTGTAGATACAAGACACAAAAGCACTGTTACCGTACGTAAGGTATTTAAAAATAAGATAAAGAAAAACCTTTCCTGGTATTTCTTGATAGCAAATAAACTATTTCAAAATTTAGGCTTTGCACATACCGGTACATGGGATGATTCTCGACTGATACAAACAAATGCATACAAGCTACAACGGATAGGATGATATTGCCTGTATTGACATTTATACTAAGAATTCTGGTTATATGGTTGGGTACAGGGAATTGGTAAATTTACAGGGTTAGGCTGCTGCGCAGTCCCTTGTTACCCACATCTGTAATTATGAGTTGGGTGTTGCATTGATCTGATGTCATAAAATTGCAGCTTTGCAGTCACTGTGAAGCCAAATGTGTATCGTACTTCTCAGCTTGATGACAATGCCTATTTTTCAGTCTCTCTATGTTTCTTTGAACAACTAAAATCTAACATTTGTACAAGGCTTACAATTTACCTATTCATTCATTCATTTGGTCTAATAAATATACCAAAGTTGTTTTGTTATATCTGTCCAAAAATAGAAAATTCCAGTTGGTTGTGGCAGAAATTATTCCCATCTACAGAACCCCTCTCTGTTATGTTCTGGGTGATAAGAGGATGTGGTAGTTTTCTGTACTCCTGTCCTAGGGTGACAATGCTGCTTCTGGGTGAAAAACTGCTGCCAACACAGCGCCTCTATCTGAAGGGTGCCTGGAAAGAGCACTGAAGATTAAAGAGTAGAAGATAGAGGGGGACTACAGGGGACATATAAGCATCAGATGGCTGTCACCCAAGACAAGCATTATGCTTGTCTCAGGTTAAAATCTCATATGTGTACAATGGTTCCCTGAGGTTATCTATTAATCTGCAGCAGCCAAGCCGCCACAATGGTGCAATCAGTGACAATCATCTGACCTCTATCTGGTGTCTGTATGGGGCTTTAGAATGAGGACAGACAAGAGGCACTAACTACGGTAAGTCAGTTGAATTAATGTGGGAACAATGGAGATGGAAGTGTAACCACTCTAGAAAAGGTAGTGTAATATTCACTCAATTACCATGTAAGAATGAACGAATAGAGTCTCAATATCAAGAATAATTCCTTCACTTCATGTAAGGACTGGTAAGCTGAATAGTAAAAATTAACTTGTTTTTATATTTAGATACACTTTCAGGTATCTGCTTAGCTTCTTCCTTTTTTTTCCATGCCCAAAACTTCAGTTTGTTTCATTCTACTACATAACTATCTATTTATATAAAATTGGAGTGTGTGTGTATGTGTGTTCCAGCATCCCTCAAAAACGCATGGGGACATTTCAACCAAACTTGTCATACATTTGACTGAGACTTGTGAGTGCACCTGTCATCTTTGTACAGCACTGTGCTATATGTCAGAGCTACATTTGGATGAAACGCATGGAGACATTTCAACCAAACTTGCTATGTTCCACCATCACTAGAAAACGCATCAACACATTTCAACCAAACTTGCTAGACATGACTGACACTCATGTGAGTGCACGCTGATCTTTGTACAGCGCTGTGCTATATGTCAGAGCTATATTTAGATGTATCTATGTGTGTATCTATATATAAAAAATCTGATGTATGTATGTGTGTGTGTGTGTATGTTAAACCATCACTCGAAAACGCATGGAGACATTTCAATCAAACTTGCCATACATATGACTGAGGCTCATGTGAGTGCACCAGTCTTTTTTGTACAGCACTGTGCTATATGTCAGAGCTATATTTAGATGAGGGGTATGTCATCACTAGGAAACGCATCAAGACATTTCAACCAAACTTGCTATGTTCCACCATCACTAGGAAACGCATCGAGACATTTAAACCAAACTTGATTGAAATATGACTCGGACTCATGTGAGTGCACCGCTCATCTTTGTACAGCGCTGCGGTATATGTCAGAGGTAATTTTCATGTATGTATGTATGTGTGTATGTATTGCTCAGTGACAGTGCTTATATTTTTTCATACTTTTTTTGGACTTTCGGGCAATTGGCCGAGTGCAATCAAAGGCAAAAAAAATTACACAACACCATAGACAGGAAAATCGCTATAGTTTTATTTGATTCTTTTTCATGTATAATATAAGATTGCAATAAATAAATACCCGGGCAATGCCGGGTAATCAGCTAGTATATATATATATATATATAAATATATATATAGATCTATATTCATTGTCTGATTTTCAACAGTGGCCCACCTATCTATTTAAAGTACTGCATATCCAATCCAAACATTTTTGCTTTTTGTTTCATTTTGCATAGAACACAGAAGGGTGTTTAGTTTTGCTCACTTCATTGGGTGAGTTCCCAGTGCTCTTGTTTACCTTCCGCCAGTTCTTGGATCTGTGGACTTTGGCAGCTAAGGAAATCATGTGATTTAGAGAAAACAGAGAGCATTAGCCTGCTCGTGCACGTGCACATTCTACTACTTAAAAATGTGTATTATATTGATATTGGTAAGGTTGGCTTCTCAGGAAGACCATTGCTTCCACATAGACATAGTTCATTTGGAACAAACGTCCTTATTATTTTGAAAGCTGTGACTACTTCTCAAAGAACATTTTGTTTAGCTGATTAAAACTGAAACTTCGGTTGAGTTACAATGTTGTACATGTTTTACAAGAAATCCCCACTTAGACTGTGACGCAGCAGGTAGACCTCAGTTCTCAGATCTGCAGATCCCAGTGGAATTGATTTTACCAAAGCAAATGTAAACTCTTTTACAGAAACCTTACCTGTGACACACTTATCAGTGACTTTTAGGAGCTTTCATTAAAAATAAAAATTGCAAATGCTGTTTTAGCAGTCACATGACTTGTATGTTCTCTTCCTGGGGTTCTAGGTAGAGAATGTCAGCTGTATTAGGCACCTTCAGACCTTGCTGCACATAGGTTATGGTGTAACAAAGGAATAACTGATGTCTCTGCACACTACTTACCTACAGCACTGGGAAAGGTCACCCAAACTCTTCAGGTGATCCAGTAAACATGATTATCTGAAGCCCAGGTGAGCCAGGAGACATGGCTGCCTATTAGGTCACATTGGGCTAAAAACAATGCAATAAAGGCCAGCTAGTGGATAGTGTTGTCTCCCAGGAAACAGAAGGATCTGGCAGGATTAACACATATTTAAAGCTACAGATCACCCACACAGTTAAAAACAATAACTTTTATATGCCTTTTCTAAAATAATAAAGGGAACATGTTAGGCCAGGGTTTATAACCTAATAACTTCTATGTCATTCTCATAAATTAAGTGTACTTTTTCTTGCATGGATACTTTATTCTGTAAAAGGATCGGTCACCCTGAGCCTATTTTATTTTGTTTTGTCTGTAACAGAAGGCTTGGGGTGATCCCTTTGGATAATATCTAATACATGATCATGTGTTGAAATTGAAAGCAATTCTCCTTGTTTACTAATATATACCTTGCAAAGTGAAGAGCTTCTACTTTTTTGTATTTTTTTAGGGAGAGGGGTGACAGGGTTCAGATATAGATGATCTTCACCTCTACACTGCTAAATGGTCTGAGTTTGAAATTTCCAGGTGTGTCAGATTTCTTAGACCCCCTGCCAAGCTATAGAGTCCCTTCTGCCACCCCCAATGTCAGTACTGTGTCTGGCAGTGCAGAAGGAACCACAGAGTGCAGAAAGTTAACTGCTCCTCACTGCAAGGGTTAAATGCTTAGTTCTAGAAGGGGGGTAAATAACAAGTTTACATGTCATACCCCATGATCATTGTTAGTCTTTACATACACTATAAGACCTTCTGGGGAGGGTTCAGTTAGCCGATGTTTCGTTCATATCAGATCTACCTTATACTGACAGATACCACTTGCACAGTACTAAGCAGAAAGCAATCCTAATAAGCAGTTAAACCACTTCCATGTACAAAAATAACCTACAAATCATGCATAGAAAGAAGGTTTTTAAAACCTGATGACATATTGTGATTATTTACATTAATCTTTTTTCTGTGCTTTATGCAAAAAGTTTAAAAAATTTGATTGTTTTGCTGCTAAGACGCAGCAGGTGGACCTTAGAGTTCTCAGATCAGCAGATCCCAGTGGAATTAATTTTACCAAAGCAAATGTAAACCCTTTTACAAAAACCTTACCCGTGACACGCTTATCAGTGACTTTTAGGAGCTTTCATTAAAAAAAGATTACAAATAAAAATTACAAATGCAGTTTTAGCAGTCACATGACCTAATGTCAGCTGCATTAGGCGCCTTCAGACTTTGGTGCACATAGTTTTTGGTGTAACAAAGGAATAACTGATGTCTCTGCACACTACTTCCCTACAGCACTGGGAAAGGTCACCCAAACTCTGCAGGTGATCGAGCAAGCGTGGTTAATAAAGGGAAACATGTTAGGCAAGGGTTTTGGAGACTACAAACACTACAACATGTGTGAGCACTTTACTTTTATAAAGAAAGTTCTGACTACATTCCTTTAAACAGAGATATATACATTGTACTTCTTATCAGTATACAAAACTGGATACAGTCCAAATAAAAATCTTAATTAATAGGCTAGCAATCAAAAAAAGCTTTTGCTGCAATATTAACCTTTAGATTGGAGCTGTCTAATGCAGTAATTCCTTTCACCCCTTAATGTTCTTAGTTCCAGGTTAAATGACAGACAGAATCACTAAACCCAACCTTCTCTAAGACCAGGCTGTCATGGATCTGCCCCTTGGTTGGCATCATCCTACAGCCTGGGCTTAGAGTATGCATTGTATGGCACTCAGTGATCAATGTTCAGTGCAGTGGTAAAACTCACCCAGCATTAAATGCAAAGGGCATCAGGGAGGTTGAATGTTGGGGTTTTGTTTTTAAAGACTTTCTGATTATACACATAATTTTCCAGGATCAGGGGGTAAGTGGGGACCATATAGACAATCTGTTCACATTTCTGCTTATAATTCAGAGGACTTCTTATCCTCTTCTACAATTATTCATTAGTTATAGTGGAATAGAATTTGTCTCCATATCTTTCCCAATTAACCAAGCACAAATGGGCAGCAGCAAAATATTACAAAGGCAGAGCATACTGCATGTTACTCTTCTTTTTTATTTAGGGTTTTAGACAGCCATGGGTGCCCGGGTCTATCCGGCCTAAAATAAACTGTCATGATACAAGACTGGGTTCTGAAAATATGATTTCCCTGGGGGACCTGGATGCTCTTTGGATTCTTCTCTGTTTAAACCTTTGGATGGTACAACTTCCAGGTATAGAGGGGTATGTGACTTCCCACTCTCCTACTTAGGGGTGCCACATTTCCTAGAAATAAATATTGGCTGGTGACTGTGACCTGATGGATCGGCTTAAACAAATATATTATCAATGTAAGTATTACACAAAATAGTAAACAGGCTTATTACAATCAGCCTTCCATCTCAATGAGAGGTGACAGCTGATCACTGCTCTTTTTAGCCAATTCCTGTGGCAGTGTGACTGGTGCAAAGCAGTAAAGTTGTATGTTACATGACAGAGAAATTCTTCCCAGGTAGTCTCAGGGATGGGACCAGGGGTGTAGTAGCGTAGGCACGCCTGGGAACGCCCTGCCCACTCTTTATTCAGGAATTGGCACATGTGCTCACTCTTATTTTGCAAAGAAATTCTTCAGTGGTCCATGACTCTGGCCGCCCCCCCCCCCCCCCCGGGTCAGGAGAGGGGGGAGGGCGCACCAGCCAGAGCCGCGCACCATGTCCCGTATATGGAATTGCAGGCTCAGGTCGGTGGGTGGGTTGTCTCTCTGAACACAACTCGCCCACTCTCCTATCATAGGCTCAGACCTGCGAAGGGAGAGTGGGTGGATTCTGGTATCATGACGTCACTCTTGGGGAAGTTTCTTCCCCTTTCACTTCTGCTGGTCCTATAGTCCAATTCCACATATTTAGAAAGGCAAACAAACCTGGGGCTTGTTCAAAAAGTAGCTCAAAGTTCTGCTAAAAAAAATTCATGGGGTAGTGGATATCAATGGGGGCTTTTTGTTATAAATAGGCACTTAGTTTACTTAATTAATATATATATAAAGGGTTTCCATCTGCCCTCAGTTTGGGTAGGACTTGTGTATGGGCACAACTACAAAACACAAATCTTTTGGAGGACTTACATTACTGTTGCAACTGTAACACCCTTGGAATATTAAACACTTTCCAATCTCCTAGGGGAGTGGTGGCGAATCTATGGCACACGTGCCAGAGGGGGCACTCAGAGCCCTCTCTGTGGAACGTGCTCCCCTCCTTGCTGGCCTCCCATTGGCTGTGCTATTTTCCCTCTGTCAGCCCTGCTGGCTGGAATTTCCCTTCTCCAGAGTCATCAGGTAACCCTCAAAATACCAGGTTGTGGGAAGGAGAGGCAGCTGATGTGTATTGAAGCTGATGAGTCTTGATCCAGAATTGAAAGGCTGAAAGTAAAGAGGGAGAGGGGAAATTGAGGGAGGGGGTAGTGGGGATCTTGTATTGCTTTGTCCTAGAAAAGGACTGAAAAGCTGAGGACACTAAACAGAGCTACACAGCCCAGGCACAGGAGTACCAGTCTGCTATATATACCCAGTCAGGACCAGGTGAATGCAAAGCTTATGGTAAAAGGTAAGTGCCTGTTGAATGTAATAGCTCTTTGGAAATCCGTGAAGGTTCTAAATTTTTTTTTTTTTTTAAAGTTTAAATGAAATCTTTATTAGTAAGGCACATTCAAAAAACTTTTTCAAAAACATTCAACAAAACATCATCTGGGACTATAATCGGTAAAAAATAAAAACTTCTCAATGGTATTGAATTTAACCTTGCGCTATTGCGTAAAAACTTCTCAATGGTATTGAATTTAACCTTGCGCTATTGCGTTGACATGCATGTATTTTAACCAGATTCAACCTTCATCTGGTGGCATCAGTTGCAGACTATGGATCAAAGAGTTAGAACACAAAGAGTAGCCCATTACATTGTACCTATGGGCCCTCAGACATCCACTGATGCTGAACATACAGAAAAATGCAATTAGCAAACACAATACCTTTACAAAACAGCTAAAGTTTGCTGCAAGTGTTGGCTACAGCAACTTTATCCTGAATTTTTTAACTCCCAGAGACAAACAAAAAAAAAAAACAAGGCCATAGAGAAGGGTAGAGAACTATGCAGTGTAGGACTGGATGGAGTGGCAACCTTAACAAAAAGGGCAGAAGAGGACTCTTCGGCATTCACCCAACCTAAAACAACGGCTTTAAGACCAACTAAATCTAAAACTGAATAAGAACAATTAGGTGAGGAATGAATTTAAATACAGTATAGAAATGGTTGCAAGAAGACCAGTCTGGGTTTGACGAAATGTGTCAGGTATCCAAATAAAGAATGAGAAAACAATGTATGAAATATACAACTCCATATTTACAAATAACATGAAAAATACACAAGCATGTGTAAATCAGTGTTAAAGCTTGATGAAGAGCAAAGACTTCTCAAAATTGTTTATTTTTTATTGCTCCCCTGAAACAATACACTGGGGAACATTTATCAAATGTTGAAAATGATTATTGACAATATTGCCCATAATTTTGTCATTTTTATCAACCCTCGGTTTATTGCCATATTGGAACAAATCGAGGCATTTGTCATTTTTTCAATAAACAAGGAAAAAAATTCAATTCTCCGCTAAAGGCCATGACCTAAAATGGAGATCAGTGGTGTTCCTGTCAACTTTTTTTTTGACACCTTTGGAAAGTGGTTATAAGTTACATGACTTAAGTAAATAGAACTTTCATTTGCCTTTTTAGAGATAACATGGTATCTCTATTCTCCATTTTTACAAGTCTAACTTTACTGAAGTTTACGTTTTGTTAAATATTCCTCAATTTTCTATGTTGTATGTACAAATTACTTATGAACACGCTACATGACCAGTCGTCTTGGCCAAATGTAGACTCATTTCAATGAGTGATCTAAAACTTAACCTTATTCAACTTTGGGTTTTGTCTTGCAAAGTAATTGCACATATCTTGTCAAGTAATCTTGTAATGCGTAATAGAAAAATATTATACTCTTCGCAAAAAGAAACTGAAAATATAAAAAGGTTACTGAGCATCCGTTTTTTAACAACTATTGTGAGCATTTCACCACCCCCTGATCAACAACTATATTGTGTTCCTATTATGTATAGGTGACTCTTAAACAATTTACATTGATCACCTGAAAACTGACCCACCTTCCTAAATTCCTTACCCACCGATTTGCCATTAGTGCATCCTGCTACTGCGCCAGGTAAATGGTGGAATGCCCTATAGTGGGAAAGCAGGCTGGCAGAGGCAGGGTAAGTACTTGGTGCCAGATACCACAGGACACATCATGGAGTCCATAGGTCAAAGTGGATTAAGCAGCAGCACAAGAGGACCTTAACAATAGGCAGGTGGTTGAAATGTTATGGCTAACCGGTATAAAATGGCACAAATCCCAGAGAACTAAAACCTTGTACCGTGGGGGTGATAAAAGCCAATAATAACAATTAAAAAAAAAAAAAAACGAATGCTAAGTTTTCAATTCAATTTTTTGGGCCTCTGACATTCTGACCTATATCTTCCGGTAAAGGGGTTGATGATCGGGACTGGGTTTGGAGAGGGGAACCCAGTGATTCGTTAGTACTGTGCCCCGTGGGGGGCAGACGCTCAAATGTGGGATGGGACGTGAATCTGGTCTGACTAGACTGAGGGGCTTGATAGTAGAAGGCAGAATGGGGATGAACAGGGGCATAAGTGTAGGGGGATGACTGGTTAGAGAGAATGGCAAAGCTATTTGTAGAGGTCTGTGGGGAAGAAAGAGGTTGGGGGAAGTTAGAAGTTTGGGTTGTGTAGAAAATGGATGGATATTGGGCTGTGCTAGGTGTGAAGGATTCACTGTGGCCAAAGTAACCGTGGAGCCTCCCAAAGATCCCTTAACAAAGACATATCTGCCATCTGGGCAACTTTTTAGTTCCTGGAGCCTCCATGTAATAGAGGATGCTATCAAAATACTCACACCTTTAGATTTAGATACAGCAGAACAACTATGGTATACTATCGGGTACCTCCTATCACCCAGTCTCGGGACTCTGTCCGCCCGAAAGTGGGTTTCCTGTAAAAAGGCCACTTGTGCCTTTAGCCTATGTAGTTCTGCCAGAATGGATGAGCGCTTTTCTAGGACATTCAGCCCCTTAACATTATACGTGACAACATTAATCTTACCCATTATGGCTAGATACAGCTGACAAAAAACAACAAAAACAAACAACAAATAACAGAAACAAACAACAAATAACAGTAAGCGCAGATCAGCTGCGCAAAGTCCCTTGGAGGGGGAGGCTCAGGTGGTCAGGACGAGGCCCTCACCATCCGGGCCAGGCCTATCATTATATGCCAATAAGATAAATGTTGGATGAGAAAGCAAATGTGAGCAGTACGGGGGAGGGTACGGGTAAACATCCACATTCTCCAAAAACAGATCATTATCAAATATAGCTGCAACTAATACAGTGACAAAAATAGACAGTGTAGAACAAAAATCTTACAAACTGTAATTCTTCATGGGCAAATATTCTAAACACACCAGGGAAAGGAACAGCCAATCGTTCCGGAAACCCCCTGGTGGCGTAGTCTACAGTCCCGAAGGGGTCTACGAAGTGTCAGGGTTTGGGTGAAAACTGGACTGTCTCTTTACTTGCTGCCTGTTAGGGTCCGCTGGAGGGGTTAAGAACGTGGGGAGCGTAGGCCAATCAGGAAGATCCACATGAGGAAGCTCAAATGTCGTCAAGAAAGTGACTAGGTCCCCCAGTTCACGAAAGGTGGAAGATTTGTTTCCTTTGTGAGCGAAGAGTTGAAACGGAAAACCCCATCTGTATTTGATGTTATTGTCCTTCAGCAGCCGCAAAAGCGGTTTTAGTGCTCTACCTAGCGCCAGGGTATTACGGGAGAGATCTGTTAGAAGCATAATGGGCCGGTTGTTGAAGGTGAATTCGTCCTGGGATCTGGCTTCCTGCATAATACGCTCTTTAAGTTGGAAAGAATGGATTCGGCAATTCACGTCTCGTGGTCTATCTGGATCCGGGTTCTTTAGGCCCAAAGTTCTATGGATGCGGTCAATTTCTATGGCATCATCTCTCGGCCTCTGTAGGAGCTCATTAAACAGGGTCGTTGCCGCTGCATGAAGGTCTGTTGATTCAATCGTTTCCCAGGTCCCCGGTGTAGTGTCCCCGGATTCTTATATTATTACAACGGCTCCGGTTCTCCAAATCATCCTGATGGTACAAGAGTTGTTGCAATATCCTGGAGTGCTCATTAAGGATGTGGGCATGAGATTGAACATGACCACGTAGGTCTGCCGTTGTGCGTTCAACATCTTTTTTTTTCGAGCCAATGTCTGATCTGAGAGATGATATTTCCGAGCGTAGAGAAGTTTGGATGCGCTCAAGGTAAGTTTCAAAGTCCGCCTTAGTGGGCAGAGACTTCAGGTAAGCATCTCTATCCCAGACTTCCGTGGGGTCCATGGATATCTGTGAGGGGCTCATCAGGCTGGAGGGACTCCTAGCTTCACCCAATAATGTGGGAAAATTAGAAGCAGAATCCTACTGGATAAAGCCAGGGGAGTCCATTCCGGGCTCAGAGGACTGTGCAGGATTAAGCCTTGTGTTCGGGCCCCCTCCTCCTGAACCAGGAGTTTTGGAGCGGCCAAAGAATGTTCCAATTTCCCTTTTTTGGGATGATTGACTATGTGGCTTCCCCTTACCCATGTTGCAGAGAAGGGAAAAACGTGTGCAGAGGGTTGCAATAGAGAATGCAGTGTTTGAAGGTTAAGCAGGTATAATATCCCGAAATATTAGCGTATTGTACATCCAAATGTAGGGCCCAGCAATGGTGGGGCCTCACATCCCGTGAAATTAGCTGCACATAATGGAGATGACTTCAAAATCCCTTGAACTGGGGGATCAGTAATGCAGTGGAGGGATCAACAAACAGATGAGGCCATATAAGGAGCAGGTATTCCCGTACAAGATGCTATGCGGCCTAAATGGCCAGCAAGTTCCCAAGTAAGTGCTTGTCAAACAAAGTCCTCCAACAAAAATAAAAATATGCTGCTCCACAGATGCAGGAGGGTTGATTAGAAAATATTATGATGTCAACTAAACTTAGTTCTCCTTCTCTGGCTGGGATGGCTCTAGATGCTGAAGTTGCACAGTATGGGATACCATGTGGCCAACATGGCCGCCCTGTAATGAAAAAGCTAGGCCTCCAAACTGTGTGCAAAAGATTTTGTATATTAGGCACAATTCCTCAGTGCACATAGATATTAATCAACAAATGCTGTGTAATTATGAAACAGGCACAAATCCCCTTCTCTCGCTCAGATGAATGTGGATGCAGATGCACTTTGCACAAGGAACCATGTGGCCAAGATGGCCGATTTCACTTTCAAAAGCAGGCGTAGGAACAGCCTCTTCCACAAATATAGTATGCAAACTATGTAGCAAGGCAGTACAGGGCAGTATATAATGTGGAATATACCCAAGTCCCTTCTACTTGTTAGGATGGAAGTGGATGTAGATTTTCAGCTGGGTAGGGGGCCGCGTGCGTAAAATGGCCGCCTGATGTCACTGGTAACAAGATATCTCCGGAGGCCTCAGGAGTAATAAGCTTTGAAGGAGGAAGAATAAATCCTGCTAACCCTGAAAAACCGGGCTCCTGTCTCAACAAGGGCTGGTAGCATGAGCCGCCTAGCCCGCTCTTGGGGATATCAGCTGCCACTGGGGTATGAAGGATCCCCTGCACTGTGGGGAGCGGCGTCTCCGCTCTCTCTGCCCGCCCGCAATCAACTCACCGCAGGCTTCTCCGGTGTTTTTAGTGTCTGAGAGGCTGTGATGCGTACGGCTCGCGATAAAAATCCTCGGGCTGGAACGGAGCTCTGCAGTGTTGGGGCCGTTCCCGGTGACTCCTCCCCCGGAAGTCCGAAGGTTCTAAATTTAATGTAAAAACCGTCAACCAGTTAGCGGAGACATTTTTATATATATAGCTAATTAAAGAAATGCAGAAGAACTGATTTTTAAACAAATCATTTTAACTTTTAACAAAAATTAGTAGCTGGGTTATAAAGCAGCAGTTCTGTGGTTATAGTGATACTTAAGAAAAAAACAAAACACTCGCTGCACATTTATAAAGTGCTTGTCACACTGGTGTGTTGTGTTTTTTTCCAGAAACACAATGAATAGCACTTATGTTGTTGTGCTGGGTTGCCATTCTTTGTAAATCCCCCCTGCAAACAAAGCTTTGAGATGTGCTACTGGAAACCCTGTAACTGTGTGTTGCTGTCCACAGTGCTTAAAAAAAATGTGTGCAATGTGCTGCATTGGCATGCATTTGGTAAATTTTGGTAAAACTCCCTGCAGCCCTCTAATGTGAGCGAGCCATTGTTTGATTTACCCAGAAATGTCTGCACTGATTAGACTGATAAAAGTAAATTGAAATATTTAAAGTGTATGCCCAGGCAATAAATATTTTTATACAGGGAAAGGTTAAACCCCTATGAGGTTATTTATTATTTTTAATATTATTATCTTTTTTTTTTTTTTTTTGCTCTCTGCACCCTGCTTGGAAGATGTTGATCATTTTTTGTCTTAATGACCATGTCTTAGTTAACAAAATAAATTGTGGTAATTCTGCACTGTGGTGATGGCATCTAGGCTTGATGTCTTTATGAGGGTATTGGACAAAATTCTGCAGGAAAAGTCCATCACGGGTTACTAGGACGGAGAGCTCAGGCTGTGACCCGGCCCCTCGATCAGGTTGGTACTCATTACTGGTGTTGAGTTATGGATTGGTTTTGTCATAGAGAGCGATTGCTGTACATTACATGAATGACATCCACACTTATTAACATCTGTTCTGTGCATTCAGTACACGAAAGGTTACAATGTCATTGCATAGCAGCAGGTTTGCATTTACCTGACATCACATGACCCGTGTAATTCTAGGTGTGCTGGGATAGGTTGGTGTGCAGGGTTCAGCTCTCTATGGCCTGTGTGTGTGCTATATGAGAGGACAGGACAGACATGGCACTCATTGTACTGGGATGGTCAGCAGGAACTTTGTATTGGCTGCTGTCCATGGAAACCAACCTGGGCTCCCTCTAATGGGAAAATGAGAGCTCTTGTGGATGATCGAGGCCTGCAAGCCACCTGTGGGAAATGTGCGCTACACCTCCACTTCATCCTATTTATGCGAATTCCCCAAGAAGTAGGACCAATGTATGTACAACGGAGGTGAATCAAAGGTAGGAAATGCACTCAGATGCCAAAAGCTGGTGGTCAGTGGAACATTGCTCCCTTGTGCTGGTGGTCAGCAAATTCAAAAAGACAGCTGACAGCTGACAATCACTGCTGTAGATTTTTGACTCAGGGAATATCCTTTTTTTTAGTTTTAACTAATAGTGTTAGCTATTTTTGGTAATGGAAATTGAATGGAATGGAATTTTTTTTAATTTTGTGTTTTTGTAGACTCCAAGTCTTGAACACCCAAAAATGAATACAGCACAAAAGCAAAAACAGATAGTGGAAGATCAGTCCAAGAGGCCTGGACAGAGTCATTTGGAGTGATTAAACGCAATTGGAAAGCGTTAAATGAGGCCCGTAGTAGGGAACCAGGCGTAGGGCCTGCATGACAGGGTGTGAGGGCAGCCCATAGGTGTTAAAACGGTTAATTAGGGGGGGGAGAGGTTTGGGTGAGGTGGGGTTAGCTAGGGGTAGGGTTGGAAGTGAAGGGGCTGGGAATAAAGGAGGGGTTAAAAAGGGAGTTAATCAAAAATTAGGGACAGTTTTTTTTGCGGGAAGAAAATTTGTTAGGTAGGGTATTTACATCATGGAGTCTTGATGCAGCAGCCTAGGGCTGCGGCGGCCTTACAGGATGGAGCATGGCTGCAGGATGGGGTGGCCAGGGTGCTTGGGGGGGCTGCTAGTGGGCCCCCTTCAGTTAGGTTTGGCTACGACCTAGGAGGCATAGGCCTCCAGTGCACCTGAGCCCTGTACCCTTTGCCATGCTGGGAGCCTCAGGAGGGACCCTCCTAACTTGCCTGCTGGGCTCAGCTTGGCCCAAGCTGGGCAGAGGTTAGGGAGGAATCCCTTTTAATGGCAGAGCTCTGGGGCGGGGGATGCGGCTGCCAGGGAGCTCAGCCCCCATTCTCCCACAGGTGAGGCCTTGAAGGGGGAGGCCTCACTTGAAGCCAGGACCTCATGTACTGCAGGGCCTGATGGAAGTGTGGGACAGCCGGCCTGATTCCAGGAGCGGCCTTGGAGGTCCTGGGGTCGAGGGGGACCTTATCGATGGCAGTGGTCTTCAGTCTTCCAGTTGCCAGTGGGAGCCGATCTGAGCTCGTGAGGTCCTCCAGGTGGTCGGCTACAGCTAGGCCACAAAGAAGTATGGTGACACAGGGAAGAGTCGCACCTCGTCACAAGGGTCTCCCGGAAGTGACGTGGTGACATGTACTGGCTCTATGGTTGTGTGGGGGATGGTAATGTGTATTGTGGGGGGGTAGCATGGGGTGTTGGAAGGCCTTAGGGAGGTGGTCAAAAAATTGCAGCGGGGGGATGGGGGGAGGAGTGGGGAGCCCAGCTGTGGGGGCGGGGGTTGGGACAGGTGGCAGTTCAGTCAGAACGGTGGGGGGAGTTCTGAAGTTCTAGGCCTTAATTAGGGGATCCATTTTTGGTTCATGAGGACTGTTGTTTTTTTTGTCCCACTTTCAGTTTATAGCGGTGTTTGGGTCTAATGAGAATGGATATGCAGCTACGCATGTCACCGGTAAATCCCATAGATCTGGTCTCTGCACTTCGTGGCTGGAGATCGAGAAGGAAGGACGTATCCCCAGGACCTGCAGGGATCAGCAGGACACGGGGAAAGCGACGGAACAAGGTAAGTGGGTTTTTTTTAGTTAAAAGCGACCCCAAGTGTCACTCGGGATAACCGCTAGGGGGTTAAATTTAGAGCAGGTTGGTTGACATTGTTGTTTAACTTGGGGTTAATATTTGGGTAAATTGGTTGAGAAAGTGGTATATATGATTGTTGTATATTAATGGATTTGTTAATTTTGTCTGCAAATTGTATATGTTGTTTATTCGCTTATTCGTTTATTCGCTATTTATTGTTGGTAAAAATGGTTATTTATTTTGTTAAAAAAAGGCTACTTGCCAGCCATTTTAAAGTCCGGTGAAGTGTCAGTGTGTTTTTGGGGGTTATAGGCTGGTGAGTTGGGGGGAGAAGCTGATTTGAGTAGGGGGGGAAAGTAAAGGGGGTGGGGGCAAAGGTCCAAGCTACCCTGGTCATGTATTCTGTGTATTCCTGTGTGTCGCAATTGTCATCATTGTGACATCAATTGTCAGCCGGCAATTTGACTACAACAACAAAAGTGTTGCCAAACTTTGTGAAACTGAAAGAAAAGGGTTTCTTGAAGGGAAATTGGGGAAATATCGTTCCCAGTATCTTAGTTTTTGTAACTATCATGTTGTCTGGGAGTAATTCCCTTTTTCATGATTTCCAAAACAAGGATAAAATTATTCAACACATCTCTGAGATGCCACTTAGCAGAAATACTGCTAAAGATGTTAGAAGCTCACCACTGACTTACAAAAGGCAGACTGTTACTCCATGTTCTGGGATGAAAGCACAAATATAAATATTCATGCAAGGCTAGCAGTAATTTTGCATTATGGTGTTGGTGACATCATGAGAGAAGAGCTGGTAAAACTAGTGTCTGCCACAAAACACAAGGGATAGATACCTACAGTGCTGTGATGGAGGCTTTTTTTGTCAAAAGACGTAAGACCAGAAAAAGTGGTTTCAATTACTAGTGAACTGGGGACCTTCTATGGTGGGGGCAAAATCTGGTTTCATACAGTTCTTTGTTCACATCAAGTCATTCAGTTCCATTGTATTATACATCAAGAAGCTGTTTGTTCCTGGGAAAGCAGCAAAATATTTTGACAATGTTTTCAAAGATGTCATAAAATTGTTAATTACATCATGGCTGGTACTCAGAATTTTCAGTTTCAAGCACTTCTTAAAGGGGGGTTCCGGCACAGTAAAATTGTTTACTTACGTACAATAACGTTCGGTGGCTGAGGAGAGGTTCTGGAGAGATTTCTAGCTTGCTTGGATGAAAATAGGTTGTTTATGAATAAAAAAGGGCAGGAATATCCACAGCTCACTGATATGGCCTGGCTTACCAACCTCGTTTTTACAGATTTTACACTACACTTCAATGACACTACACTACTGAACAAACAACTACAAGGTGTAGGGAAAACGGCAGAAAGGATGTTTTGTGATATCAAAACATTTGAGAAAAAACTGCAGGTTTTTGAAAGAGACCTTGAAAGCTGGCTGATGAAATTATTTCCAAATTTAAAAATGCATTCAGAAAATTCTACATTTGCAGAAAATCCTACAAGCCATCAGGAAATCTGGAAGGAAATTTCTAGCATTGTAGCAGCTGCAAAGGTGAATTGTAGTAACTAATTTTTACAGTTCCGTAGAATGGAGACAACTCTGTGTTCTCTTACTCCTCGAGATAAAGCCAAATTTGAAGAACTTGATCTTTCTCTGCTTACACTGGTTAGATTTTGAAAATCTGGAAATGGATCTTTTGGAATTTCAAGAAAGCTCTTATTTGGAAAAATAAATTCTATGACCGGCATGAAACACTAGACAAGATAGAAGGGATGACAAATGACAGCATTTAGTTCTTAAAAAGGGGTTCCTTAAAGTGTGGAATTCTCTGCCAAATAATTTTAAGTCAATGAAATCATTTGGGATTGCTTTCCTTACTTTGTTTGGATCATCTTATGCTTGCGAGCAGCTGTTTTCAGTTTTGAATTATAATAAATCTGACTCCAGAAACAGACAGACAGAACACACAGATGACCTGAGTGCTGTATGTGTTGCTCTAAAACTTACAAAGTATGAGCCAAGCTTAGACAAATTATCAGCATGCATACAACAACAAAAATCACAATAATTGTTCAAAAGCATGTCAAATGAAAACTTTTACCTTTCAATAAAAAGTTGTTTGTATCATTAAAAGCTCTGTTATTGTGTTTTTCTTTTAAGACAAAAGATGTTAATTTATGAGTGATTTTTTAAACTAAAATCTCAGTATTCAGGTTTAATTGCCGTGTTGGCACTTTGCGATAAACAAGGGGGTTTTGGGTTGCAGTTTGGGCACAGGTGTCCACTGTTGGCCATGTCTGCCACTGTTTAGGGTTGTAATTATAAACTACTAATTTATAACTGTTTTGCACATCAGGTAGATGCTTTGGAAAGCACAAATGAATATTGCATGTATGTACTGATTGTTTTCTTTTTTTTTCCTCTCTTCTATAAAAGAAAATGGCGCAAAAGTGATTTTAAACTATACCAAAGTTAATGGCAGATTATGTGGCTCTCATTCCTAATGGTAAGAGAATTCTTGTGTCAGCTGGTAAGGAATGAAGGTTGGACAATTACTACATTTACTTAGTGTTTTTTTAGGCAAATTCCCCTATCCTGGGGTTGGGGACCACTGATATACTAGAACTCTTGCGGTCAAATGCATTAAAGCATACCTAAACTCAGAATTTGCACTTTAGATAAAATGGTAGGCAACCCTTTTATGTAAAGTAAAAATTCTGTAGTTTTTAAAAAACTTTTTAAAAAAAAAGTAAAAAAAAAAAAAAAGGGGTGCAGCACCACCCCCTAAATCTGAATGAATTGGAGGGCTCTTGGGCGCATTTGTCAAAAGGAAAAAATATTGCTGATCTCACGCATGCACAGTGAGAATGGCAATTTTTTTCCCACCTACGTCACCCAGTCTCGCACCTGGGTCAGGTGACGTAGGAAGAAGAAGCCAGAAGAAGGGGAGAAGATCCTCTTTAATAGTTTGTTACACACTTTACATAACACAGTGACATCAACCCGTGACCAGTAATAATGTTTAAGAGATCATATTAGAGCAAGTGACCCATCATAAGTAACTCAAAAACACAAATAGTTTAATTGTAACCCCGAAAAAGGGGAGAGGGATTATGCAGACTGAGCCCATGTGATTTTTTCCCCTCCTTTTAAGTAAACATTAAAAAAACACCATGAATATATGTATTCACATTAATTTGATTGACATTTTAAGATGAAGATTGTAGAGAATACACTGATTTTTTTTTTCTCTACTCAATACAAAAAAAAACTTTTTTTTTTGGTTGGACATACACTTTAGGTAAAAGTTGTAAATGTAAAAATATAGAAAAATAAGATTCTGTGATTTATTAGATTGCCTAGCCATAAAGGTCATTTATTATCATTAGGTGTATGGTATAATATGTTTTGTCTCACATGAGGCATTAAAGATAACAATGTAAGTAGAGGGTAGGTTAGTGTAGATCAGTGTTTCTTATCCAGGGTTGCTCCAAAGGTTGCCAAACAATAATGTTTTCTAGCAATCTTGAACGATGCCATTCTCATTAGCCAGTAATGTAGGAAGGATTCTTCCCACTGACCACCCATTAATGTACTGTGATCTGTGTCTAAAGAAATTATAGTAGGGGTTTCCCAAGACCTGAAAGTTATTTTTAAAAGGGTTCCCCCATGTAAAAAAAAGGTCAAGAAAGGCTGAACTAGGGTGTCACTGAAAACTGTATCCAAAATATTTAAAACTTTATTACCTAATATTTCCTCCATTTCCTCCCTCTAGGTCAACTTTCATCTGGAAGTAGAAAAGTTTTGAGCTCCAGGTTGTTGGGATATTTGTCCATCCTCCTGCAGTGTGCCATCTGTGCCCTCCTTGTTTATGCCCTCATTTTTGAAGGTGGTGACTTGGTTGTCAGTGGATGCCAAAAGATCGGCTTTTATAATTACTGCCTGTACAACAAAACTCTTGGGAACTGTGAATGTATTTTTGATATTAATGATCCGAGTTTGGCTGGGAGAACCAGCAAACATGGATTTGTCTTGACCAATCTCTTGACCTATTCTTCGTTGGTCTTCCTTATGATGAATATCCTGGTAATGATTTTTGCTCAGTGTTTGAAAGAAGGAGATCTCTGGAAATTTTCACTGGGACTTAATTGTCTTAGCCTGGTTGTACTTAGCATTGGAATGGCCATTTTTGTTTCTGTATATTGGGATCTGTTTAATTTTTCTCAAGTGACCCCTGGATTCCTGGCTGTGCTGGTGGCATTGGGTGGCATGTCTCTACTCTGCTGGATCATACCACATAATATCAGCTTTGCCAATTAGATGTTTAGAGAAGTGAATCTTTTTCTCTTGTGAAAGTGTAACGTCTTTTTACTTTATTACTAGCTATTGATTTGCACAGCCTTAACCACTACATATAACCACTGAAACCTTACATTATACGTAGTACATATTTCTAAGTTTTCAAAGTGTGCCTAAACCCATCTGTGCCCACCTTGGAGAGACATCTGTCTTGGTGACAAGTGTTACTGAGGGCAAATCTTCACAATGGAGATGCTGGGTGCAAAATGCCTGAGAAAGATTCCAGTCTTTCCAAAAGAAAGTTCCTCTGACTTTTTTCTTGGGTTTATAATAATTATTTTTGCATGGGCTTCTAAATACTGTGTTCCTTGTTTACGTTATATTTGTATTCATCATATAAAACCTAAATATGCACTGTTATCACTTTACATTAAATACACTTATGAAATAATATGAGTAGGTATTTATGTTGGTAAATTGAAGGGCATCAGTATTGCCTGTGATCTCCATGCAGCTGTCTAATTCTGTGCCGTGTCTCTGTGCAGGTAGAATCAAGGACTAGCTTTCTGATGCCCAGCGATCTGAAGGGTGGGGGAATATTCAAGTAGCAGGTGGGAAGGAAAAAACACAGATCCATACAGAATGTATGAAGTAAAAATAGGGATATGCCTGTACTATAGGTCTTCAGGTACAGATTTCTCTCCAGCAAGGAGAACAATGAGCACTAAATCTCCTGTGACAGGCAGTCAGAAGCAGCAGTGCCTTAAGTCACACTTGGAAAAACAGGACCACTAGGGGCACCAATGCTTGCACAAAAGTGGTGTGAGCCCTAAGAAGGGCCAAGGCACAGAGTCTAAGCAGCAAACAGGTGTTCTCCAGAGCCTATAGTGGTGAGGATGATGCGCTACTGATTACCGCTAGGTTGCAGTCCTTGGGCACACCAGGTTGGGTACACGGATACGGTACTAAAACACAAGGCAGAAGAATTGTCAAGGAAGGCTGGAGTGAAGGGGGGCAGGTCACAAGCCAGGGGTCAAATACCAGGGATCCAGGAAATAGACATCATTGACACAGGGGCCACTACAGACATAGGGAACGGAGGAGACACTGGGTGCAACAGGAGTCATAAGAGACTGAAGAAGAGAATGGGCTGAAAACTACAGACTGGGCAACAAGGGGGTAACACAGGAGCTGGACAGAGGAAACACTGAATTATACAACAGGTGAAGAGGAACAAGCTCAGTAGAACTATGGGCTCGGCACTAGTGGAGACACGTTGCATAAACGCTGAGTGCTGTGTCTGAGCTAGTTAAAAAGCCAAGGGTGATTTAGAGGCTTTTTTTCTGATTGGCCGGCAGGAGGGGCGATACTGATCAAATCTGGAAAAACAGGCGCACCCGGGCCCAGAACTGCAGGCTTGCACAGGAGAGAGGTGCCTGTGCTTTAGCAAGGAAGAGGTATGCGTGACACCTTACATCTCACACTACAAATATACATCTATGAGGCTGTAGACACAAGCCACAAATGCACTGTTAACTTTTTAAAAGGGATTTAGGACCAACAATAAACCTTTCCTGGTATTTATAGATAGCAAATAATCTTTGTCACAATTTAGGCTTTGCATGTACATGGGATGATTCTCAACCAATACAAACAAATGCATACAAGATACAACAGATGCAAAGGATAGGCATATATTGCCTGTAATGACATTCATACTAAGAATTCTGGTTAAATGATTGGGGACAGGGACTTGGTAAATTGTAGGTTTCAGCACTTTGGTAAAGCTTTGGGTTCACTGACATTTCACCCAAAGACCTACAAAGTAATGGTTCAGATGATACAGCTTTTGTACAATTGTCTGCTGTGTGAATGTCTATCGGTTCTTTTGGTTGTTTGTTCAAACAAAACACTTTCTTTGCATGTTGTATAATAATATCTAAACCTGTGTCTAATGTCTCTGGTCCAGGTCTTCTCTAATCAAATTTGGTTTTGTGTTGACTTCCTTCTTTAAATCAGCTATTAAATTGTTATCAAGCTCTGTGCATTCTGCTGCTTATGAAAAGGCCAGTGGGTCAGTGACTTTCATCACCATTTCTATATTGTGCATATTCTGTGAACACTTTTCTGTTTTTATCTCTAGTTGTTGGATTAAAGCAGAGGCCAAATGTACGGTCTGTTCTCCTTGCCAGGAGATGTCATTGAGGACTTTTCTCTCCAGGTGTTCCAGTTGTCTTCTGATGTCACTGAACAAAATGATGGCTTTCTCTGTGTTTCCGGGAGCCTTTTCTTGGGCCTCAGTCACAGATTTACCTAGACTTTGGACCTTTTCTTTGATTCTTCTTTGTTTGAGGTCAGGTTTTGCAAAAAAACTTTCATTGCCTCCCGTTTTATTTCAAAGGCTTTATTCAGAAGCTCTACCTCCATGTTTTCTACTGAAGCACAGCGGCATAGGGCAAAGACAGAGGCATCGGGCATCAAAACAGTACAATTTAAAAGACTTCCTATTGGCAGAGCACTTCCTGTTCTCAAGAGAAACCCAAGCTTCCAATGAGTTTTCTCCTGGAAACTCGCCTTGAACCAACACATCCTGCTCAATCGGGAGAGACTTGAAACTTTCCACAATGTTGCACAGTTTCTGATTCTTCTCCAGCACAGGATGGCGTTCAAAGCTTCGTATACATTCAGGACAGGAATATTGTCTGGAAGCCTCCTGGAAATCCAGCGTGTTTCCAATGCAGGCATAGCAAAAAATATGGCCACATTCCACCATCACAGGGTCGGTATAAATGTCTAGGCAAATGGAACAGTTTAGTTCCTCTCAGAGATTTCCACACGCCATGGGTGTGGGGATAGAGTATCTCCTTTCTCCCAGGATCAAGTGCTTGCAAGCTGACATATGTCATGTGAAGATAAGGATGACAATTTGGTTACATTTGAAAAGATCTGAGATGAAACTTTGGTCTTTTAGTTATGGTCAAGGAATGGTATGGGTGCATGGCCAAGATGAGGATCACTGGGTGGGTGAACAACTTACAAGAGAACCCATACCTGCAGTAAAAAAAGAATCAATGAAAAGAGTAAAAGGAACAAAGTCTTGAAAAATAACAGCAAGCCCACAAACATAATATTATCCTTTCTCCATGGCACACAGGAAAAAACCTACAGTTTCCCTGTTATGTGTAATAGCACCAACCACCTTATCTTTGGTGTCCATGTTTAACAGAAATAGATCAGAACTGGGAGATTTGTAAAGTTATATACAAGCTCTGGTGACCCACCCTACCCGCTGTTGTGATGAATGGCTGCATAGAATGAGGAGGGTGGATACATTTTTGAAAGACTATTTACATTCATCTGTCACTGTCCTGCCATCTTTTACTTTTGGTGCTTACTGGTGATGGCCACCCCAAGCTTTTTATCACTGCCCATCAGTTTATGGAGGACTATTCACAAGAAGACAGAAATCATTCAACATCACACAATGGGTGCACTTTTAGGGAGAAATTAGCAGCCTTGAGGCATACCAGCTCCAATCTATTCATATATGGAACTTTCATTGATTAGAATTAGAGACCACACTTTACAGAGGGGACTTGACGAGACAGCATGGCTTCTATATATATTTTCTAAACACATTTTTAATGCAGTTTTTGTGTGCAAAGCTCTTTCCATGTACACTTTGCTTTAGAAACTAGTTGTAGATTGTTTATTTCAGTTGCCATTCTTGTTTGCCTATCCTTGTTCAAACATGTTCTTTAGCACTAAATTAGCATAACAGCTAAAATAATTACCATATAATACTTTAGCCTATTTTGTTATCTTCATATCTTCAGACTACCACCCCAGTCACATAATGCAGCATGGAGGGGGTTCATAAGGATGGTAGTGCAGGTGTTTGATCCAGTTACCCAGCTTATAAAAAGAAACCTTTCAGCTACATCATCCAAACCCACGTCACAAATTAAACTCACCATATTACTTTGTGTCTGACTGTGGGACATGTGATTGCGGGGATAACACAGCTCAATTCTTCAATCAGCCTTTTTGCAAATATTTACTATCAAGGTGTGTCTATCAGAGGAAAAATGTGGTTGGCTTATCACCCGAGATTAAAGGAATTTATTCCTGGTCACTGATTGATTTTAGAACAGCTTATTGCCTACTGTTTTCACCCAAACTACAGTGACTGGGAATAGCCTTTCAGCCTTTCTGTCTGGTTATAACCTCCAAAACTTTCTTGGTAGTTAAAAACTTTGCAATGGTCTCTCAATGGCACTTTCAATATTATAATTGCAGTTACAATTTAAACTGAATCTTGTGATCATCTAAAAGTATTTGATGTGCTATCTACACATTTGCTGTTTCAGTGTTATAATAATTTAAACTACTATATTTAACTTAAATTTAAATCGTGACACAAATTATTATGGAACAGAGCGAAAAAGAATATATGTAACCCTAGAAGAACCTAGAGATTGATGAAAGGAAGCAAAGTGATAGAGATCAATGGAGAAGAGCAAAGAGGGAGATAGAAACAGGGAGATATAAAAAAAAAACACAGATAGAGGGGAACAAGGAGAGATCAATAGAAAGAAAGTGGTGCATGACTTGGAAAGAAATCCTTTCCAGGTTTGCTAGATCACCCAGCTTCACAGATGAAAGTGTATCCTCTGCAGCCTTGGTAAGCTTTAATAAATCAGCCCCAGAGATGGAGGGGGACAAAGAGTAAAGATACCAATGGAGAAAGTGAAAAAAAAGACCAATTGTGTTTTAAAGTCAAAGGAGCATTTATATAATAAATATTTTTGTTCTTTATGCATTATGTACCATAACTTTGTAAATGTGATCAACCTAATATAGATAATGTGTTAAAATTTTAATACATTTGATTTTATGTGTTAAATAATATATATTCACATGGAGGTAATCATGTTCACTCAATACATTAGCACTTTCTGCATACCATTTCAGCACAGTAACTGTGCTTTACAGCTATTGTCTAGAAGTCTATATTTTTATTTTGACTGGAAAAATGGCCCCTATGAAAGTGAATGACTTTTATCTAGCTGCAAAGAAATAGGATTGGTCGCAATGTTTTGTACAATGATGAAAAAGATACACATTTAAAGATATTCACATTTATTAATGTATGTGCAGGCTAACTGCAATATGGTTATTATATAGGAAGCTTAGGCTTTAATAGTTTCCTTTTCTGCTGCCCTCTACTATTACCTGAAGGTCAGCAGGAGGAACCACAGAGGGAAGTAGACATCTAATACTCCCAAGGAGCGTCAGATGAAGAAGTTCCTTAAGGCAACAGTATCTTAGGAATACAGAGACGAATGGCAATTACAATTATAGTGCTTCTTCTATTTCAAATTCCAATTTTGCATCTTTTAACTAGGAACATTTCCTAACATAAATGGAATTTATTTCAGCCCCTGGACATATGGCTCCTTTTGCAGGTATTGCTCTCCTTTATTTTCACCTGGTGATTTCTGTCCCAGGGAGACAACACTCATCATACTGTATCCACAGATGAGAAACGCTGTCACCCAAGGTTAGGGCAACAGAACACCTTAAAACGCCTCTACTAATAGGGGAGAACTAAGAACAAAACTAACCAAACATGCAACACAAAGAACAGTATGTGATCAACAAATTTCTGGCTGGATCAACAGCCATTTAATCCACTGGACAGATAAAATAAAACACTTTTAATTGTACATTAAACAGACCAAACAGAATCAAATAGAAGATCACTGTTAGAGATTACATATCCCTCAACTACAGGATAAGCAGGTAAATAAAAAGTGCAACTCAGAGGAGTTAACTTTTAAAAAAGCTATTATAATTAGACTGACCAGTTAAAAGTAAAATATAGCAAAAATACAAATGTTATGCTTTGCACATGGCTACAATACAGTACACGAATGCTGACATCTTGGTATTTTGATTCTGAGTCTTAATACAACTTTTTCCCACATATATCACAGAATGAAGAGGCTCAGTAAAAGTGATGGTGAAGGTGAAGAGTTGTCTTATTTGGTCATACAATTCATAAAAGGTAGCCCTCAATGCCGGCGGAAATGCTGGATTATCGAACAATGGTGTCATGGGCCCGGGTCTCGTAGACAATTTGCCCGATCTAAGGAGAGTGTCCCAAATACGTAATAAATCCACGGTAAGTGGAGGCATGGGGGAGTTCAGCCGTAATAAAGACCGGTCCACCCATGGCAGAGACCGGAGACTCACTGGGGACAGAAGTTCTTCCAGTAGAACCCATTCTTTTGACTCCCGACTGTGAAACCAGTCAGTCATGCGCACTAAGACTGAGGCTCTATAGTAAGAAACAATATCAGGGGCCCCCACTCCTCCTCCACATTTGGGTTTAACCAGTATGCTGAATGCCAATCTGGGACGCTTCTTATGCCATAGGAATTGTAGAAACAACCTATGTATTTTACGCAGATAAGCAGTAGGTAAAAATTCATAAAAGGTCTGTTCTCCAGTCCCATAATCCAAGTATATCCTGAATCTTTTATTTTATAGGTGCAGGTAACATGGCCATTTATATTAGATGTTGTCTAATCCCCAAACACTTGCTCTTTAGATCATTGTCCTCCTGATATCTTTGCAGTTCTGGAACTTGGAATTGACTTTTGTACAGTAAAAAGAAACTGGAACCACTGGAACCACATGTCCACCGCATGTCCACCAATGCTTAGCTGAAAAAGATCTCTCTGACATACTTTAAAGGATCATCATCGTCAGACTTAGTATTGGATAAAACTGAGTGGTTTGTCAAGTCTTTGGGACGTGACAATGTCAGTTTTTGGCTACAGGATGCTTCTGGAGAAGTTGGAGATATCTCATCTTTGTCCGTGCAGAGGTCTTTTGTTTTTTCCTCTTCTATGTCAGTTTCAGCTTCCAGCTCACTGTCCTGCTCAATTTTACTCTAAAGTAGAAACACAATTACAGTTGTAAAAAGAGCAAGATGGAATTTGTTTTCCAACTGTACATTATTAGGCATAATAAGTTTCTTGGACATGTAAAAAGGGTTCTTTATACTAATAATACCAGCAACAATCTTCCAATGGGATTATATGTCAAAGTAGCTTGTTTTGTGCATTTAAACTACCAATGTTTTTTAATGAATCCTAACAAATGATGTATATAAACTGTCTGCAACTAAGCCTACCCCCTGTAGTACCCAGAGCTCACCACATTGTCTTCAGCCTTATGTCTTCAGCCTTACAATTGAAAGATTCAGAGCATCTCTTCAAGCTAAATTCTGTCATAAGCAAATATAGTGAAAAAAACATGTAATATGTGTATTCTTAGCTGAATCTTGGTGTACTTTGTGTATTTTTTCTAAATCAGCAATTAGGGGAAAACGTTGTCTCTGTTCTGTACCCCCTCCTGTAGTTTTCTAACTCTGCTCTATGCACAGACCATGTGCACTGCAATGGGGTGGCTGCTTTTTCTTTGCAGATATTTTATAACCAATAACTGGGTTTGTAAAGACATCTGATGCACACAATGAATTTATTTCCATTGTGATTACTGGTGAATGCATTTAATTATATTTTGTTTTTATTATTTTTACCCAAAAACCCAGTTTATTGATGTTGCCTCTATCTAAGCAGTCATACTTCCCAAGGTCAGAAGAAGACCAAAGAGGAAGAGGAGACAGTGTGTCCAATGACCAGACGTCAGAAAAAAATAGAACATACTACAGGTGGGGGCCTCAGGGCGTGCAAGGGGTGACAGGGTTTAGGAGATTTATTCAAACACTTTTTAATGATGACAAAGTTATTTTTAGTTGACTTGTAATTTTTAACCTCTAGTGGTCCAAACCCCCCAGCCCTTTCTTTTCTATGTTGGGCTGTACGTTCTGATGAATCAGCTAAGCTTTAAATCTTCAGATTAGAAACACAAAAGTCTGTTGATCTGTTTGCTTCAGTTGTATGTCACTTTTATTACATACCTTGTGTAATATCTCTAATGCGTAGTCAACCAGTTCTTTTTCATTCATACAGTAAATGGTGCGCTTTTGGGGAGATCTGGACGTGCAATACAAAATGTACACAGTGAATATTTTTGGAAGCTCATTTTCAGATCATGCCTGTCTGCAATATCACACAAAAACACATCCTGGTTTTTAAAGCAGAACTAAACCCAAAGATAAAAAAGGAAGGGGAAGGTGATGTCCCATCAATAAAATAACCTTACCTGCCTAATCACATTTTTTAATTAGCTGCCATCCTTTCCCTTTTCTCCCTGTTTTTGCTCTGTGGCCATCCTAATAGGTCAGGATTCCTTCAGTCTCAGCAGCCACAGTCAGGATGTGCTGGGTACCTCGGAATCCTACTCTGAAGTGCACATATATAGGTCAGCAATTCACTTGACAGCTTTAGACAGTCATCAGGAAGGTGAGAATTGCAGAAGAGACATCACCTGTCCCTTTTATAATAAAGCCCTGCCTGAACCTAAACTTTAAAAAATGGAACTTGAGTTCCCCTTTAAAAGGAGCCTACCACCAGACCATTTTTTTCAAAAGACTCCTTACTTTGGGGTAAGGGCATGTAGGATAACAATATAGGCAATGAGGAGTTGGGAATGTTTTAATTATATATTATGCCAGCAGTAATTCCATTTTAAGGTTTTTGTTTTGCAGAAAACATAGCAATCAATCAAGCAGATTTAATCTCTATAAAATGTGTGAGTTGTTATTTTCTGACAATTACGAAATTAAAGTGTGCAATATTATTGAGCTTTGTAAATTATATTTGACACAATAACCTCTACAAGCAACATGATGCGTCATTTTCTAGAAGCCTGTGTCTATGGACCCCACTGACAATGCTGAGCTGTTGTTCTGAATACGGAAGGAGCCTTAGGCTATGTATGCACATGCAAAATTTGTTGTTGGAAGGGGTCTTTCACGATCCTTTCCAACGACTTACGATTGCACTATGCATGAACGCTCTACATACAGCACCATTTTCTATAAAGAGGGGAGGGGGAGAATGATGGAGCTGCACCCCACTGCGCTCTCTCTCCCTTCACTTCCATTACCATCGTTCCTCATCCATCGTCTGTGGTTTTTGCCAGGACGGTCCTTCAGACGATGAGCCCTGTACACATGCAAGATTTTCGTCTCATATCAGCCCTGAGCCGTTTACCGAATGAGAACCATTGCACGTGTGTACCTAGCTTTAGAGTGACAGACAACACAATGTAATGTAAGATCTGCTGCCTGGTTGTCCCCTTCCTTAGAACAATGTCACCTAACTGTCCAACAACCCAACTTCCTAGGGCTGCCACAACTGCAGGAGGGGTGGGTAATGAATTGGTAAGTGGGACGTAATACTGCTCCTCTGAATAAAAATTTCATATATTTCAAAACTAGCGTGAAAAAAAATTCTAAAACTTAAGTTCTAAAGCAAACTTTTTAAAAATCAGTTACTGAATTAATTTCAAGGTGAGTGGTCAAGGATTGGTGAAATGCTAAGTAATACCTGTCCTTTTTCTTCACACCACTTGCACATGGCTTCTTTGTGATTGGTTTGTCTTCCGTCATCCACTGTGGTAGGATCCTCTTTTTTGCTTTGGATTCATTGCTATCCATTACACTAAATGATTTACATAAAAGAAAAATTACATTTTTTGTTACACTGAAATTTAAATAGATCTGAACCCTAAATGTACAGCGTTGCATTGCACATTATAAACAACTGCCATTTTATTACTGATCTCTTGCAGCCTATGTCACCCCACCAAAGTGCGAGATCGGGTGATGTAGGATGAAGACTGAGGACTGCACATGCCTGAGATCGGCAAATTTTTCTGTTCGAGCAAGGTATCCCAGGAGGCTTTGTGCTCCCATTCATCCTCGACCACCTAGGCGGCAGAGAATTAGGGGGCTGTGCTGCACCCTTTTTTTGGGTGCTGCACCTAAAACAACAAAATAAAAAAACACTTTTGGCTAGGTGCACTTCTAGGGGGCAATCACATTATAATATATAGCAGTAACCTGCACAGTAACGCATGATTTTATTCTGAATGGCACCTTGCTGGCAGACATACATTGCAGAAATGGTAATTGCACCATTGTTTGGTGTAGTTTCATGTATGGCAGCCCATTGCTTTAATATAAAACGTGCAGTCAGCTTATTGGCAGCTCCCAGAATTGATGCCAGTGATGTGATAACTGCTATCAGCAGCTTTATCTGATTAGCAGCTTTATCTGATCCCCTTTAATTCAGCTCAGCCCACGTGCTTCCCTTACCTGCACACAGCCACTTCCGCATTCCAACAGCTCTGCGCCTCCCATACTGCGCTGCCACGCCCATTCCTGTCCTGCGCGGCGCAATGGATTCTGGGAAGACTACCGCTGAAAATGTTGATTTGAAAAAGTTCAAAATGCATCTAACCATTTGTACAGCAGGTGGCGCTGTTCGCTGCACAGGAAGAACTGGAATTGCAGATTTCACTTTCTAATGCAGAATTGCTGTGTCCATTATTATATTATTAATATTATTATTATTATTATTAATAAACAGGATTTATATAGCGCCAACATATTAAGCAGCGTTGTACATTAAATAGGGATCTCACTCAATGCCCATTCTATACCTACCATAATAAATAATTAAAATATAACACTATTTGTTATATGGAAGAGTTTATTGTTTGTGATAGATTTGTTCTGAGTTCTATTTGCTCTTCTGTAAACTCAATAAAAACCTAATAAAATGTATTTTAAAAAGGCAAAGGGACCAAGTCCTGTACCTGAATTTAGATTTCTGCATACTAGTGGGAAGGCAGCTGAGAATTGAAGCAGCAGGGCACTGGAATTATCAAAAAAGAGCATTGTTATATGTCCTAGTCCCTGTAAATGTCCCTTTAGCTGTGCAGCTTGGTGCGTTACATGAAGTGAAACAGTAACTTCTTTTGGCAGGATCAACAGGTAATGAAATTATTTTTAAAGGGGTGGGGAGTTAGTGCTGGTGAACACATGAATATAATGTCATTTATATTTGATGGCAGGTCCACTTTAACCTGCATGAATGCTTTTGAGATGTAAATCTTGCAAATACAAATGGAAAGGACAGCAGAGGGAGTTGAACCCTGGACCCCAACTCTGCAAAGCGGGGGACGGGTATCAAACTCTGGCAAATGGACCCAATCTGGCCCGGCACATCCTTTTTTTTGGCCCCCACAAGAATTCTTAATATGAATTGCAGCTGGCCCACTGCTACTGCAATCTGTAGAGATGACGGGCCATCTGCAATTCATATGAACTAGATCAATTCTAGTCCAGCGGCCTTTCTGCCTATGCGTGGCCCCGCATATAGACTCAAGTGATGACAGGAGTATTAGTAGCAGCATCACTTGTGTCTATTGAACAGCAGCCTATGCGTGGAACCACAGTTTATACTGACAGGTAAGATCAATAATCAGGAATTATCAGGATTACTATCAGGAATTACCATGGAGCTATTGCTAAATTAATTGTTTTACTGTGCCAGAGAATGCAATGTGAAACCAAATGAATGCAGCAATTCACTTTGCATTCTCTGGCAAAGTAAAACAATTATTTCAATAAGAAGAAATAAGAACACAAATAATTTAGATCAATCCACTGCATATTACTGCATGCTCTTCCCATGTGTTCTTGTTTCTTCTTATTGAGATTGTTTTGTCAATAATTTTCAAGTTTGGCCTGCGACTTGGTCTAAATTTTTAATTTTGTCTGTCTGTGTATTTGAGTTCGACACCCCTGCTGCAAAGTAACAACGTGAAACACTAAGCTCTACCCCAAGAAAGGATCACAGACACGTGTACACTGGCTAGGAAGCAGCCATGTTTAATGCGAGAACATGTTACAATCGGTTGATGTAAGTGTTGAAAAATAGCTTTTCATGTCATGGAAAAAAATAAAATGAAAATGTTAAATAAAACACTTTTGCGGTTTATCTATCTAAATAAAGTATCAAATGCACAATGTAGAAATCTATTGCAGTTCATGAAGGTGGAATTAGAAGGTAGTTATAAAACAGCCGATGCCGAGGGACTACAAGTGGCAGCATGACCTTAGACAAAGACCTTGCAGTTTTCTGAGAACTAAAAATACATGTTAGCTCTGCCCATTTATAAGTAACTCCATTCATATAGCAAAGCACCATTGTCTGGATGGTATTATTGTTTGCTAACACTTTATTGTTTGTGTGGTAAATCTGTTTTATGTTTTGCCAGAGGAAGAAAAGCACCATTTCACTGGGCTGACCAAACTTAAGGAGGTTCTCAAGGTGAAAGTAGCAGAGATGATTCAGAATTTTGCATTTATATGGAAGAACAACCTCTGCCTGCTGCTCCACAATATAGTGACAGCTTATGGAGGGCTGGAGCAAAGTCAGGCAAATGTTTCCCTGACACTGGCAGTGCCAACACCTACACCCAACCTGCTTATTTCTGCAAAGAATTTGGTTTACTGGTAAAGACCAGAAGTCCTAGCGCATATTTCAGGTTATTTCTATGGCCTAGGTAGATGGATTTACCCTATATATACCCTTTATTCACTACATTTGTCACCACAACAGAAAGAGGATATCTTCCAAAGGGGACAGCTAGAAGAGAAAGTTACAGGACAATAAAGACATTTTAACCATTCCAAACTTTGGGCTTTAGATATCCATTAACAAGAATTATGCAATGGTCACAAATGCTATTGCAGCCCTACGAGAGCTTTGTGTTGCAGGTGATGGTAAATCTATTTATTCTTGCAAAGCAGTGCATAGGGTTACGGTGATGCTCAGTGGCTCTTATTAATTACATGATCCCTTCAACTACAAGTGCCACATTATTTTTGTGAAACATGATTTTTGATGGGCTATGCATGCCAAATTTTACACATCACTATAGTCATATACATTTGCTTCACTCACTAAACTTAATGGATTATCTGAAGGCACCTATACCATACCTCCCATTTATAACACAGTGAAGCCCTAGATTTGTATGCTTTGTGTGGTCCTGTACGCCCATTTGTGATGATTTGTAAATGCTTTTAGCTTAAAATACTTATTACTAATGGTGAAAATGCTGACTCCCATACTGCCCTTCAGTACTGCACTAGTAGAGCTGAGTAACAGGCACACCCCACACAAAGAAGAGGAGAGGAGGGCATGTCGGACCAAGTCTGCTACTAAACACTGATACCTGGGTACTGGATCTAACTCTGGGCTGCACATTCAAGTCAAGTAACAGAAATAAAGAGTTTAGAATACAAAAACAGGCTGTGAGTACAAAATTTGCTAAATAGGACATTTAAGTAACCTTGTCTTCCAGGTTTTGTTAAAAGTAAAGCTGAGATTTGCATGTGTACAATAAACTGATAGAACCAAGTACGGCAGTGAGTATTTGTGCTCTGACCTGTCTGCAAATTTCTGTTGTTTGCAGGACAGATCTCAGGCACATTCCTACAATGGAATAAGGCCATTGTAATAACCATATGAGCAATGCATTGAAGGAAGTGGGCAGAAGATGCTGACACCTACAGACTCCTCCTCACACGCAGGTAGGGTAGGGTAAAGTACACATCCAAACACAGGTCCACTTCAACAGGAAACTGAATACAGTGGCATACAGTGATGTATCCTTCAGATAAAAAGCCACTTATCTGCCTCTTGATTTGATTCAATGGCTACAGTACAGGTATGCAGATTGGGAGTTATGACTTCACATTTTGGTCCTGCATCAGCAACAATTACTGAAACCAAAGCCAGCCAGGTAAGTAACATTTCAAGAGGTAGATCAGCAATGGTAACCTACATGCCTTGTAGTAAAGTCTTACTTTCTAGATAATGTCTTCTCAAAAAAGGAGACAATACAAGAAAGATGATGCCGAATGGTTTTTACAGGTTAGTGCTCTTTGAACATAAGTTTTGCTGTGCACAGAAGCAACGTAAAGGCCAAGCTAAAACCACCCATCCATAGGGAGGCTGTGATGGTAAAGCACCTGTATTAAGGGCTAGGAAGGGGAAGTTCAGAACAGGCTGCAAAGGCTTCTGGAGATTTGCCCACCAAAAGGATTGAGGCATAGGTAGGCAGGACCTACAGGAAGCCCTGTGCTAACTACTTACACTAGTGATGCAAATTATTTGCATTTGTAATAACTGTTGGAACTTTATTTATCATGTCTAGTAAGGGATGCTCACACATCTCCACCTTAGGAAAAAGGTAATCTATTTAACTCTCCTCTTACTGATCATTTCAGGACTAGTTAAACAGTGCTAGGCCGAGTTATCAACTGCTTTCCTATAAAGTATTTCTCTAGAACATGGATTTCTAGCCCTGCACCTCTTCTGAAGCTCACTTGTCCTGCTGCACTCTCCATATTAGAAATAAACTTGTCAAGCATGGGTAAGACAAGAACTTGCTTCATAGTACTAAACATGGGGGCAAAGCTGGGAAACAAATGCTGAGCAAGAAGAAACCAGTCCAGTCTTCTCCCATGGATGAAACATTATATCTGCTTTAGTAGGTTTATCCTACAAACTATCCACTGACCAAAAATCCACTGATTTGGGGAGTATTTGTATGTAACTAAAACACTGAGTGAACTGATAATCCTAAACCTGCTAAGTTTAGTTAGTAAGTTTACGTTGTATTGCACCTGAACATGAAAAGTATTTGAGGGAAAAATACATATTTACTTTTAGCCCATAGCAGCCAATCATAATATTATTTCCATAATACTAATGCTAAAGGGTAGGAAAAAAAAAGAAAAAAAAGAGATTGGTCGATTCGGGGAACAAGAACAGTCTTTCTGTCCGAAGTCCAATAATACTGGCAAATTTCTGCCCATGCTGGAATGTATGACATCTGTCCTGCTACATTTAACATGTTGAGAGATTGCAGCAAGGCCAAAAGTTTTTTTAGCTAGGGTTGAAATTCAATTTCCTCCTCAGATACAAAATAACATCAGTCTTAGATGCCGAGTTAGGATTTCTGAGCCAGTAAAGTGGTCAGTCTGATTTTCCCATCCATTGAGGCCGTTAGGCAAGTGCCGCATTCCACTGCTGTGCTCCAGTCCACTGTGACGACAGGGGCTCGATGTCCACCCAAGGACAGGCAGTTCTCTAATGTACTACCATCACTGTTGAGCTGAAACAGAGAGAAAAAAATAAGGTTAATGAATTAGTTTTCAATGTACAATTATTTGTATATATTGGAGGTTATTGGGAAGTTTGTCCAGAAAAGAACTGCAGGGGGGAGGCAGGTTAGAAGTGTGTGCAGAGAATATGATTGCGGTAGTTTGTGTAGGATAGGAATGTAGAAGTTATGTATGAGATGTGAAGTTATGTATGAGAGGAGTGTATTACAGTGGGCAGTGCACAAAGTACAATGAGAACAGTAAGTGTGGGAAAGGATAAAGAAGGATATGACATGGGCTGTATGTACAGAAAAATAGTGGTGAAGTTATGACGCTGGCTTGGCTAAGCACAGGAGAGTAATATAGAGGACATGAATAATGGCAACATGTGCAAAACAGGAGTGCAGAGTGGGAGAGTGGGAGAAAGGGGCAGTATGTGCAGAAAAATGTACACAGGGTAAAAAGAGAAGAGGAGCAGTATTTTCAGAAGACTGTGGAGGAAATGACCATGTACAGAGGAATGTAAAGGATGTACAAGGGGCAACATGTGGGGTATAATGGTCATCTGGCTGTTCAGGACAGGACCCTCGACTACAATAGGGGCAGTACTGTGCATTTAAAAAAGTAGTGCAGAGTATGAAGGATGTAATATGTGCAAAAGAGGACTGCGGAGGCTGTTTGGCAGATGTTATGTGCACAAGTGAGGCAGGTGCAAGGAAGGGTGTGCATGTGTGAAACATTTCCTAACAGCAGAACAAAAAAAAATATTTTTTTTCCATTGAGGGGCGCAGGGAGTTATTGACCTTCAAGGTATCCAAAAGCACTCAAACGAGGAGTAGGCAACTGAACTGCCAATAATTTCAAACAAAAATTAACAGAAAACTGGGGACTGCTTGTAACACAAACATCCATCTAAAAGGTATTGGAGATCCAAGCTTGCATACAATGAAGCCAAAACATCAATGTGGAAGAACATGTACAGAATGTGTAAACAGAAAACCAGATGGTAGCTTTGCAAAAGAGTAAAGGCCGGTTCTCTAGTTTTTAACATGGCAGGTTACATTTATTTAGAGAGAGTTCCAATGAATAAAACATGAGAATAATGCAAACGAAACTCACTTTATATATAACTCCTCCGTTGCTTGAGCAGGTAAGCATGTAATTGCCTTCTGAATCAAAAGCAAAAAGCCTGCCCCGTGGAAACTGTACTTGCTTATAGCCACTATAACCAGACAGCATGAAGGGGCCAGTGGCATCTGGGGGCAATGAATATTCTGACACTTTCTGACCACTTTTATGAATGTTCCACTGGATAAACTGGAAGACAAAAAGAAAATATCAAATAGGTGAACAGTACTACCACAAAATCTGTATTATGTCCTGTAAATCTCATAGCCAACACTCACCTTCCCATCCTCTCCAATGCTGTACACAGCATTCTCATCATAGCTGAAGTCAACGGAATAAACCTCCCCCTTGTGTGCGTACCAGCTCATGGCACACTGATGCTGCTGCATGTCTTTGTGGGGAAATAAAAGGCAATCACATTGCGTTAGCAACAAAGCTACTCCTTAACATAAATTACATTAAAGATAACCTTCAGGCTTTCCCTGCACTTTCACACCTCACTTCCCACTAATTGCTAGCATAAACCTAAAAAAAAAAAAAAAAAAACTTACCTAAATGTCCCTTTTACTTACCAGAATGACATAGACACTCCCTTGGGTTTCCCAAAGACTGCAGGCGATGGGAATCATCTAGTTTGGGCACATTGGCAGGCTGACAACAGGCTGAATTCTTAAGGGGGTAGTGGAAGATGAGGTTTTGCCTAGAGATCATTCAATGAACTGGATGTAAACTGAAGGGAAACTAGTATGGAAAACTGTCCCTGGTTCCAGTTTACCATACTTACTGACAGGACCCCCTGAACAAGAGGGGTAAGGATCAATTTGGAAGGTACCTATCAAACTTTAGAACCTGTCAGTCCAGTGCAGTGCAATACCATCTTTCTAGAGAAGTAACCCTGAAGTAGATGGGTAAACCAGGCTATCCATGACAGTAGAAGAAACAAAGATGGAGGTGGTAGATATTGATGTTTGGTATGCGGAACTGCTTTTCAAAGCCCTAAATATAAAAAGAAATAAAAAAGGAATACCAAAGACAGTTTGAAAATCAAGGGTGTCTCACATTTAAAGTTTTTTAATAACAAGTTGGGGTTAATGAACTCTTATCCAGACTTGGATGCATAGGAGCTCAACAAGAAAGGAATGGAGAAACAGCAAGAAGAGGGGTTGTCAGACCTCTTTAGATACCTCTTCCACTAAGAGAGTGGCATTTCTAATAGAATGATGTAATCCGATAAAGAAACATCATCTGTTTATAGACAAACAGGTCAGAAGATTTTTAGAAGTAGAATCTGCAGTCTATTGATTTTTAAGAGTACGGAAAGGCAACATTTTTTTGGGATGGTGAATGAAAGTTCCAGGCCCTCCGTTAGGTTATCACTGTCTGTATCTCCACTGGGGATGTTTTCCCCTTTAAAGATCTGGTGACCTGGGATAACATGCAACCTGGATAAAAGTTCAGGTGGTCCCTTAAAGATAAAAATTACCTTTACTTAGAGGAGAGGTTATTCAAATGCTGTTCTTTCAAAATAACAAGAAATATTATTTTGTATAGAAATAGATTTTAACAAAAGCAGAACAGGGGAGGTTTGTGTAAATTGACTTTGGAACGCACCCAGAAAAAAATAACCTGATGGGGATTTAAACTCTTCTCCACTCTATCCAAAATTAACAAGAATTATTATTTTGGCTAAGATTTTAACAAAAGCAGAACAGGGAAAGTTCTTTTTGCGAGACTTGGAAGCTGGACCTTTTCCAGGTTCCAAAGTGAGCAGAACAGGATCCAATTTTGTATTATATTCTCTGGCGTTTCAGGCACCACCATAAACAGTGTTTTTTTTTTTAACTGCTGCTGTTCTGGGTTTAGTTTGTATGACTAATTTAATTACCATAGTAATTAGAATGTTTTTTCCCCTACTTAAATAGTTTAGTAAAGATGGCCTTATGTTACAACATATTTTATACCAGGTCCGTCCTTTTACTAAATTAACCTCCTGGGCGGTTCAATTCTGTACAAGATTTATATGTCTAAAAGCGGTACATTGTTTTTCATAAAATGTATTTTACAGTATACCATATTAGTATGAGTATAATAAAGTTTGAAATACAAAATCATGTCAAAATAATACATTTAAAAACATTTAATAAAAAATAGATAAATATTATACTCATACAATTATATTATACTATAAAATAAACTTTAATGAAAGACAATGTACAGAGTTTAAACTGTATTGCATTTAATAGTTATTTTGTATTGAATGCAATACAAAATAATTTGAAATTCCCGCCACTCCCCCAACGCAATGGCCGCACGCACCAACGTCACCGGGAACACCCGGGTGACTCATCAGATGTAGAGGACATCAGCTGGAGGATACGAGAGGGCGTCTGCGGACCAGGTAACGCTCTATTTATCATTGTTTTGCATTTGTTTAGCTACCCCAAGCGTGGCTCGGGGTTACTGCTCATCTTTTTTTTTTTGATTGTGATGCATATGGCCAGCTTTGGGTTTAGAAGATTATTACAACATACCAAACAATCTGATGACTCCATCTGCAGCCCCTGTCACAAGTAAGTTGCCGTTGTGATTGAAGGATGTGCAGTTCACAGCAATGGGTGTGGGATCCAGGGAGAACTGAAGCTAGAGGAATAACGGAATATATAGTGAGTGGACTCTGCAAAGACTAAGATCTAAACAGCAGATGACACTGCAGCACAACCTAAAGGGAACAAACCATTTCTCACGGAAATAGGAGTTTTGTCTACAATGCTATGTATTTTGGTAAGGCCCGAGATGTCGTTATTCATTACTTAGCCAAGAACCTATGAAACTGATACAGGACAGTCTATCTCATGCTGCTTACAAGATAGTGACTGCTCTAAATCCCAACTGTCACAGATAGCCAGGGTGCCTACTGATAATTGGGAAACAATGAGAGTGGTTTGCTGATCATATGATAACTGTCAGCTCAGACAGTAATCCCAAGCAGAATTAAAATTTATATTAAAAATTAGAAGACATGTTATCAGCAAAAACAATACTGAAAACCACACCCCTACAGAGTATGGCACTTATCTTCATAAAACATTGTACAGAATAAAATCATATCTCCTAACATACAGAGAAAATAACTAACTTTATACAACCGTTGTTGTTCATTTAACTGACATTTTCTGACATTGCTAAATTTGTCCTTGGCATCTAGTTAATGACTTGATTGATTGATTGATTGATTACAACATGGTTTAAAATTTCCCTGAATAATAATATGAATGCTACTGTATACTAATACTCATACTAGGTTCTTCCACCTAATATCCATGTACTGCAGGAATTGGCAATGTTTCTCCAAGGAATGAAACTACTGTCACCCAGTGCGGTGCACTGCACTGGTAGAGATGAGTAATGACCACACTCCTGAGAAAAAATCCTCACACTAACTTGTAGTGCTAAAAGGAGGAGGATATGACTATATCTGTTAGATTATGAAGTGTCCTAGACACCTTTGACAGGGCAGTCATATTTAGACATTTACAGTAGAACATAAAGCTATGAAAATGGGGGTTATCCAACCAATCTGCCTAAAATAACTTTTCCTGTGATTTCACAATGACATTTTTTCCCCAAACACCTCAAGTGGAAAAAGGAACAGCCTTACCTGTTGCTTCATTGTTTTTGTATCCCAAAGCAGTAACCTTCCCGGCACTTGGTTGCTCCCATTTTCTCCTAAACCAGGGACTGACGGTTCTATGTGGCTAGGTGAGCATGCTGCTGCCGCTGAACATACAAAGGAAGTCCCACTGGGGTTGCAGGCCAGAGATAGAATTCTGAAAAGGTAAACATTTCTGTTTAGGAATGATTTTTTTAAAAGTCGATCAATATTTCCATGCAAAAATGTTCAGCTTTCAACAAACCTAAATATGGTAACATTGCACCCCCATGTACATAGATGTCACATAGAAGAAGGTCACATCATTTCAACCAAAAGTGAAGTGACAACTGACAGCTGCTCAGCACAATGTGAACACAATGTGGACACATGAGTAATATAATAGGAAATAAAAATAATACAAAACTAAATAATAAACACAAACCTTGGCATATCTTCAACAATATTGATCTCACACAAGTTTTTCTTTGCTTCTGTGTCATACAGGCGAACAGTACCAACCTCGCTACCCAGTAAAAGCTGTATCAAAGAAGGTCAAAAATTTATATTCCATGCAGCTGCCCTCAATTAACAGCAAATGCAATATTACATGAAGACAATGAATGCTAGAAGTGTTACAGCAGAATGAGTCAGAAATCTCTAAGTATTTTCTATTTGCCTTTTAAATAAAGACTAACATTAGTTTTGACTTGAACAATGTTTCTTTTAAATTAAAAACAAAGAATTAAAATATCCATACCTGGATACATAAACATGCCAAAGATACCCTAAAGTTAAACCCTAATTGGGAGACATTTAGCTTAGGGACAGGTATTTCTGAGGAATTGGCTGCCTTTTAAAGAAAACCAACTAACAAACACTGGGTTTATGCACCTAAAACCCATTTACACTTGACACTCACCAGTCTATCTCTTTTTGTCGCCCACTCCAAAGACAACAGAGCAGACTTGGAGATAGCAGAAGCCTTGGTCTGCATGATGCCATCGATAGACCACACCTTAATAACACCATCAACATCCAAACTGGCAACCCGTCTTCCTGAGCAGTCAACCCTGTGGGAAATAAACACATATACAGCTCATGTAGAAACAATAAAACCAAAGGACACAAAAGTAAAATAATCTGCTGGGGGAACCAGCATTTTAATATTTGATAAAGAGATTTGTGATGCTCATTTATGTAACTCCTCCTAAATATTCAGGCAAATGAAAACAAATTGTAATTTTTCTCTCACAGTGTAGTTCATTAAGGTCTAGTCCACATGCTGTGTGGTAACACTACTGTACACATTCATGCAGATTTAGCCATTTTTTACAAAATTGTGAACAGTATTTTTTTTTTTTTTTGTAGAAATTACTGACAATTTGTACTACTGCTCACATTTAACTTTTGTGTGTGCGCAGCTCAGGTAGCTTGAGGACATCACATCACTGGAGCAAAAAAAGTAGAGTAGAGATACACTTTAAGAGAATAGTGCGTGAACCACAAAAGTGGTTGTGTAGAATGCTGAAAGGTAAAATAGTTAAGAGGCTGAAAGATAAATTTCAACAGTACAGTTTCTTTAAACAGGAGACAGAAAATGATAAGAACTATCACTGAAATCTGATGGGTCGGGGGACACAGCCAGTACCTGCAATGCATGATGGATGAGTGGTGCTCTCCATATTCATCCTGGCTCAGCACTATAAATGGTTGCTCTGGTTTTTCTTCTCTTACACCATTTCTCCCAACACCCTTCATTAATGCATCAATCTGCTCTGGCTGGGTTTCAGTGCGAAGCTCAGGTTCTGTTTCTGACACCTCAGGCTTCTTTTCTGTGCTTTGCTATAAGAATGAAAATGTACAAATTAAATTGCTTATGCGAGTATGTAAGGACAACCAGTGTTCACACACACACTCCCAATTGTATAACACTCTTTTACAGAACTCCTGTATCCCAACTTCAAATATGTGATAAGAGTCCTTGGGAGGCAGTTACTGTTACTGTGTCAAAAGACAGAGGTTCTTTTCAAGTGTATTTACATTTGCTTACCAATTTATGACAATGCAAAAATCACATTGACACAGGTCAAATGCACATGGAAAGGGGGTCACTGCACCTGACAAAATTTGAATAACCTGAGAAGAACTTTCAACCTGATGCCATCGCCACAAGCCCAAAGCTCATCAGAACAAGACCTAAGTTTGTTAAGGTCACTTTAAGAGCTATTACGTTTAAAGCCATTTGCACAAAGTGCAGCCATGATATATACAGGGGATTCAGTTTCAAATGCAGATATATATGTACAAAATACACACCATGGCAGAGCGTCTCTTCAAACTAGCTTGAACACAACCCAAAACTCTAAAAAACACAGTGACACAAAATATTAAACATATTCATCATTAATCACTGGGAATTGGTCATTTTTTGGAATTAGGATGCAGATGGAATGGAAGCCACCAAGTAGTTAGATACAGATGATGTCTCCACACCTGAGACTGGGTCTTAGAGAGGAGCTCCTTTCTTTCCTGCAGCCGTCGCTGTCTTTGTTGCACTACAGCAGGATCATTGGCGCTAGGCACAGCAAGAACACTCTGAACATTCTTTACCTCCTTGGGTAAACTAAGCACCTCTTTAGTTTTCTGAGCCTAGAAAAAGAAGAAAAAAATATAATTTTTGAATACTGAGCAAAATGATACAATAACAAAAAAAAAAAAAATCTGCACTTTTTAAAACGAGAAAAGTTTGTTTAAGTAGCTTTATTTTTTACAAATCCAAACACTCCAATTTAAAGAATAGGCATTTAACCCCTCTTGAGAGGACACCGCAATAATTGGCTCTCATTTACATCATCTGCTCTCCTGTGAATTTTCTGCACTGACATCTATATTTCTATTTTGATTCCCAAACTCTACTATATGAGGTAGACTTGAACGTTAGAAAAAAAAAAGTAAATCAAACTTTTGTTCTAGCAATGTCCTCTACTATATGAGCCACTATGGTCTTCAAATAGGATATTACTCTCGGTACTAATTACTTCTTTTTGCGACCTCTGCCTAGAACTCAGAGCAAATATAACAGCTTTAAAACTGGTTAGTTAATAATTTAGTTTGTTTAATATTTTGTTTTTATTAAAGACATATATTGCTTTTACTTGGTAATGTTTGTTGCTTTTGATAGCTAGCATCTGTCATTGTCATCCACTAACTAACAAAGCCATATGATCAATACCTCACAGTTGACATGCCTTTCCTATGATTGGGTGCAAAGCTGGCTGGTTGCCAATTTAAATGACCAGAATACAGTAGAGACCAGGACCAGTCAGCAACAATGCTTTCCTACAGCTAGGGGTGGGAAGTACTGCATATCCCTGGCTGTCAAAACAGATTGGAGATTATAGATACCACAGCTCAGGGCACCATGCTGAAGAAAGTTAATCTACAGACTCCGTGTACTAGGGTATTTATGCATATCAGCTAAAACACAAAACCTTGACAAAACCCAGTTACACAGCAATTTCAACGAAAATTGTAAATTGCTTTAAAACCTTCCTTCATTTTTGCAAGAACAAAATTGTCCGTCTACCTCGCCAGCATTAAATTCTTTATAAGTTTGGAGCTGCAATATTTACATCCACATTCTCACCTGATTGTTCACTGGCTCCTTCTTGAGTGGCAAAGTCACTGAACTCTGTGTTGGTGAAGATATAGAAGCTGGTGGAGGCCTGGATGGTGTAGTCTTTTTACTCTGCGGGAGCAAGGAGGAGAGGAATCCGGACGACTTTTGTGACTGGACTGTTGAGCCAGCATTTCTTTGACTAGATACCATGTTACTAAGAAAGATTAAAAAAAAAAAAAAACAAGGCTTTTATCATTTAAGCACCTTGAGATTGGTAGGGGTTAGTATTCAGATTATGAATGCTGTCTACATATTTTGTATTTTTTCCAGGATCCCAGGTTTTTTTCCAAGGACTTTGGACAAAACATGCTGGCAGGTGAATATATAGATCTAAGCTCAGCTGAAGGTGTATCAGTGGTAATTTATGGGAGCTCATTTAAGGCCCAGGAGAGAGTAAAGTAGTTTATGTCAGAACAAAATGTGTAACTTAACCCCCACCTCGTCTGTATTCACTTACAGTTCAGAGTCTCCCAGTCGATCCATTTTGGAGACATAGTGAGGAAGCTTGTGATGTACCATGGGACCATCATCACCTTCTTTTCTCAATCTGTGAGTCTCTGCCTGAAGTGCAAAGAGCTGAAAACAGAAATACACATTTCACAATTATTATTCTAATACCAACTGATGCTTCTGTGAGTATATAGAGCATTTAAGCAAAGAAACCAAGTTTAAACATTTTTGTATTTACTGTAAGTTCACAACAAGCATCCTTTCCTGTTATCTTTCATCTCTACGAGGATGATTTGCCCAAATACCAGGAAAGCTACAGTGACAAAAGTGAAAAGTCATGCACCCAGGTAAACAGCGAGAGATGAATCACAGGAAATGCCTGCAATAGTTTTAACTCAAAGATCTACAGACTGTAGGTCAAAATTGAGCTATTGGTGATGAACCATTACTAAAGGAAGTAAAACTAATGAATTTAAGCACAAAAATCTTCCTACATGTTTAAAAATAACTGTTTGCGTATAAAGCATTTGGAAAAAAAAAAAAAAAAAGAGAAAGACATAAGAGACCAAGGGCACTAAGAAAAAACAGGGATGTTACTACAGAACAATGGCATGAAAGAGGGCACAAGAGAGAGGAACAGAGAGAAAAGAGAACTTTAACATCAGAATTTAGCAACAGGGGAAATAAGATAATTTTTGAACACTTCTACTATGATGATAAAGGCTCTCCTGTAAAGCGTTAAAAGTCTGGTGACAACTTGCCACCCAACGCCAAAAAAAAAAAAACTTGTGAAGCACTTCTACAAGCACATGTAAATATTTCTTTCCCAATATTACTACACACATACTGACCTTCTGTCTCAGTGCCTCATTCTCTTCCTGGATGTGCAAAATTCTCTGGCACTCAGTATCAAAACTGAGAATAGTTGGGACAGGTGCAGCTTGGTTAAGAAAAAGCGAATAATGAAAGAATGAGTGGTTATGGAGTATAAAGAAGATAAGAGCTGAAATATTTAACTTATTGACTATGCATATAAGAATGCTTTGTTTATATTAATGTATAACTAAATGCATTTTAAATAAGAGAGTGGTTTGGGGTTAACCGCAATGTTCCTTTATTTTGAATACTTTCTCAAAGCAGTTTGAACCTTTTCCTACTCTATCCATCTATTATTCTGAGAATGGCAAGATTTAGGGGATGGGAAGAAAGGAGCAAAATGAAGTGGGATTACTCCGAATACAAGAAAACCAAAAATGATCAATTAACAAAGAAAAGTAAGCATTCATGGGAAATCTATGTAAATATCTACCCATATGGGAAATGTTAACATAACATAACCACCTTAACAAGATACGTAGCCAGTTGTCCAAACCAATATTAATTATTGCATCTTTGTGTGTCACCTCCCTGATCAGTGGAAATCCGTATACAAGAATAAAAGAAAGAGGCCTTAGAAAACTAAAAAGGCTGGAATATGAAGAGAGAGTAGTGTAACAAATAGACCATGCCACACAGAAAGAATGTATAAATCACAAGACTGAATAGAATAAAAAGACTCAGCAGGTCAGCTAACGAAGTTTACTCTTACATTGCATTGTGTTTAATACTGACACAGGCAAGTGACATACCTCAAACAGTCTGCTCCTGTGGGATAAATTGAACTCCCACCCCAATTACCCAGCTAAGGATCTCCAGTAAAAGCATTTTGTTTTGATTCTAGACCTTAATGAGCTGACTGCTTTCTGTTTTTTTTTTTTTTTTTTTTTTTTTTTGCTGTTTACTCATTTAGGAAATCCCCCTGCCTTCCTGTCTCTGCTACAAAAATACCACCAAGGTAAAAGAAGAGGGGGGAAAATTCCCCAACAGGGATACAGAATACAGAAGTATCCCTCTCCAATTAAAACTTGACAAACGTTCTAGCCTTCCACTTCCCCCAAAAAATAAAAGTTATGACTGAGTTCCACTTTAAAGCAGCAAGCCATTTGACCTGACTGCGGCACACCCATGACTCATTTTCGGTAACTTTTTACTGACAAAGGATATGCATGCACTGGAAGAGGACACTCAGAAAGTTGTGAAGCGATACGGTGAAGGTGTCCGCCCACTGCCGGGAAAAGTATGTGGAGAACGTAGGGTTAGCGTCAGGAGCGGGCAGGAATGGAAGAGCAAACCACTCTTTCCACTCAGCTTGGTTCTGTAGCTCTGGTGCTTGTTTCTGGAAGAAGTCATGTGCCTTGTCTGTCCGACTGCTCTGCAAAGCAATCACAACACAGAAACAGTTATAACAATGTTCTATAAAAAAAAATATGGTAAAATGTTACTATGATGGAATATGAAAATATTTCCATCCCAAAAGAGGCTAGTTTTGGTATAAACAATGCTGAAGAAGAGTCTTTACCTGCTTGTATGTAACATCTAATGAACTCCAGCTCAGTCCTCGTTTTTTGCTATGTTATGTTTAAAAAAGCAGACACCTAGAAGTACCTGGACATTCTTGCAGCAGCTCTTCCCTGTCCCTCTTCACCCAGAACCTGGTATGTTCTGATTTTGGAAATGTTTCAACACTCTCTTGTACTGCTGAAGCTTTCCTTCTACCTCCTTCCCACCTCATTTATTCCCTACTAACTTATCACTATGATTAACACCAGCCAGTCAGTTGGAATCTGTAGGAAGTGAGGTATGCGGTTTCATTACCAGCGAGTGTTGGTGTTTTTTCCCTAAGAAAACTTTAGCCCTATCCCTAACATTAGGGCCAAGCAGGGCGCACTGAAAGCTGTTGCAGATATGGGAACATCCCTACTGTTGTTACCATGACTGATTCACTTTAACTGGAAATGTTCCTTACAATAGGTACAATCTTTAAAAAGAATTTAAACACAAAAAAGAGAGACAATAAGTTCATTATTAGGGTTTACATACACTTGACCAAACACTGACTATTCAGTGCATGCCCTGCCAAATTACTGCTCAGAAAACATCACACAATGTTATCATTGGATACCTTTCACACCAATATAAACTCTTGTGTGCCATACAGGTTTGTGGAGTTGGTACATAAAGCCTTTGACTCCAACTTTGACGGACAGTAGTTATGCTTGTTTACACTTCAAATAAGTTTTTGAAACATTTTATTTATTTAAGCATTTATAATAGTTCAGCTAGACTTCACATTAGGTAATCAACTACTTACCGATCCTAAATCCTATAGTGGAGGAGCACTTTTCTATGACTACTGAAAATTGTAAAATATTTTATTGTTTCGTTACAATATAAATTTATTAGGAGCTGACTCTGATTCCAGGTTCCCTATAACTGCTTTTGACTTCACAGCTCTGGCACCAATAACAGGAAAACTATAGAACAAGAACGTTTAAAACTCTAATGTGTAGCACTCCCATCCAATGTCACCTTATCCCAATAATGATAATGAAATCACTCCATCATGTACAGCAAGTAAAAGGTGCCTACCTGTATTGTGCAGACAAGGTAATAGCGAAATAGGCTTGTCTTCAGCTTGTTAACGGTCGGCCGATATACATCCTCCAATCTACTGAACAGGCGTCTCTCCAAGTAGCCCCAGTAATCCAGAAGCCCATTCAAGTCATAATTCTGGATAAACTGCAGCAGCTGTTCCACAATCCTGTCCACCTAATGCAAGGGAAAATCAGACAAGGGTACAAAAATGTTGTAACAAGTATGTGTTAAAAACCTTAAGTTGATGACATTTAGCTTGCTAAGGCACTGAACATAAAAACAGCTGCCAAGTTTTGTACATTTTTCTTCTCCTCCGGTCTACATGTGTGTGGGCGAAGATGCCTTATGTGTCCCCACAGGGGTTATGTGACAGTTAGACAACAGAGTACCACAATAAAAAGACAAGGTAGTGTAACAACAACAAAAAAAGGTGTTGTCACAAGCAGTAATAAACTGGTATTATTTTTACTAAAAGCAGCATTTGTAAAACACATGTATAAAATAACTGAAAACTACTACGTTAAAGCTAATATTAAATTTAAGGGATTGAGTTTAAATCTAATTTGATTCTGATTGGCTTTTAATTTGTGTTTGCTGTTACACACAGGAAGTGTAAACTGAAAACCCAGATTTGGCATATGTACAAATATTATTGCCAAATTATAGTTGTAAAACTGGTATGTAAGGTCTCGCCCACACATAAATTTATCAGCTATTTGCAGTGGATTGGTTTTACTTTTGATTAATACTGCACAGTAAGGTTAGCATCAACTTAGCTAAAGTACATCTAAACAAAAATGTTCTATACCAAAGTTTTAAGTTGATTAGCTTGTGGGAGGACACTAAACACATGACTAGCCTGTGGAAGAATACTTAACATGTGACTGGATGGTGGAGGAATAGAGTTGTGGAAACTTGACCTAAATCTCTATAGCTCTCCAATAATCTTCTGTTCAACCTGTTGTGTTGGTGCACTGTAATGCCATTCAGAAGCATCTTCGTAATGCACCTACTATCATGCATTGCCCAGCATTGCAGACAATCATTATGTTGCAGTAGCATTTTCATGAAGCATTATGCCATGCCAAATTGTTTTTTTCTAGTTTTGAATATGGTGTGGAAAAATAAAACCACATTTCAGGTTTGTCTGCTATCTGGGGCTTTGTTAAAAGGTTAATTTTCACTTCTGTACAAACTGACCATGATGTACCAGACAGAAAATGAGGATAAAACTGCAACAGGAGACAGCCAGAAATATACATCTGACAAGGGTTCTAACCTTCCCCTCTTCTATTTTTTTTTTTGCAAATTTCTCTTGCTGTTGGAGAGTTCCCTTTAGTTTCAATCTGATAAAACATGGTCAGTTTCACATGAAGTGAGGAATTTCATTCATGAAGCCCCAGATAGAAAGTAGAGACTTAACATCAGTTCTAATATTACCATGCTCTTTTCAAAACTAGAAACAAATGACTTGCAATGCACTGTGACACTGCAATCAGCAGATATAAATATTAAATTCAAAAATAAAATAAAATAGAAAAACAATAAAATACTTGACATTTTGCTGTTTTGTCAGCTTGGTAATTCTACCAATTTCAGTTTTATGAATAGAAAATTTGAACAAAAAATTTAAACATGTCAAATAAATCACTTAAAAGGTAGGAATTGAGGTGTAAGCAAAAATGAAATCAAACAAGAAGCACAACATTCTAACTCACCCGGAAACCTTTCTCCTTGTCAGCCTTAATATCTGCTTCAAAGTGTTTTAAAGTATTGGTAAACCCTCGGAAAGTGAGGTATTCTCTAACCAGATCATCTGTACGCTCCACGGCCGACGTCATCCTAGAGGTTGTACAGATTATTCTAGAAGTTACCAAAACAAACAAAAACACTTGGTAAGGGTCTACATGGGATATTTGACTTTTCTTTCTTTTTTAATGCAATTATATACACTTCTGTGTTCAACTCAGAAATTTTTGTAAGCTGGATGAGAACAAATTTTAGGCGGGTGGCAGACCTTGTGGTATGACGGAAAACACCCAAAAACAGCCAGGTGGTTACTGAAAAGTGTCAGGTGGTGCACCCAGCTAAAAGGGGCCAGGGAGAACACTGCACTTAATTATTATTAAACAGGATTTATAAAGCACAAACATATTAGGTAGCGCTGTGCATTAAATAGGGATTGCAAATGACAGACAAATACAGACACAGGAAGAGAAGACCCTGTGCCTGAGAGCTTACAATCTAGGAGACTTGACCATCACAAGAATACAGATGGGGTGTTATATAGGGCTTATTTATGTTATCATATATCCAGCAACCTTTGAGTGGCTTGATGATTCTAACAAATAAAAAGTTGAGCCTTGTTGCTGTTGACTTTTAGAAAAAGTCCACACAAATCAAGAAGAAATCATTCAATGTGTTAAACATGCATTGCAGTAATATGTGTTTTATTTTTGCAGTGCCTATGTGGAAATGAGCCCTTCCACTGCTGCTGATGAGTAATCTGAGATGGAAAATCAACACATTGCCCCATAGCACTCCTTGTAACTAAATGCTGGCATGCTTAAGGGGATTGACAGAATAATGGAGGTTGGTATTTCTAAACATACATTTTGAGAATGCCAATTCTCTGGCTGTCAAACTGATGCTTTTGCTTCAGTGCTGTCTGGGTCCTAGAATAAAGAGTTCTGGCATTTTTCAAGCAATTATTCACTGCATGCATGTTTTAAGCCTATCATAGTTGAAGTTTAATGTACTTTTTTTAAAAATGGCAAGAAGGAAGGTTTTTCCACACAATAAAAGATTCTTAGCTTCCTCCTTGCAAACTTCCTAAACTGTACTCAGAGTTGCGCATGCACAGCGTAATGAACAATTGCAGCATCTGATGACTGAACTCTATGTACATACACAGAACTTGTATCACCCTGACCAGGCCAATTATGGCAGCACAGATCCTAAACCCAATGTTGAAGCCTGCAAGGGAGCTTGCAAACATAACAAGTAAATAATATGTTAATCTGGACATTTTGCATTGTACTGTAATGGCAGCCCTGTACTATTATCATGATATATCACCTAAAAGTGGCCACATGCCTATGATTTTGACTTCTTAGGGCAAAAATAAAACTTTCATTGCACCAGATACAATAAAAGAAACATATCAGGTTTAAAAAATATTATATATAATCTCAGGCAGGGTCAGTGGGGTGTTTGAACAAATATTATTTGCATGAGACATGTTTGGGGGGAAACAGGATTTGGACATAAAAACAAAAATTCTCATCTGGCAAATATAGTTCACAGGCCTTGGGTTAGCTAATGTTAGCATGGCACTGCCCAGAGCATAATACACATTCATCTGCTTGCATTATGTATACATACATATACAGTATATACATTACATGCCTGGGAATATATGGAAGCAGAAGTACACCGCCTTTTATCTCTATCCTCAGCAAACAGGAAACTTCACACTTTCACTCTTAAGAAACCTAGATGGAATTTAATATTAGGACACCAATAGACCCTGTGACAGCATAGAGACAGACTTGTCAGTCCAGCAAAGCTGCTATAGCTCCCCCTTGACACCCCCTCTCCGACCTGCACCCCCATAACCCCATGCCAGGTACCTGATCCGTGCAGATGTCCCCCACTCTCTGCACACTCCCCAGGATGCTGTCAGTGTGCAGTGCGGGCAGCTGAGGTCACATGACACACCGAGGACGCGCAGGTCACGAGGGGATGTGAAAGTCCCCTATTAGATAGAGGCAGTGCAGAGAGCAGTGTATGGAGGAGATAGAGCCTTTTCACATCCGCCATCTTGGCTCCAAAACGAGACTGCCAGTGTCGCGCTACTCTACCGCTTCCTATAACAGTCCAGGGCTGTTGTTTACAAAATACAGCTTACTGTTTTCGTGCTGCATGGATATTTTGGATGTTTCTTTTTTTTTTTTTTTTTTACTAATTTTTATAATCGAAGAATTTGTCTTCATGAAGTTACATTTACTACCATTTTCTTTCAAAAAATAAAGTTTAGTTATAAGAATATAAATCTCCAGATCAGCCATGTGTATTGTAACAAGCATAATAATTTCAGGGAAGCCATATACAGAGTAAAATATGAGGACAGGTGCCAGATATAGTTTAAAGGCAGAAACAATTATCTGAATAAATAAAAAGAATGCAGGGGTTGGTGTCATACATTAGCCAGTCTTTTCTAAATGGAAGAACAATGGGGGTAAAATAACAATTTTAACAATAACATGGCACCAATAATTAAGCTGCACCTTACAGTATAACACACACACTTTTAAGTTTCCTTTTCCTGAACACCCCTAGCATGGTCAATCCATTTCTGTGCAGCCCCCCTATGTTCCTATAGATTTAGGGGTCTATCATACTAAACTTACTATACCATTTCTCAGTTGTTCCCCTCACTCTATAGACCTCTCTTCACTATACACCCCCTCCAGGGCTGCCATCAGAAGTTTCTGGGACCCAAAAGAAAACTTCCGGGGGCTCCCTCCTATAAATATATATAAAAGTTCCTGCATTGCAAAAGGCAAGCTCTTTTCATTGGGGCCCAGTACAGAAGTCCTCCCTGTCCCCCCTAATGGCGGCCTGACTCCTCCACCGGCTTTCCTATTACTATACACCCCCTCCTCCAGGTCAGACTTTCCTGTACACCCACCATTACTGTGCATCCCCTCCTGTGGTTCTATTGATTTAGGGGTCAACCACACTAAGCTTCCCTCCATTATTGTACTACATTCTGGTGAGCCTTATATTGCTGTACACTCCCTATATTGTACCCCCTCTTCATAGCCCTCAATTTACTATACAGCCCTCTCTATGGGCCTTCATTCACTGTACATAACCCCTCTGGTGAATCTCCCTTTAGTGTAGAGCCATTAGGAGATGTGGGACTATCTTTTAGAGAGGGCTGTATAGTAAATAAAGGGCTATATTGCAGTGGTCAACCTTTTCGGACTAGCGGACCACTCCGGCCACTGCGTCCCCAGCAGGGGTCCTTCTCCTGACTCCGCACGGGGGTGCACCAGCCAGAGCCATGGACCATCAAAATTTTCGCGCTGGCCACCCGTTGGCGACCACTGCTATAAGGAGTGGTGTACAATAAACAGGGGGGGAGCAGCAATATGAGGCCCAGAAGAATTTGACACAATATCAGAGGGAAGATAAGTATGGTAGTCCCCTAAATCTATAGTGCCATAGGAGGGGATGCACAGTAATGGAATGCCCATAGAGGTGAACGTACAGAAAAGTATAACCTCCAAGAGGTGGTGTACAGCAAGGCCACCATCAATGGGGGGACAAACGGGACTCCTGTACTGGGCCATGATCAAATGAGCTTCCATTCTGCAATGCTGGAACTTTTAGTTGTACAGTAATGACAGCCCCATACAGTGAGGTGTACAGTAAGGCCCAGCAGAATGTGGCACAATTAGGGAGGAACATTAGTATGGTGGACCCCTAAATCTATAGGATCATAGGGGCGGGGGCTGGACAGAAATGTAATGACCATAATGAGGGGAGTTCAGCAAAAGGAGTCTTAGGGGGTACAGAAAATTGAGTG